>NC_067399.1:266668955-267268955 GCF_016432865.1 Antechinus flavipes
ATTGAAAATTTTTCCTAGGTTAATATAAGAAAATTCAAACTAGTAACCAAGAAATAAATTAATTTATTTGCCAATACAGATCAATGCTCAGAGCTTCCTGGTCTCTTCCACAAGGGGATTTAAGTGTTAACATGTGCTCCCTTTAACCTATGAATGTCTATCAGAGGCCAAAATAACAAGTGTTTTTTTTTAATGTTTCATAAAATTATACCTATGAAATGCTATTAATATAATTTTAATAAAAGAACTAGTTTTTTTTCAAAAACATATTAGAAGACTTTATGTAAGGAAATAGCTCTACAACCACAACATAACCACACTCTAAAAGCAAAATGGGAAAAAGAAGCCAGCGATTAACTCACTATAAGATTAAAATATAAAGCATTCTACTTTCTTTTTTTTTTTCTTTTTCTTTTTTTTTATTTAATAATAACTTTGTATTGACAGAATCCATGCCAGGATAATTTTTACACAGCATTATCCCTTGCAATCACTTATGTTTCGTTTTTTCCCCTCCCTCCCTCCTCCCCCCGCCAAGATGGCAAGCAGTCCTATATATGTTAAATATGTAGCAGTATATCCTAGATACAATACATATTTGCAGAACCGAACAGTTCTCCCACTGCACAGGGAGAGTTGAATTCAGAAGGTAAAAATAACTCGGGAAGAAAATCAAAAATCAAATAGTTCACATTCATTTCCCAGTATTCCTTCTTTGGGTGTAGCTGTTTCTGTCCATCATTTATCCAATGAAACTCAGTTAAGTCTCTTTGTCAGAGAAATCCACTTCCATCAGAATACATCCTCATACAATATCGTTGTCGAAGTGTATAATGATCTCCTGGTTCTGCTCATCTCACTTAGCATCAGTCCATGTAGGTCTCTCCAAGCCTCTCTGTATTCATCCTGCTGGTCATTCCTTACAGAGCAATAATATTCCATAACATTCATATACCATAATTTACTCAGCCATTCTCCAATTGATGGGCATCCATTCATTTTCCAGTTTCTAGCCACTACAAACAGGGCTGCTACAAACATTTTGGCACATACCGGTCCCTTTCCCTTTTTTAGTATCTCTTTGGGGTATAAGCCCAATAGAAACACTGCTGGATCAAAGGGTATGCACAGTTTGATAACTTTTTGGGCATAATTCCAGATTGCTCTCCAGAATGGCTGGATTCGTTCACAACTCCACCAACAATGCATCAGTGTCCCCGTTTTCCCGCATCCCCTCCAACATTCATCATTATTTTTTCCTGTCATCTTAGCCAATCTGACAGGTGTGTAGTGATATCTCAGAGTTGTCTTAATTTGCATTTCTCTGATCAATAGTGATTTGGAACACTCTTTCATGTGAGTGGTAATAGTTTCAATTTCTTCATCTGAAAATTGTCTGTTCATATCCTTTGACCATTTATCAATTGGAGAATGGCTTGATTTTTTATAAATTTGAGTCAGTTCTCTATATATTTTGGAAATGAGGCCTTCATCAGAACCTTTAATTGTAAAGATGTTTTCCCAGTTTGTTGCTTCCCTACTAATCTTGTTTGCATTCGTTCTGTTTGTACAAAGGCTTTTTAATTTGATATAATCAAAATTTTCTATTTTGTGATTGGTAATGGTCTCTAGTTCATCTTTGGTCACAAATTTCTTTCTCCTCCACAAGTCTGAGAGATAAACTATCCTATGTTCCTCTAATTTATTTATAATCTCGTTCTTTATGCCTAGGTCATGGACCCATTTTGATCTTATCTTGGTATGTGGTGTTAAGTGTGGGTCCTTGCCTAATTTCTGCCATACTAATTTCCAATTATCCCAGCAGTTTTTATCAAATAATGAAATCTTATCCCAAAATTTAGAATCTTTGGGTTTGTCAAACACTAGATTGCTATAGTTGACTAGTCTGTCTTGTGAACCTAACCTTTTCCACTGATCAACTAATCTATTTCTAAGCCAATACCAAATGGTTTTGGTGACTGCTGCTTTATAATATAATTTTAGATCAGGTACAGCTAGACCACCTTCATTTGATTTTTTTTTCCATTAATTCCCTTGATATTCTCGACTTTTTATTGTTCCATATGAATTTTGTTGTTATTTTTTCTAAATCATTAAAATATTTTCTTGGAAGTCTGATTGGTATAGCACTAAATAAATAGATTAGTTTAGGGAGTATTGTCATCTTTATTATATTCGCTCGGCCTATCCAAGAGCACTTAATATTTTTCCAGTTATTTAAGTCTGACTTTATTTGTGTGAAAACTTTTTTGTAATTTTGCTCATATAATTCCTGACTTTCCTTTGGTAGGTAAATTCCCAAATATTTTATGCTATCAACAGTTATTTTGAATGGAATTTCTCTTTGTATCTCTTGCTCTTGGATTTTGTTGGTGGTGTATAAGAATGCTGAGGATTTATGGGGATTTATTTTGTATCCTGTAAAGCATTCTACTTTCAAAAAACACTTTTGCCCAAAGAGAAAATTCTGAAACAAACAAAAAAAAGGTCAGGCTATTATAATGCTGAAATTTATTTTAAGAAGAACCAACAAAGGTGAAGCAATTTTTAACCAACTATATAACAAAAATTAATTGAGGGTCACTCTCATTCTATGAGAACAAAGTAAAAAAAAAAAAAAAATCTCCCCATGAGTTGTCTGAGAACTCAAGAAGACTTTTTAGCAAAAACAGAAGCTAAAATGCCCATTATCAAAAGATGACAATCTAAAGGCAAAAAAAAAAAAAAAAAATTGCACTTTGTACAGCTTTGATTTCATATAAAGGCCTATTTTACCTTTGGGATTTTCTACTCTAAATGCTCAAATAATTACAGAACAAACTTGCCTGCAGTCACTTCTTTCAGAAAATCTTATTTATAGATGACCTCAAAGAGAGAACTGATTGCTTAACTTTAAAACTGGATTTGTCATGAACAAGCAGCCTTAAATTGAATAAAAGAAAATTATCCTGCTGTGACAGGGTGCCAGCAAGCACCAACTACACCGTTAAATCTTAAGCACTATGTATGCTTCTGTTCTTACAGTGACTATTCAAATAACAAGTGCACTTGTTTGTCATTTTAAGTACAACTGCCTTATAACCCATAGTCATTAAATGTGATCCATGGAAGAGATGTATCAAATTTAAAACAAGATCAATAACATTTTACGTATATTATAGTAAAATGTGATCAACTATTATATACTTTAAGAATTCTACTTAAGATATTTTAACAAGCAAATTTGTACTATCCCATGGTTAAAAGTTAAAAAAAAATTTAAGACAAGCAAATTTTCTGACGTATGATGCTATGTATAAATCATCTTTTATAGAAGGTTTAGAAGTAGCAAAGTAAAATAATGAACATTTTCACAAAAATGCTAAAGCAAATAAACTAAAAAATGCAATCAATGGTATTATAAAGATACAAAATAACACCAAAAATGTCATATCTGGAATGGATGGCTAGTGCCATTGGGATTTGGAATTGTGCTGCTTTGTTGCTATTTCAAATTATGTTGAACAAACCAGCAGATATCACAGTAACTAGCTCTTTAAAGTAAGAGGACAAGATAGGGTGAGGAATGTAATGAAAAAGGGAATGGACTTGGAAAAAAAGAAGGCCTTGATTTGAACTCCATCAAGGCCCACTGCTAGTTCTCCTAACTTTTATATTGTCATTGAATTTGGATAATCTTGGAGAGAGGGAGGCTGATGATTATGTAGCTCTGCCTCACTTAAATCCAATTCACATACAAATCAAGAAATCGCCCTCCTAAAGTTTTGATGAGGGGAATTAATTTAAACCCTCTCAATTTTTTCATTTGTAAAAATAGTATTACTTCATACAAATGCAATAAAAATGTGACTTTTTTTTTTGTTATTATTATTGTTTTATAAAGAAAAACGGGACAGCATGTCATTGTGAAGGAAAGGCCTGGTTTAAGTCCTGATTCGTTCATATTGGCTAGAAGACTCTGGGCCAAGTCACTTAACCTCAGATAAATCTCAAAACCTACAATTTGCAAAACAGGTGCTGATATACATTGTTAAAGATAGTTTTCTCACTGAAATTTCATATACCAATTATCACAGGCTGAACCTAAAAAATATGGTTATTAATTAATGTATAATGTCAAAGGCTGATATTCTGATTCAAGTCACAATCACTAAGGCCATTCCAGTCCAAGTCCTCTCCCTTCACCAAATGATAAATTTAAACTTGAATCAATTTTTGTTATTCAAAAAAAAGGATTCAGCTTCCCTTCCCTCCAATTCCCAATATGCCAAAAGCAGTGTATCAAAGCACATAGAGTTGAATATACTTGTCTTCACCCTACCAATTGACTCCTTTCCTTATTTAATTTCATCATTGAAGAATTCCAGAGGATATGTTTGGGTATTTTCTTTCTAATTAATAAAAATGCAACCTCTTTCTCATTAACTGGCTTGAACCTCTACCTCAGCTAACTAAATATTATTAACAGAAAATAAATAAGAGAAAAAAAAACTAGAAAACAAAACAAAACCATTTCCCTCAACAATGGTAACACAAGTGATGTGTATTAAAAAGTAAAAGCAATTATGACGATATAATCATATAAAATATTTTGTCTATCAGGAAGATCATGCCAGATCACCTTTAACCCTATATCTAGTAAATAAAACTCTATTTACAGTAAAATAAAATATGTAAGATATATTATGTAACATAATACATAAAATAAAAATAAAACCCTAATTATCATTTAAAAAACCTAATTAGAGTAAATCATCTTTCATTACTCTCAGAAACATATAAAAATATTTTCCATATTTCTCCTCATAATAAGAGTTAAATTTAAGTCTTTCAGGATATAAGCTTTTAAGTCTTTCTTATTTGTCCCTTTTACATTTATCCCAGGAAACAATTTTTCTGGAGTATATTGTACTTGTGAGTTCTCTTCAAAATGTTTCTTAACATGAAAACTCTCAATTAAATAAATAACTCTGACAAGGAAGAAGTTTATTTCATTGTCTCTACCAGATTTCTCATAGAACCTCATAGTTAAGGCATGGACCCACACTTAACACTGTATACCAAGATAAAATCAAAATGGGTTCATGATTTAGGCATAAAGAAAGAGATTATAAATAAATTGGAAAAATATAGGATAGTTAAGAGGAAGGAATTTGTGACCAAAGAAAAACTAGAGATCATTATTGCTCACAAAATAGAAAATTTTTATTATATCAAGTTAAAAAGCTTTTGTACAAACAAAATTAATGTTGACAAGATTAGAAGGGAGCAATAAACTGGGAAAACATTTTTTACAGTTAAAGGTTCTGATAAAGGCTTCATTTCCAAAATATATAGAGAATTGATTCAAATTTATAAAAAATCAAGCCATTCTCTAATTGATAAATGGTCAAGGATTATGAACAGACTCTGAAATGGAAACTATTTCTACTTATATGAAAGAGTGTTCCAAACCATTATTGATCAGAGAAATGCAAATTAAGACAACTCTAAGATACCACTACACACCTGTCAGATTGGCTAAGATGACAAAGATAATGCTGAATGTTGGAGAGGATGTGGGAAAACTGGGATACTGATGCATTGTTGGTGGAGTTGTGAACAGATCCAATCATTCTGGAGAATAATTTGGCTTGGGGAGACTTACATGAGGATCAATTCTGATGGAAGTGGCTATCTTCGGCAATGAGAGGATCCAGTTCAGTTCCAATTGATCAGTGATGAACAGAACCAGCTACACTCAGTGAAAGAACACTGGGAAATAAATGTGGACTACTTACATTTTTATTTTTCTTCCTAGGTTATTTTTACCTTTCTAAATCCGATTTTTCTTGTGCAACAAAAGAACTGTATAAATATGTACACATATATTGTATTTAAGATATAATTTAACATGCTTAACAAGTATGAGACTGCCTGCCATCTAAGAGAGGGGGTGGAGGCAAGGAAGGGAAAAGAGAACAGAAGTGATTGCAAGGTCAATGTTGAAAAATTACCCATGCATATATTCTGTCAATAAAACCTATAATAAGAAAAGAACCTCAGAGATAAAAATATACATTCTCCCTGACTCCAAAGGGAAAAGCATATAAAAAAAACAAAACCCTATTTTTCAACTTCCTTTTAATCTATAACACAACCTACCTTTTCTGCAATATTCCATTAAATTCTTAAAGATATACTAAAAGTATCTTTAGATTCTTTGGAAGAGACAAGACTCTTGTTTATAAGAAATGAAACTGAGAAGAGAGTAATTTAGAAACTTATAAGTAAGCTGTGAAATGAAAAAAAATCTGCAAAAAAATTAAAAAGTAGTAAGACAATGAATTACATAAATAAAACTAAGATTACATATTTGTAAAAAAAAAAATTAGAAACTATGGCAAATGAATAACAGTAAAATTATGACTAGATAAAATTGAATGAAATTATTATGACCAGGAAAGTACTCTCTAAACCTTTAAGTACTCTATATGAATTATCATCATCATTACTACTACCACCACCACCACAACTACTACCACTACCATCATCATCATCCTGATTCAGAGTCATATGCTCTATAATGTATTATAAATGAGACCTAAATTTTCAGAGAACTCCCTAAAATTAATCTTTCTATACTTAAACTTTATGAGTAGTACATAATACTAATCATAGTGTAGTAACATCTTACTTCAATTTTGTAAAAGTATAAAATGGGTACTACTTCAAAAAAAAAATTTGTACTTACTGTACAAATTAAGAATTAGAAGTATAATAATTACGCAACCTGATAAAATAAGTGATTTCAAAACCCTTCAATATTTGATCTAAAGAACAATGAACCAAACTTTAAATGTTGAAAACATATTATACAAGTGCCAGCCATGGATGGAACTGCTATAAAAAGGGCTTCTGAACTTTTAGTTCAATCCAATTCAATTCAACAAGTATTGATTCATCACCTGCTGACCTGCTGTGCAAGACACTATTATAATGCTGGGAACAAAATGAAAAATGGCCCTTGCCCTTAAGGAGTTTACATCCTACTGGGGAATATACATAAATAGATAAAAATAAATATTGGATAATATTATCCAATTATAATTGGGAGGAAGCACTAGCAACCAGAAAGATGAGGAAAAGCTAAAATATGAAGAAAGAGATTCTAAGAGGCAGAGACAAAGTTAAAAAGGAAATGTATTGCAAAGGCAGAGAGGTGAGAGATATGGTGCCAAATTCTGTAATGCTGAGTTTAGGGAACAGATGATAAGACAATTTGGTTGAAAAGTACAGTATATGAAATTAATGGAATCAAATATTTAAGGGATAAGGGAAATATTTTTGTAATATAGAAAGACAACATGGAAACTGTAATTATATAATAAGCCCCAGCATCTAAAAAACTCATTTCTTTCTTTCTAAGAAAATAATTTAATCCAAATAAAGATGGAAATAATAGTCATTACAATAAATGTGGGCTAAAGTTAGTAAATTACAAAACCAATTTCTATCAAATAAATTTTCGTGATTCTAAGAATAATTGAATTATTTTATATTTTTAAGACATCATATGTTGAAACACAATATCATGAAAAAGAGAACAATCTATTGTGCCAAATCCCCATTTACTTTAGATCCAAAACTATGTGGGGAAAAAAAGGAAAGAAAAAAAAAACTTCTTAAAATAAAGTCAAGAAATTCAGTTTCATATTACTTAATTTAAAATTTATTCTTACTGAGATAACTTTATTGGACTTGCATCTCATTTTCATGAGGATCCCACAGAGACTTGAACATACAGTATTTACTTCAATACAACATAAACAACATATTGTAGAACATTTCATCTAAAATAATAATAGACAATGTTGATCTATCTTTACATTTTGAAAATATATATTTGGAAGATTACGATGCCTGGATGAAGTCAATATTGTTTAAAATACTCAAAGTCTGACCACCCACATTTCCTGTGATTTTAATGAATTATTTATGATATTAAAGGCATAAGTAGCAGTGAGGAAGGATGGAGATAGAGAAACAACCCAACAAAATAAGTACCCCTCCCCCAAGTCAATGGAGACATAAGCAAATGAATTTTCTTTAGAATAGATAGTTAAATAGCTATACTGGAAGTCAACCACTACTGACATTTATTCCATAAGAAGCTTCTAGTATTACCAATTACCATTATCAATTCTATTATTACCAATTAGCCATCTCAAATTCTATGTTCAATACCACATGCTACGAGAATGAAAGGAGATGAGATTCAAACAAGTTTTGTTTTTGTTTAAGGTATTACTTTTTCTCACTGCAGTACTATAAGTGTACAGAATAAAAAAGCTGACCCTGAGGAACTACTCTGTTTCACAGTATCAGACATATGCTTATCTAATGAGAACAATAGTGATATAAAACTGTTCTTACTCTTACTGGTTTGCTCTATTAACTTATATCCTATTTTATGTATGTTATGGAGATGGCCTGTCTCCCTGTCTCCAGTTGCATTGCCTACAGGCAGGAAAGGAAACCTACAACCTTGTATGTCATCCAGGGCCTCAGGTTCAGCAAAGATACAAGAATATTAGGAACCTCTCAATAATAGCACTGCCATAGGATAGGCATCCAGTCTAATTTTGTTAGTTGAAGTAAATAGGATTTGACCACTGAACCTGTTTTCTGTCCCTTAGGACTACTTCCTCTGGCACTACTGGTCAGAGACTTCAGGAAAGAGGACACCTCTATGAAACTACTATAATAACAGTATATAGAGGGCTACTAAATAAGAAATTCTTCTACTTGAACATACTGATAAAGGACACAAAAATTTACATATGTATACACACACACACACATATATACATGTATACATATAATATGTTATATATTCAAAAACACTAAGGACTTTTATTGGTTTATTTTTAATATCTATCCTTTGCATATAAAGACAATTCTATTTAACTACATAAAAATAAATTAATTTGAGTTATTTGTTCAAGTGTTAGTGGACTGGTGCTGTTGATCCACATAATTTATTATTTGTCCTCCGTCCTGTTCAGTTCAACATTTTTTTTGGACTTAGAAAGTTTGAACAACATATTTATAAATCTGACATTATTATTACTTGCAATGATGATGGCAGGGATACTAATTTGCTGAATAATGAAATCAAGAGTATATCATGATCTCAACAAACCCAAATAAGTATTTGACTGGTAAAGCAAAATACATTATTTTCCTCCAAAAATTGAGTCTCTGGTGTATAAG
Organism: Antechinus flavipes; assembly: GCF_016432865.1. Taxonomy (NCBI): domain Eukaryota; kingdom Metazoa; phylum Chordata; class Mammalia; order Dasyuromorphia; family Dasyuridae; genus Antechinus; species Antechinus flavipes. The sequence continues at coordinate 266,678,232 of NC_067399.1, forward strand.
TTAAAATCACAAATGATTATCTGTTAAATAATACCAGAGGATAGTTTGTTTAAATCCTTTGATTATTAGGTCAAATAACTCAGAAAACAAGGAAAGATATGCTCAGTAAAGGTGTTTGCCTTTCTAATAGAGGATAAATGACATTGGATCTTAATATAAGAAGGATTCTCTGTGGATAGTGAGGTCTCTGAGATGCTTCTGTTTGTAGACAATATTATTCTAACTGCATAAAGCACTGGAACAATACAAAGCCTCCTCTCTGAGAATTATATTTCTTAAAAGAAAATGGCCTAACAAAGTCATACAAAGAAAAACTAATGATTGAAAAAGGCCTATTATCTATAGATCGTTAAATCCCTGTTTTAATACATAAGTAAACATATCTAGGAGAAGCACTATAGATGGGCTTTGGTTTGGGGCAAGCAGTAAATAACAAATATAAGATTGTTATTATCAATAATAATTTTCTGCATTTTTCAAATCTATTGGAGAGTTATAAGTAGATAGTTTGCTGCTGAAAAGTTTCCAAAACTAACAGTTCCCTTCTCATTCAGCAAGAATATTTTTGATATATAGAAAGCATCTCATAAAGATTTTATAAAGACCCTTCTAGATCCTGTGACCAACAAGATTGAGGCCTAGATATTTGTTTTAGACCCCTACTAGGTCTCAAAAATTCCCCCAAAGATTAATGTTATAGAAGAGTTAGAGCCATTACAGATATCTCAAGAAAACAAAATACAAAGAAGCAGCAAATAAGAACTAATTCACTTGTTCAGCAATCCCTACCAGCCCCCATGCTCTGGCAAGACACTAAACTGGAAATTTTAGTCTAGAATCTAATCAGCAATTTCACTTCTGGTGGTACATAGTTTATCCCAGCTCTCATGCCACTATTCTATCTCAACAAACATCAGATTTCCACTCTGCTATTGTAAAGGGTAGTAGGGGTGGGAATAAAGGTATATTACACATGATACTGAAGAGCTTAGCCAGAGAACTAAAAAGCAAGAAAAATTGGGAAAGGCATCAACATGTATGAGAATCAGCACTAGACTTGTTGGAAAAGGAATGGAATCCAGCTAAGAGAAGTCTTATTCCTTGCCCACCCACTCTAAGAGTCACTTGGAACTAGAACTGAGAAGCTCACCAAAACAGAATTTTTCAACTTGGGAAGTGGCTGAGACAATTTTGAGGTCCAGTTTGTAGAGTTTGTGGAGAACTCACCATTGAAGATGTTGGGAAGTGAACAATTAAAGAATATGAAGGAGAAATGACTAAAAGCAATAAAGATCTCAAGGGGAAACATTCAGGTTAAAATCTGCAATAAAGTAGTTAAATCAACATGGAAGTTACTCAAACAGATGGGAATAAGTTTACCAAAATATCAAACAATTTCAAATATCTCTAAAGACAGTTTTCCAGAAAAACAAAATTGAACCAATATCTAACGAAATCCTATGGATTTCCAGAGTACATAGTTCTGTAGTAGGTGTCATAGAATGTTTTAGGAGAAAAATTACATGGTGAAAGGAATTAAATTGAGGTGGGTAGGCAAAGGAGAATAGCAATTTATGCCCTGTACAGCAAAAATAATTAAAATATAAAAATTTGAATCTACAGTGGCAAGTTTCTCCAAAGAAATGAAAAAGGAAAAAAAACTGATTGATAATATAAATATGCTAAAATGTAGATTTGGAATCTGGAAGGAGAGACAAAAGAGCAATAAGGATTAAAAGGACACATGATATTTATACTAGCTAAAAACATTGATTTTAAAAAACTGAATGCATGGAGATAGCTTAAGGATCACAAACATCATAGAATAACATAAGTTTTTTAAAAAAAACTCAAAAATTCGAGGTAATGCCTGGAATGAAGTAAAAAAAAAAAAAAAAAAACTGCCTAGAATGTATGAGCACAGAAAACAAAGTAAAAATTAAAAAAAAAAAAAAATCCACAGATCATCTCTAGGAAAAATGTTTTAAAATCCAAGATCATATGAACTAAATTTAATAATTCCAATGGCAAGTGACAAATCCTGAGTTCCCTGGAACTCAAATTTAAAAGAAAAGAAACCTGAATAACACAAGACTGTTCTAAATCCATCAGAAACAGTAGAAGGGAATATAAGAACATATACTGAAAAATTCCTTTGTACAACTCTAAATGATATACTCTGCTAATTTAGGCTTAATCATAAATGAAAAATGATGGAACTGCAATAAAAGAAAGGCATTTGAAATATTCTTACCTTAAAAACAAAACAAAATATAAAAAGAGATTGAAAAGAATATTTGATTTGAAACACCTCAGATAACAAAAACATAAGAAAAGTGAATAAATACAACTATCAAGGAAAGCACAAATATCAAAATATATTACTCTAATCTAGAAGCTAATAAAAAGGAGAGGGTGGATGAAAAGAGAAAGACATCTACGGGATTAAAAATTTGGAGGAAAAAAAAAGTAACCACAAAGCGATCACTAAGAGATTATTGCCCAACATAAAACACCCTTCTCAAACCTACTTCAAGATAAATCAATATATTTTGTGTGAGTAGACCAAAGAATGGAAAAGTGCATAAGAGGAATTAGAAGTTAGAGAGGAATGTGTGACATACTCTAATCAGTCTTTGGTAAATAATGAAGAAAAAATAAAATCTGTAGTCATTCTGGGGAGGGGAGAGGAAGAGAGGAAAAGGGAGGAAGAGAGGAAGAGGGAGGGGAAGGAGGGAAGAGAGAGAGAGAGAGAGAGAGAAAAAGAGAGAGAGAGAGAGAGAGAAAGAGCCCGCGCGAGATCGCTAGTGTGTGAGCACTGTGTCTCAATAGACAATATCCTGCCCCAGAAAAAGAGAAATATGATGTCAAGAAAGGTAGGAGGGGCACAAAACCAGAAAGAATATTCTATGGTAAACAGGAAAGAAGATGTTCATAGGAAGGGCAAGGAATAGAACTGGACATCGTGGGGAAATTTCTATTACTGGGAAATACATTTAGCTAAACTACCCTGCACAGTAAATGACACTTCTAAGAGGGAAATACAATTTAAAAAAAAGAGGAATGGAGTAACATCTACAAACCAATAATATGGAAACTGTTTAGAAAAGGGAACTCAAAATCGGTAGTTTTAGAAACTTTCATTCCAAGAGACATATAAAAAGACTAAAGAAGGTATAAATAAGTAAAAAAAAAATCATGATTCAGAGATAATTCTAGAATAAACAGAAAAGGAAGAGATACAATGAAAAGAACAAGGTAAAGAGATCCTTTATAAACTCGCATTGAAATAACAAAGTTGAAGGGGAGGAAAAAAAGATGGGTTTAATTAGCTCCTTAGGTGAGAAGGGGGAGAGAGTGGAAAAAAGGGAAGAAGTATTACACAACTAAACAAAAGGATAAATCAACATAAAAGTTACTTTCCTTATTCCTAGAACAGAGAATGAGGTTATAAAGGGGGAATAAGTTAAGGACTATAACCTGTGAGACTAGAAGAGGAAAGGAGGAAGGGGAAAGAGGAAGGAATGGAAGGGAAGAGGAGAGGAGTAATTAGTAATAAAGGCTAGTTAAGAAATAAAACCTCTATATGGGGTACATTCAACTTTGCTATCCACCCACTATTTCCATACACATTCCATTTTGTGCCATGTCTTTACTCATATTGTTTTATATACCTGTTTACTATTTCCACTTCTTGAAATCCTTGTTTGGACATTTTTCAATTGCATTCAACTCTGTCATTTGGGGTTTCTTGGCAGATAGACACTTGAGTGATTAGTCATTTCCTTCTGCTCATTTTACAGATAAGGAAAGGAAGGCAATCAGGGTTAAGTGACTTGCCTAGAGTTATACAGTTAGAAAGTATCTGAAGTCAGATTTGAATTTAAGAAGATGAATCTTCCTGACTCCAGAGCTAACATTCTATCCAAGCTGCTGGAAATCTTACTCTTCTTTTATAAACTAAAGCAATAATTTATAGTTTTAATTAAGTCTTTCCTATTCCCATTCAATTAAGGATTATCTTCACTCTTCTTTCCTACCTCTTAAAATCTTACAGAACTTAAACATATAGTTCCCATTCCTCTATTCCAAGGGTTCTTACTATGGTCCACAGAGAGATTTCAAGAAATTCTTGAATTTGATTAGGGAAAAATTTACATCTTTATTTTTATTAACTTCTCATTGAAATTTAGCATTTTCTCCAATCATTTCAAATAATGATTCTAAGAAGGAGACCACCCTCAAGCCCTACTTAATGATCTATACATGAGAATGAAGATTGTCCTAATCTTTGAAATCTTTACAACTCCAACAAATCTATGATTTTTCATCAATGTACTTATCGCAAAACGACAACCTATTCATGCTTTGTTTTTCTAATCTTGGCTGCTTTAGTTTTTTAATTCAATGTAAATTATACTTATCCATTTTGCATTTCATAATGTTCTCTAGTTTTTCTTTGGCCATAAATTCCTTTCTTCTTTACAGATCTGAAAGGTAGATTATCCCTTGTTCTCCTAATTTGCTTATAGTATATCACCCTTTATGTCTATAGAAATCATGATCTCATTTTGACCTTACCTTGGTATGGGATATTAGATGTTGGTCAATGTTTTTGCCATATGATTTCCAGTTTTTCCACAATTTTTATCAAATAGTTTGTTCTTATCCCCAAAACTGGAGCCTTTGGGCTTATCAAACATCAGATTACTATAGTCACTAATTATTGTGTCTTGTGAACCTAACCTATTCCACTGATCCATTACTGTATTTCTTAGCCAGTATCAAATGGTTGTGAATACCACCACTTTATAATCCAGTTTTAGGTCTGGTACAGCTAGACTGCTCTCCTTTTTTTTTTTTTTCCCCATTAATCCCCTTAACATTTTTGACCTTTTGTATTTTTTTCAGATTAATTTTGTTATTATTTTTTCTAACTCTATAAAGTAATTTCTTGGCAGTTGGATTGGTATGACACTGAATAAGTAGATTAATTTAGGTAGAATTGTCATTTTTATTACATTAGTTCGACCTACTCATAATCTTCAATTGTTTATTTTATTTAAGTGAAGAATGGTTTGTAATTGTATTCATTTAGTTCCTTGCTTTCTCTTGGCAGGTAGACTCTTAGATATTTTATATTATCTAAAGTTATTTTAAATGATATTTCTCTTTGTATATCTTATTGCTGGACTTTATTGGTAATATATAGAAGTATAGATGATTTATATGGGTTATTTTATATCCTGCAACTTTGCTAAAGTTATTGTTTCTAGTAATTTTAGTTGATTTTCTAGGATTCTCTAAGTATACCATCATGTTATCTGCAAAGAGTGATAATTTTTTTCCCTCTTTATCTACTCTAATTCTTTCAATTTTTTTTTCTTCTCTTATAAATAAAGCTAACATTTCTAGTACAGTACTGAATAGCAGTGGTGATAATGGACAATCTTGTTTCACTCCTGATCTTACTGGCAATGCTTCTAATTTAAACCCATTACATATAATGCTTGCTGATGGTTTTAGATATTTGCGACTTATCATCTTAAGGAAAATTATGCTCTATAGTAGTTTTTAATAGGAATGGGTGTGGAAAATGCTGTGGCTAAAAAATATAAATTAACAAAAGATAAAAAGAGAGGATTAATGAGCTGATTTTGCATTTGAAAATTAAAATGTTATATACTGGAGTACCTGCCATTTAGGGAATGAGGTGGGGGGAAGGAAGGAGAAATTAGGAACAGAAGGCTTTGCAAGGATCAATGTTGTAAAATTACCCATGCATATGTTTTATAAATAAAAAGCTTTTAAAAAAAGAAAATTAAAACATTATTTTAAAAATAAGCACAATAAAAAAGATATTGAACATTAAATAAGACAAAAGTAAATTATAAACCAAAAAGAATAAAGAAATGACTTTTTTTTAAAACCATAAAAGTATTTTCTAAGAAAGGACTAATAAAATTGTAACTCTTTCGCTAGGTTTACTTAAAAATAGGACAGCAGAAAATCCTATCAAAAATATAGCAAATGAACAAGATGAAATAATAACAAAACAAAATAATATAGATAAGAAATAAATAATAAAAACAAATAGAAAAAATAAAAGACAAAAATTTCAGAATCTATTAGTTATATGATAACAAAACTGAAAATTACATTATTATATACATATGTTTGTGTGTGTGCGTATCTCCAAACTAATACAACTCCAGGGATCTGAAATAAACCAACATGATACAAGGAAATAAAATTACCAAACAGGAACAACCAAACAGGGTGGATGGTAATAACATGGGGTTTCAGAGAATTTAATCAAATTTTCAAAATGACTAAGGCCAATGATACACAAATTATTCTCAAAAAATGGAGAATGAAAGCACTTTACCAAACTCCTTTTCTGATGGAAACATAATTTTAACCCCACCAAAAGGAAGCATAAGGAAACCAAAGAACAATAAGAATCTAAAACTTTTAACTATACTTCTGTCAAACAAAATAAAGCAATTCATCTAAGAAATTAATCATTGTGACCAAGTTGCATGTATACTAGGAATGCAAAAACTATCAATATTAGGAAAACAATAAACATAACTAATCATATTTAAAAAATGATTATTTCAAGAGAGGCAGAAAAGCCTTTGACAAAGTACACACAAATTCATATATACATAAATGTACATTTGTCAATATATGTGTATGCATGTACATGTCTGTCAAAAGCCATTCCCTCAATAGATAAATGGATATGAACAAGTAGCTCTCAAAAGAATCATTGTAAACTATGGAGGCAGCTGGGTGACTCCAGCGTGTAGGAATGGAGGAAGACCTGAGTTCAAATTCGCCCTGGACACAAATTCTGCCATGTCACTTAACCTCTGTTTTACTTTAATATACTAGAAAAGGAAATGGCAAAACTACTCCTATATCTTTCCCAAGAAAACTCCATATGGGTTATGAAGAGTCACACAATTGAACAACAAATTAACAATGAAACAATATATGAAAAAATGTTCCAGATTACTAATAATAAGAAAAATAAAAGCCAAAACAATCTCATACAAACTGGTAAATATGTCAGAAAGATGGGAGTAGCCTATTATGGAGAGATTGTGGAAAGGAAAGAGAAGTACCTTAATGCATTCTTGGAGGGGCTATGAATTACTACAACTATTTTGTAAAGCAATTTAGAATTATAAAAACAAGGCAAGTAAAATATTCATCCTGTCTGATCCAAAGAGATCCTACTACTCTGCATATGTACTTGACATATATTAGACATATTCCTATTGATTAAAAAAAAATCCCTATATGAACCAATATGCAGTACTTTTTATGGCAGCACAGAAATGAAAGAAAAGAAGAAAAGATAAAGAAATTGTGGCATATGAGGTTAATGGAATATTACAGTGCTATAAAATGATGGATATGATGACTATAGTGGGAACACCGAAAAACTGAAAAAACTGATGCAGAGTCAAGGATACAACATGATGATTGTTCAAATGATTTTGATTGATAATGATTACTGCATAAATGATTACTTCAAAGTAAATAGAACAATCACAAAACAATCAAATATGTGTTTCAAAATTTAAAATGAACGAACATGTCCACAAAGACATATGAGAAAATACTTCTATGTTTCTTTGCCGAGGTAAGAGGTCCACAACTGTGGAATATTGCATATGTGTGTGTACATACAAACATACACACACAGAATATTTAATTTTTCTCATTACAGATAAAATATTTTTAACATTTTTTTTTTAATTCTGACTTCAAAATTTTCCTCCTCTCCTCTCTCCAAGATGGTAATTTATTATAGGTTATACATGTGAGATTAATATATTTTCAAATTTTTAAAAAATGTACCTTCCTGATTGTTTTTTTTTTCATCTTTTCCCCTTCCTTTTTTTTTTTTTCTTGGCTGGGAAGAGAGGTTTAAAAAATTCTTTGTTATATGGTACAGTTCTCTGGGAAAGGGAGAGGGGATAAAATATAAGGAGAAATTTTGAGCAATGTGAAAAGATATTAATCAAATTTATTTAAATTAAAATATTTTCTAAAAATAAGAAAAGCAATTTGATATTCTCTCAACTTTCTTTTTTAGAGTAATATCATAAGTGATTTTCTCCCTTTAGAGAAGAAGGGAGCATACTCCTGTCCCTGAAATAACTTAGAAAATAATCAACCTAATGCTTACAAGAGCACATCACCTCCAACACAGATTTTTCTTTGAGTAGATTTACTTTGGTTAGGTTATCCTGACCATATGTATGACATATGTAATGAAAAAATTTCAGAATATTGAGACCTAGAGGAAGAAATCAAAATCATGGTTTAACTACCAAAAAACAAAAAAACAACAACAACAAAAAAAAAACCCAACCACTTATCTAAATTATTTTATTGAAAAAAAAAATCATTTTATCATCCTAGAGCAATAGTTACTTAAAATTATGTATAAAAGAACCATAGTAGGTTGGGAACTTGGACTAGAGCCATCCCCATATTATAAATTAATTAAACAGTACGGGGAGAGAAAGGGAGGGAGGGGTAGAGGGAAGTAGAGAGCTGGAGTAGGATTTAAGTCCTGCTTCAGACATATTTTGGTGACACCATTCTAGGCACTTCAGTGCTGGAAGCAACTCACTAACACTCAAGTTACAGAATTTTTTTACAATGGTGCATTGACAAAGGAAGTTTTTTTTATAGGAAGTTATCAACATTAATCAAATCACAAATTCAATCTAAAAGAAACAAATCATATTTTTATCACATTATACAGTCTACAAAAGTAGATTGAGAAAGAGAAAGATATAGATGCATTTATATATGTATTCATCCTCATTTAAGATAAAGAAACAGACTCAAAGAGACTAAATAACTTTTTTACTCATGATCACTCATCCAATAAGTATGAGGTAAAATTTAAATCAAATCTTCCTGACTCAAAGACCAAATGATATTACAATGACTTACTATGAACCACTCTTTCATTAGCAAAAGTCTGCTAAAATTTTTTATATATAGCGAGTTCATATATAACATAGGGTAATAAGTTTTAAAGTTAGCACAACCTAGTTGTAACAGATATAAACTGTATTACAAAATAGCAATCATCAAAATAACTGAACACCAGTTTAGAAATAAAGAATGAGTGGAACAGATTAGGTGCATGACATACAGAAGCAAACCTAATGTTCAATAAACCCAAAGATTATAGCAGTTAGTAAGGATTCCAACACAGGTACTGGGAGAGGGCTTCATTATTTGACAAAATTGCTGGGAAAATTCAACAATGGCCTGGTAGAAATTAGGTGTAGACCATCAACTCATACCAAATACCAAGAGAAGCTCCAAATGAATACATGACCTACATATAAAAGTTTACATAAACTAATTAGAAAATACCCTTCAGATCTTTGAATGGGAGACAAGTTCATGAGCAAATAACAGACAGAAAAGATCACAGAAAATAAAATAGACAATCTTGATTACATCAAAATAGGAAGATTTTTACACAAGAACTCTAAAATAGGTTTGAAGGGAAATAATTAACTTTAAGGTCTATTTTATAAGGTAAATGTATGTGTGTGTGTGTGTGTGTATAACAAATATCTAAAATACATATTATATACATAAAAATATGCTCACACATATATGGAATTGATTCAAATTTATAAGAATAAGAACCATTCACTAATTGATAGTCAATGGTTACAAACATTCAGTTTTCAAAAGAAAAAAAAAAGTTTATTATCTATAATTACATGAAAAACAAGCTCCAAATCATTAATAATCAGAGAAATGAAAATTAAAGCTACTCTGAAGTTGATCAGATGGGCAAAGTAGAGTTGGGAAAAAGGAAAATGGGAATGATGGAGGAACTTTGGGAAAATCAGGAACATTATTAATGTACTCTTAATGGAGCTGTGAATTGATATAGCAATTCTTAAAAGCAACTTGGAACTAGCCCCCAAATGACTAAATTGTAACATGCCTTTTGGATTCAGAAATACTACCATTCAGCTATATCACCGTTAAGACCAAAAAGGGGAAAATGCGTGTGTGTATGTGTGTGTGTGTTGGAAACTAAGGGGAGTGGATGAACAAATATGATATATGAATTCAATGTAATCCTATTGTTTTATAAGAAATGATGAAAGGAATAGTTTCAGTGAAATCTGGGAATAATTGCAAGAAATGACACAAAAAAGAATAAAGGACTTAATTGGTAAGAAGACGACTTGGGACTATGTATACAATTCTCATTTCTTGTGATTTGCATTGTTTCCACTGGGTTCATCTTTTATTATCTTTTGTCTTACAGGGAAAGGGGGAGGAGGATGGTAAGAGAGGGAAAATTGGAGGAGGGAGTGGTCAGTACAAAACACTTTTGAGGAAGAATAGAATAAAAGGAGAGATAGAGAATAAATGGGGAGAAATATAATTAACAATAGCAATTGTAAAAAAAAAAAAAATCTGAAGCAAAGGAAAAGAAAATCTGCAAAGTCCTCCATGAACAAAGTCAAAATACTGTATATAAAGTGATAGCAATATTCTGGGATGACCTGCTGTAAATGACTTTGTTATTCTCAGTATTATAGTCATCCACACCTATTCTGAAGGACTAAGGATAAAAATCCTATCCATACCTAGAGAAGGAACTGATTGAGTCTATATATAGATCGAAAGATACTCTATTACTCCTTCTCTTTATTTTTAACTTAATTTTTCTTGAAGGTTTTTATTTTCATTAGGATGGGAGATATATATTTCCTTTTACAACTTGACTTTTATGGAAATGTTTCACATGTGGTTTCTTAATTGTGGGTGAAGATAAGGGAGGGAACCTAGAACTCAAAAATCTTAAAAATAAATGTTAAAAAAATTGTTTTTAATGTAATTAAGAAAAATATTAAATAAATAAGGCAAAAAATTGTCTTAAATATTCTTTTTCATTAGTGTTGTTTTTCTTCTTTTTTAAGTATTGCTCTTTTAGGAACTATGTAAATTTATATGTACATTTAATATGTATATTTAAGTATTTTAATTTTTTATTTTTTATTTATATTTAAGTATATTCAATATGTACATTTAAGTATAAGTATAAAGTACCCTCAAGCCAATTAACTCCATATATTAAGTAAGCCTAAATCAAGAAGGAACAGTTATGTCCCCACAAGAGAACTCAACAAAAGATAAGAAAAGATGAACCCAGTGGAAATAATGTAAATCACAAGTAATGAGAATTGTATACATGTAATAGAAATATAAAATTATGATGATTACATAGTGTATAGAAGTTGTTGGCACTAAAATTGAACTATGAAGTTGATTGTAAATCTTTATTAGCTTTGTTTCCCCAAAGAACATGACTGCATTAGAGATTGAAATATGATTAACATTATAACTTGTTTTTTTAGAATTCCAGATTATTTGGAATTTATACAACATAGACCAGTGTGAGAGGCAGAATGCTACTAATTGCTGATTGAATGAATGTTAAGCTCTTATATTATCCCGTATTATTTTTATCTTGGGTTTTTTGGTTTTTTTTTTGGGAGGGGGGTTGTTTTTTGTTTGCTGATATTAATTTTTGTCCCAGTGATACTGGGTTTAGTTTGGATAATATGCTTGTGTATTGTGTTATAAGAATTGAATATGAAGCTGAAAGTTTTTGGAAGATTTATCAACCATTTAATAAGTATAGAGGATGAATGTCTACTGACAACTCCACATTATAACATAGCTGAAAAATTATTTGGCATTTGCTGATATTTATACAGGAAATAAATAATAAATAGTTAATAGGTGCAAAATATTTATGCAGCTATCTTGATGTTTTGCAATGTATACAAATGGCATAATTTCCCACATGAGATGGTATCTTTTGAGATTCTAGATGCATATTACCATTTGCATGTTATTCTTCTTTGATCTTTGTTTCAAACATTGGAACAAACACTTCTATTTTAGTAAACTTGCTATATTAAAATACCATATTGAAGATGGAAACTATTATTATTATAATACCCAGATTCATGGCTCATATTGTTGAGTTGACAAAGCTCTAATAAAACTTCTGAGAGGCAAAAATAAGGGAGAAATGAATTCACGGTATGGCTTAAGAATTGGGAAATGGAATGTGAACATTAGGAATAATTAGCCCAAGCTAAAACTTGGAAAGTACGCAGGCATATACTGTAATACATAGAACCAGATAGTAGAAGTCCTTAAAAGCTTGGCTAAGAGCATTTGAAACAGATATTAGACTTGTTTTGCTTAATTATGAGAGAAGGAGGAGCAAAGTGTAGAATATGCTGGGATATATATTTCATTTTCATATGAGAAAAGAATTTCCTAATTAATAGTGTTATCGTCAAAAAGAATTTTACAAAAGAAGTTTCCACCCTAAGGTCCCATCTAATTTAGATTTTATGATTTCATGGTATTATTATACTTTATTCCCACAGACTAAAAGAATATATTAACTCTTTTTTTTTATTTGAGAGTAATATATTCTTGTAGGTAATTAGCAAATATAATGTATCTATTTTGCATTAAGCTACATAGGTAAATAAAGATTCAAATACAAAAGTAAAAGAGTCTGGCCTTAGGGGAACTTCTAATTTATTACTAATAACTTACATCTATCTATCTATCTAACTACCAATCTCTCAATCTGCATATGATATATAGCAATTATCTCATTTAATTCCCAAAGAACCATATATTATTATGAGCCCATATTACAAATGAATAACTGAAATGCCCAGTGTCATACAGCTACTAATTATTTGAGATAGAACCCCAAACCAGTACTTCCTCATTTTCAGTCCAATTCTTTATTCATCACAATAGGTTATCTCTGTATAAATAGAGAATGTACTGAAAAACTGTATACTGGAAATACTGAACAGGCAATACTTTTATACTGTTCTGGTGGATTTCTTATCTTACTCTTCACAAAAGCTAATCCAAATCTTATCTTCTCTCTTCAAGCTTCCATATCTCCCATTTCCTATTCTCTTTAGCAGAGGGCTTCAACTGCTAATTTATTGAGAAAACAGACTATTGGCCCTGAACAACCCTTTCATCTCAAACTTCCTTGACCACCTACTCTTTTTTTTGGTTCAGTGTCTGATAAATGATAATCAGAATTTTTGACTAGCTCCAACTTCTGTTGAGCTCATGTTCTTCATTTGTAAATCAATAGAGTTAACTTTAGTTTAACTTTAATCATTTTTAACTGATTTTTTAAGTGTAACAATTTTATCATAAGGTTGATTTAAACGCCATAAACTCTTCATGTGTAAATGAAAATAAAAAGAAATATTGAAAATAATTTTTTCAAGTAGCAATGTAAGAAGACAATAAAAAGCAACAATGTTTACACAATTACACAGTACATTTATTGTACTCATTTGTAAATCTTTCACTTTATCTAAGAACTGAACTCTTTCTGCTGATTTCAGAATATACTGTGCGTTGTTGTTGTTGTTGTTATTACATTATTATAGTGGGGAAAACATTAGCCTCCATCTAGAGAATTATTTTTCTGGTACGTTATTCTTTCACCAATGATTTACTTAAGTGAATACCATGTAGTTACTGCATCATTTGTAGTTTGTTGCCCAGAAAATGTATTCCAACAACAGCTGTATTCATTTAAATTCACATTAATTTTGGATTTTACCTCCTGGCATGCAGAAATTTTATTCTCATAGTAATGTTATTTAGCATTTATTTGGTGGCGGGATTTATTACACTTTTTAATAACTATATAATTCACATACATTTATTTATTTACCCAAAACTATTTAGTTCACTTATTTAAATGGCTCCAATGTATGGCAAAGAGAGCAATGGACTTGAAGTGAAAATCTGAGGTTCAGGTTACAGCTCAGTCATTTGTTATTCTTTGGATGACTTTGAATATACTTCTCTAGGAATCAGTTCCTTCTCTGTACAATGCAAAAAATAAAAATCTCTCTCACCCATACACATGTGTATACATACATATAGTAGAGTTATCATGAAAATTGACTGAGATAATATATGTGGGAAATGGTATATTAGAAAGTACTACATAACACAAGTTTTGTTTTGGTCTAGACCCATGATTTTGTCTGTTGAGGGAATTCCCACCTGCAGTTGGCTAATCATGTGTAATACACCTCGAACATTAGAGAATTGCCTATGGCACCAATATTGACTGCCCATAGTCAGTCAATAAACATTTATTAAGCCCCTAGTATGTGCTAGGCACTGTGCTATATAAAGAAAAGCAAAAAAATAGTCATTGCTTTTAAGGAATTCAATCTAATGGAGGAGATAATATGCAAATAATCATATAAAAACAAGTCATATACAAAATAAATTGGAAATAATCAACAGAGAAAAGATACTAGAATTAAGTAGAATTGGGAAGGCTTTCTACAGAGGGTAGGATTTTTTAGCTGAGATTCAGAGGAAGCCAGAAGGTGGAAATGAAGAACAAGAGAATTCCAAACAGGGGAGACAGCCGTGAAAATGCACAGAACTGGGAAGTGGAATGTTTAGTTGGAGGAACAGCAAGGAGCATAGAATATGTAAATCATAGAATACAGAGGAGGTGAGGATGGGGGCAGAAAGAGGGGAGAGGAAGGTATCATACAATTAGTATGTGTCAAAAGCAAATATTGAATCTAGGGTCTGAACTGACTCTTTGTGTTAATATTTTGTTTTCCTTTGAAAGCAGCATTATACTAGTCTTGGAATCGAAGTTCTGTATTTAGTAGGAACCCATTGAGTCACAGTGGTCAAGTTATTTACGTTTCATGCCTAAATTATTTCTTTCATAAAATGGGGAAAACAATTGGTACCTCAGAGTTTTAATTTTCATTTCTCTAATCAATGGTGATTTAGAGCATTTTTTCCTATAACTACAAATGGCTTTAATTTCATCATCTAAAAACTATCTGTTCATATGCTTTGACCATTTATCAAGTGGGCAATGACTTATATTCTTATATATTTGACACAGTTCTTTATGTATTTTAGAAATAAGACCTTTATCAGAAATACTGGCTGTACAGATTTTTTTTCCCAGCTTTGTACTTCCCATTTAATCGTTTCTAGTGGTTTTGTTTGTGCAAAAATTTTTCAATTTAATGTAATCAAAGTTGAACATTTTGCCTTCTTTGGTCATAAATTCCTTCCTTCTCCAAAGATCTGATAGGTAATTATCCCTTGTCTTTCCTAATCTTGTTACGGTATCATCCTTTCTACCAAAATTATGTATTCATTTTGACCTTATTTTGATAAGGAATATGTGATATGGGGTAGATCTATGCTGATTTTCTGAAATTTTTTTCTAGTTTTCCCAGCAATTTTTTGTCAAGTAATGAGTTTTTATTCCGGAAGTTTGAGTTAGGGAATTTAATAAATACTAGATTGCAACAGGCCTTGATTATTATGTCATGTGTATCTAATCTATTCCACTAATCCACCACTCTATTTCTTAGCTAGTACCAAATGGTTTTGATGATTGATGCTTTATAATATAGTTTTATGTTTGGTACTGATAAATCACCATCCTTTGTATTTTTTTCCCATTCATTCACTGGATATTCTTGATGTTTAGCTTTTCCAGATGAATTTTGTTATTATTTTTTCCAGTTCTATAAAATAATGTTTTGGCAGTTTGATTAGTATGGCATATGTAATTTTATTTCAATTTCTTCTCTTTAAACACTATATTTCAATCAAATCAAATTCAATAATCTCCAAAACCTTTCTATGCATTTTCAGTTTTTTGAATATGTGTGTTCCATTCCCATTGTTTAGAGAAGATGCCCTCTATATCCCCGTCTATTAAAATCTTTGTTTCTCTTCCTTTCAGAGTGAGATAATTCCTACATGAAACTTTCCCTGATTTCCCCAAACTAAAAAGATTTGCTTCCTTACCAATATCTATTTCCTAATTTACATGCTCTATAAATTTAAATTCTAATTTGTAATATAGTCACTTACATATCTGACCCATAGACTGTATATTAACTTTTAAGTTTAAGTTTGAGAATAGCAATTATAATTTATCATTGTATTTTGAGAGATTACTTAACAATTTTTTATAAAATGAACTAAACTAAGAGACTAAATATGGAAGTGCTGGGGGAAATAGAAGAACAGTGGGAATTATTCCCTTCTAGCAGTAGAAGGGAGAAGGTGAATATTGGGAAGCTCTTCCCAGATCCTCCATCATTTTAGTAAGATTCAAGGAATCCTTCTTTTTGCTTGCTACTTTCCTACAGGATCTGCAAATCTTACCTCTTCGGGTCATTTCCCACCCAACCTGCAGAACTTCATTTTGCCCCTGACCTGAAAATTGTGCCCTCCCCATTAGTTCCTTTTCAGCTTCTTTTAAAGCATTATATGTATATGTAGCTATTTTATGTATGTTATCTCCAAGAGGCTAGGATTGGCTTATGCATTTCATTTCATTTCCAGAACAGTGGTTGGAACACAGTGATGCTTAATAAATGTCCATTGACCCTGCCTCTGAAGTGGGAAATGTGTCATATCAGGCTTACTACACATGAACTGCAATGAAGAAGTGTTCACTCTTAGCTCTAAGAGAACAGAAATTATTTAAAGATTAAAAAAAAAAAACTTTAATAAATTCAAACAGATGTAAAGAATAATTTTTAAAAATCTATGTTTTCATTGATAATTTGTTTAAACTTCACTTTAATTTTTGAATATTTTTTTTGCTCTGCCTCAGACCAATAAGACATTTCTTGTAACAAAAATTTAAAAAAGATTTTTAAAAAAGTTGAAAAAAATAATCAATACATCAACAAGATCTGATAGTATGGACAACAATCCACACTACATCTAAGCAGATTTTCTATGGACATTCTAATTGCAAAGCAGTGAAATGCCTTTCATAATGCATTCCATTTGTTCTCTGTTATGTATATATTTTTCCTAATTGTTTACTCTTTATCACATAATTCTTCTCTTTCTTTGAGGTCTTTTCATCATTTCTTACAGTAAACTACTTTGTTCATTATTTAGCCTGTCACCAATCAATAGACTCCTACTTTATTTCTAAGATTTTTTTGTTGGTAGTGTCACGAAAAGCATTGGCTATAATAGCTTTCTGTTTTTGCCTCAGTGCAAATATATGCTTAGTAGTGGGATCTCTTGAGGCAAAAGATATGGTTAGTTTTGTCAGTTTTTTCCCCCTTAAGAGATGAGATACTGTGGCAGAACATATATAGGGAACTGGCCTTGGTATTTAGGAGATCTAGGTTCAAATACCTCCTAGGACACATATGAGATGCATGATTCTGGGCAAGTCACCTAACTGCTCAGTTTACCCATTCAATTCTTTTAAGACTAGTAGTTCTTTTTTTTTTTTTTTTTTAATAACTTTTTATTGACAGAACCCATGTCAGAGTAATTTTTTACAGCATTATCCCTTGTACTCACTTCTGTTCTGATTTTCCCCTCCCTCCCTCCACCCCCTCCCCCAGATGGCAAGCAATATTTTACATGTTAAATAGGTTACAGTATATCCTAGATACAATATATGTGTGCAGAACGAACAGTTCTCTTGTTGCACAGGGAGAATTGGATTCAGAAGGTATAAATAACCTGGGAAGAAAAACAAAACTGCAAGCAGTTTACATTCATTTCCCAGTGTTCTTTCTTTAGGTGTAGCTGCTTCTGTCCATCCTTGATCAATTGAAACTGAGTTAGATCTCTTTGTCGAAGAAGTCCACTTCCATCAGAATACATCCTCAAACAGTAGCATTGTTGAGGTATATAATGATCTCCTGGTTCTGCTCATTTCACTTAGCATCAGTTCATGTAAGTCTCGCCAGCCCTCTCTGTATTCATCTTGCTGATCATTTCTTACAGAACAATAATATTCCATAACGTTCATATACCACAGTTTACTCAACCATTCTCCAACTGAGAGCATCCATTCATTTTCCAGCTTCTAGCCACTATAAAAAGGGCTGCCACAAACATTTTGGCACATACAGGTCCTTTTCCTTTCTTTAGTATCTCTTTGGGGTATAAGCCCAGTAGAAACACTGCTGGATCAAAGGGTATGCACAGTTTGATAACTTTTTGAGCATAGTTCCAAATTGCTCTCCAGAATGCCTGGATGTGTTCACAATTCCACCAACAATGTATCAGTGTCCCTGTTTTCCCACATCCCCTCCAACATTCCACATTATCTTTCCCTGTAATTCTAGCCAATCTGACAGGTGTGTAGTGGTATCTCAGAGTTGTCTTAATTTGCATTTCTCTGATTAATAATGATTTGGAGCATATTTTCATATAAGACTAGTAGTTCTAATTAAAGAGAGAGAAAGAGAAAAGAGAGAGAGTTAGTTCTACCCCAAAGTAGTACATGTTATGATTTTACATAAGAATGTAAATTTTAAATGAATTTTATTATTTTTTCAATTATTTTCTTAGTATATCATTAAATCCAGTTAGGACTATAATTTTTAGTATATTTGAATAGCCCAAACTTGAGCAATAAACACTCCTCAAATTTGTCTTTATTTCTTTAGGGCATATTTTGTTATTTTAATTTAACTATCTTGAATTTATCTTGCTAGACTCCCAGGCCATCCAACACTTCATTTCCCATCAACTTCACCCTTGGTCTGTTTTGTATCATTTCCCTGACTTGGGCATCTTCTTCCCAGTCCTCTTCTTCCTTTCAGCTTCCTTTTGAATATTATTTTATTCTATTAGATTATATGCTTATTGTTGGCTAAAACGATCTTTATATTTCTTATCAGTATCTGTATGTTTAGTATCTGGCACATAGCAGGTATTTAATATTTTTTTGACTAACTAGAGTAACTCTCAGATATTTTAGCTATTTTTTTTTTACTTATTTTGAATGGGATTTTCCCTATTTCTAATAAACTTCTGGCAATTTAAAAAAAGTTTTGCTATTTTACAGAATCTTACTATATCTCCTGGGGGGGAAAAAAGTGTGTTTTCCTACTAAAATCCTGCTAGTTTGGGGTTTAATCAACTAATCACTATATGAAACTATATCAAAAGTTTGATATCAACTTTTATCATATTAGAAATGGCCCTTATATCCATTAGGGATACATTAAATGTATTTAATATATTAAATATTACATTACATTATATGTACATTAAATACATTAATTAATGTATTTATATTAATTACATTAATTTACATTAAATATGTAAATTATTTACATACATTAAATATGATACATTGTGGGGGCAGCTAGTTGGTGTACTAGATAGAGCACCAACTCTGAAGTCAAAAAGATCTGAGTTCAAATCTGGTTTCAGACACTTAACACTCCCTGGCTGTATGACCCTGGGGAAGTCACTTAACCTCAATTGCCTCAGCAAAAACAAAACAAAGTAAAAATATACACTGTATGTATATGACTGCATATGTATGTTTAAAAGCATAAACAAACATTATTCTGTGAAAAGGCTTTATGGGTACTTACAATTCCCCCAAAGTAGTTTGGGGATGGTTTCACTTTTAAATCAGATTTATTATATTTTTGCTACTGTTGAACCACCCTAGCTTTTGCGATATATAGGCTTTTGCTATAAATTTATTTAATTTTTTGCTTCAATATTTATTAACAACATTGGCCTATCGTTTTCTTTCTATGCTTTATCTTTCCTTAATTTATACATTATATATACAATCCTGACAATATTTGTCTCATAAAAGAATTTTGGTAGAATGTTTCCCAGTTCTTGACAATCTGAGCAGCACACATATCGATTGCTCTTTAAAAATCTGCTAGAAATCACCTGTAAATCTCTGGTCATTTTTTTCTTTGACAATCATTTATAGTTTGCCCAGTTTTTTTTTTTCTAAGATTACTAAATTTAAATTCACAATTTTATATTCTGTTAATTTAGGTATTTTATGTTTTTATAGGTACTCTTCCCTTTCTTTTAAATTCTAAGTTTTCATAGCATGTATTAGTTAATTTACTAGCCATTAGTAGTTCTGATCATATCATTTAGTTCTTCTCTGCTGTCATTTTAATTGACATTCTGTTAATTTTATTTTGTTAATTTAATTTCTTCCCTTTTCATTTTGATCAGATTAGCTAAGGGTTTATCAATTTTGTTAGTTTTTTCAAGTGGTAAAGACAGTAACTGTAAAAATTATATCCAATCAGTGGTTTCCACCACGTTCTAAATAATGGCATAGCTTACAAGTTTTTCAAAATTAAGATTTACCTTGCTTTTTGATTCATTTTGGCAAAGTAAAAAAGCTTCATAATAGATGGTGAGGGAAATGAAAAACAACTTGAATAAAGCAAGTCAACAATAAAAATTATCAGTATTGTCTTTTACACTATAATAGGATTAATCAAATTTATTTTATATCATAAGAAATTGTAAAAGAAACAAATACAGTTTTCTACCATGTTTAACATATATTGGACTACTTGCCATTTAGGGGAGGGTGCGGGGGAAGGGAGGGAAAATTGAACACAAGGTTTTGCAAGGGCTAATGTTGAAGAATTGTCCATGTGTATGTTTTGAAAAATAAAAAAGCTTTAATAAAAAAAGAAATATATACAGTACTATTACATAGTTTACAAAGAAATTAAATATTATATTTAATAATATAAATGGTCTTAACCAATTCACCTACAAAAATCACACACAGACTAGTCAAAAGTGCAGTGATGAAAATAATCCAATTATTTCTTAAGTCAAAACACAACAAACCACAATTAAATATCACTCCTAAATTGATCAGTTCTACACAAAAGCAACATTAACACTTCTGCTCTAGACTAAACAAAAACAAGTCTTCAGCCTTTGAAATTTTTATTGTTATTTTTCTAGTGTCAAGCAGGAAAAACATTTTGGAAATGTCATTAAAGAAGACCTCCCAACTACTTAGCATAAGAGATGTTGTCTTCTAGGTTGACACTATTAACCAAATATTTAATAGCCACTTGTATTACACAGCTATCAGTATCACAAAGTTAATTGTTAGAACTGTGATTTGTCAAATCAATAGCAAGCTAAAGAGATAAAATTTTCATTAAAGAGAAATGCTCAAGTATAGCCTGACATTTCTAGTCACTGTACAAAGAAGAAAGGAAGGAAAGAAGGAAGGAACGAAGAGAGAGGGAGGGAAGGAATCCACTTTCCATTTTCTAAACACATATTCTGTAATGATAGGACAAGAAGTGTCCTTCCTTCCACTACCATCCCTTCCCCACCCCACAAAAAGAAAAAACAACAACGATAATAATAATGATAATATTTTTAATGAAATACTAACTAAATAGACTATTAGCTTACTAACAAAAATCTCCAGGCCCAAATTTAAAATCTGATTTTTGAGAAAGAACTATTTACACTCTTCCCTGTATTATCAACAGCAATCCAGGTAGGTAATAATGATAATTTGCACAACAATATTGTCTTTGTTAATTTAGCCCCAACAGAAATAAAGATTTCCTGATTACAACTTTGTAATTTAAGTCAACTGAAATGATAGTTTAAGAAGTAAAATAAAGAAAAGTTTGACTGTTAAGCTTTTAGATAGAATACTACCAAAGTTTATTTTTCAATTGAAAATATAAATAAGAGAAGAAGTCTCTTTCTCTGGCATATATTATGGCACTACCTGAGTTTCTGGTATTGGTATAAATGAGAAAGTTGTTCTGAAGTTCCTGAATTACATGGTTTTATGCTTCACCTACATGCTCTTGTAATTGCATAAGGCCTACTATAAAGAGTTCATTTTGTACTGTATCTCATTGTCAAGATTTTTAAACAGTTGCTTTTTTATTGTAATGAGTCAATTACAAGACAGTCACTCAAGCAGTTATTAACAAAAGATTTTTAATTGCATTTTTAATGAATTTTATTTTTTATAAAAGCCCCTAAAAGTACCTGTGGCAAAGGGTAATCATACATTGAATTAAAAGCAATATCTGTTTAAGAATGATTTCTCTTTTATTTACGACAACAAAATAAATTTTCTGGGAGAACACTAAAAAACTGACAGTGTTGGAAAAAAAAAAAAGAAAACTGACTCTAAGTTAGTAATGAGACTTAAAAACCAATGGCCATTCTTCCTATTTTTCTTTCCCCTGCTTACTGACTTCTTTTGCTTCTCTGTTTATAAGATATAAAAGCCACAAAGTACATTTTGCCCTGGGAAATGATTTATTCTTCTTTTATTCACAATTTATAATGTTTAATGTAATCTAGATTTAAGACAGTTTAAAAAATGAACAGAGTAGGCATAATCTTAGAAGGCAAATCTTTACTAATTTAAAAAATCTAATATACAAATACTTTATAGTAATATGTGTATGTATATATACACACAAACTCGCACAGTGCTTCATTTTAAGAACAGCATATCCCGTGATCATCCTCAGACAAATGATAGTCCCAAATTAAGAATGAAAAATTCCCATCATGACTAAATTTTCATGCATCCCTGTGAAATATAAGTATTTATGAACTGTTATTACACTTAAATAATCTCACAGGAAATGAAATTAATATAAATTGTAACAGGTCTGAAAACCTGAATCTTCAATCATTAAAAATATTGACTAAGTTGAAAACTACTGAAATTTTAAGTATTACTTTTATAAAAATTTCAATAGGATATGTGGTATCTCTTGGAATGATAGGATAATCATAATATTCAAATAGTGCTTCTGTCAAAAAGTCACTGAAAATATTAACAAAATTCACTTTTTAAAATAAAAACTAAATTCTTGCTAAATATACACATCTGCTAATAAGGCACGATTTGGGATTACCTAAATTAATTTGCCATTTTTGCATCATAATTAAGCATACATTACTCAGTGTAACTTAATTAACCATTAATTAGACATTTTAAAGGATATACGCTAATAATAAAGTAAGCCTCTCTTTGGGAGTTGTAATGTTGTTCCAGTTTTATTAAAAAAGTTTTCACTTAATCAGAATTAATCATGCAAAAAAGAAATATCTATAAGAAACTACTTCCAAAAAAATACTGTCTTATTATACAAATTTTTTTTTAAGGAAAAAACTTTTTGATTGTCCATCATTTAAAAACTCCTTCTTGTATTTTCTGCCATAAGAAAGGACTGACTGTGAAAACATGAGACTCTGTGGTAAGAATGTGAAGCCCTTGGTTAATTAATCTGCTGGTTGAATGACAGAGTGCCTAGGGGCATGGTGCTGGCGACTGACACAGTGTCCCAGTGCGCTCTGAACCTTGGATGGCTACATTCTGTATGGAAAGACTTTGCCCAACAAACAGCAAAAAGGCCTTCATAAGATCCCTCCTCCTGCCTGAGACATTCCATTTAATTAATTTCAAATCTGTTTATCTTAAGGTTTTAATAAATTTAAATGCATAAGATCAACACATCTACACTACTGAAGAGCTACTGGCATGTAATATTTTTTCGATGTGCCTGAAGAATTTCTTTTAGTGGCATAACCAAAAAAATTACCATGTTCAGAAATTTTCAAACATGTTACTTGTTCTATTCAGCAAAATACATTTGTACAAGTCAATGTTTAGAGAGTCAATTTAATGTATTCTGCAATTTCCATTTCACTAGGCTTAAAGTATTTTTTATATTATAAAAATATAAATCATACTTTTCTCTCCTCTAAATAACACTCTGAAAATTACTAATATCTAATCTTCAGTAAGGTAAGGCTATTTTTTTTTTTTTTAAGCAACAGGATACAACAGACATTCCCCTAATCCCTTTTACTGCCAGAACAAAACATCTTTCAAATCAAGATAAAATCACTACATCATGAATGTTAATATCATTCCGAGAAAAATAATACCTTATGACTAGAAAAGACCATCCCTTTAGGGAGAAATGTTGTGTTAAAGTGGATTATTCTTTTAGTAGTGTAATAGAATGGCTTCTACCTAGTCCCAGATGGAAAATCAAAATCTGCATTTAAATGGAAATATTTTAAAACAGAAAGGACAAAAGACTAAAAGCATAAGGAATATCTAGCACTTTATATTTTAAAAATCCAAAATACCACCTCAGAAGTTTTTAAAGAGACTCTGGGATTATGTATTGTGATTTTGTTTTTTATAAAAGGCATTACAATTTTACATTTATATGACCTGAATATACTGTATGTGCAAATAAGACTAGATTCACAATTCTTGGGTCATGAAATTTTCACCATTCTACAATTTTATTCTGCATAGAATTAATAATGAACCTTGTATCTATCCTCTTCATATTAGTCACAGCATTTGACATGATGTTCCTATAAGGTAAGTGCATTTTTGCTGAAATCAAACAAAATTTAAGTTTCTTCCGTTCTGATACAAATCACTATCAGTCAGAGAGAAAAAATAAGTCTCGATACTAGGCAATATCATAGCAATTGCTCTTTGTGACCTGAAAGATTATTTTCAGTTTTTCAATAGTTACAGCAATTTTCTTAAATCCTTAAGGAGCCTGACAGCACTACACATTTCTTAATACTTGCATTTACTTTTACATTATAAAACAATAAAACAGCAGGATAATGCTTATACAGTTTCGAGACATATCATCAGGGAAAACAATGCTGTATTGTAGAAAAAAGCATAAGCTTTATCAGTGTATGAAGCATAAAGGAAGTATAATCTATATTCTTTAAAAGTACAAATATGCAGAATTGCAAATAATTGAATTTTGCACTTAGCTCTTTAACAATATTCTAAAAGATTTGATCAAAACACAAACTGCTTGTTCGTATAACTTGATATCACATCAGACTAGATAAAATTAATTTTGAAAGCATGCTATTCCTTAGTAAGAGAAAAGACTTATTACTTTCTCTACTAGCCTGAGTCTGCAAGAGAATATGTGGCTTTTATCCTTTTAGTGACAAACCCCATTAAGTAATTTGATCATTATTCTTCAATGTAAATCTAATGTTTTCTAACTATCAGCCTTCAACTCATAACTTTTTAGAATGCTGATCAAGTTTGACTAATAGCCCACAAATTTGGGACTATCCTCTAGGAGATGTCTTTAGGATGTCCCTCCTGAAACACCATTCTACTAATGATGTGGGTTTCTATTACAATTCTTGATTGGCAGAGCTGTGTTTGCTAGTGATCATTGAGCTCTTTCACTCCCCCTAAAAAATATCTGTGATTCCTGAGCTAAGAACACTAACTCTTATACACACAGAGAATGACTTACCTTATTTTTAAAAATAATTAATTTCAATTAAACTGCCAATAATCTTACAACTTAACCAAGGAGCAAAGAGAGTAACAACTCTGCTCTGTAGTAAACTTGTTCTCTTGCTGAGAAAATCTTCATTATCAATAGCAAAGTGACATGGCATGAAAATTATTTTTAGCAAAACAGGATTTTTTTCCCCAACTATGTACAGCCAAACTAAAACAACTAGTCTTTGGTCATTTATTAATAAACTGAATTTAAGGGATTTTAGGGAAGAACGTAACATGAGAAGCAACAGTTACATGAAATCATAATTCCTCTGTTCAAAATCATTTAATTCTAAAAGGATTAAGTTTTAAGGATGGAAGTTTTGGAAATTTTAGGCAGAATCAGTAGTCAGGCCTAAATTCAATTTGAGAAATAGATGACTTTCAAACCCAAAATTTCTTCCTCTAGATTCAGTTATACTGACACCAATATATTGTGATGAATCATTTTTTACTGATCTAAAACCATAAAAGTGGACATAGTAATTTGTACTTGTGCAATCATGATGATACCTACCATTTAGATAGTACTTTAATGTTTGTGAAGTTCTTTCTTCACGTATATATTGTCCCAACTGATCTGCACAATGAGACTGTGAAGTAAGTACTATCATTATCTCCATTTTACATGTGAGAAAACTACATTGTAAAAGACCACAGTTTCAAAAATGAGAAATGTAGATGAATGCAGTTAAGAAAAAAGAACTACATTACATAAATAATCTAACGCATATAGCATGACTAAAAAGAAGAGAATTCCTAGGGCTGCATTCTTTTATTTCAGTTGTCAGATTAGATATACTGCTTATGATCTTGATGATTTAAATATAATACAATAGCTTCTGATATTTAGAGATTTTGGAGTTTAGGTAGAAGCTGAGGGTGGGAGGAAAGAGGTAGATAGTGAGAAAGGAAGGGGGTAAAAAAAGAGAGAGAGAATGTTCACAGGTGAAAAGCTGAAAAAACTTTACTGAAAGAATGACAAGTTAGCCCCAAAGGGCAGTAATTAAGAGCCTGGAGAAGCAGCAGCCACCCCACAGACACACATGTACAAACCAGCCAACTTGGTAGTGATGTTATTATTCTACAAACTTCTAACAAAGGACCACCAAGGCAGCATTGGATAAACATATAAAATGTGTCATGGAAGTAAATACTCACTAATATACTTCAAAAAAAAAAAAGAAAGAAAGAAAGAAAGAAAGAAACAAAGCAATAAAGAAAAAAAATGAAAAACTTACTTCAGAAAAATAAAAGATATCCAGATCAAGGGGTACTTTCTGGTTAATTTATTTAATGATTCATGATTATTTTCTCTAAGAGCAAGCAAATAATAGTGGCTAGTCATAAAGGTGGCAACAGGATATAACTGAAAAACATGGTACAATTGAATGAGTACCAGCTTGTTTTGGAATCAAAAGACCAGGGTTTAAAACTCAGTTCTGGCCCTATTACTATTTTTATGAATTTCATCAAATCTGAGGCACAATTTCCTCATCCACTGTAAGATGAGGGGCTGAAATAATATAATTAAATAATAATTTAATAATTTAAACTTTAAATCTGTGATCTACAATTCTATGATATTCTATAAATGACTAAAATTGAACTAGTGTTACACTTCAATGTGATTATTCTTGATATATGAAACCTGATATCTGATTTCAAGTACTGAAAATGAATCTAGGTTTTTGGTTATATGTCTCTAAGATGTAACTATATCTACCTTCTTGTTCTGATCCTAAGAGCAAAGTATTTCCTGTAAAATTTAGTCATTCTATAAGCATTTATTAGTCATTTCTATGTGCCAGTCACTAAACAAAACATTGAGACTGGCAAAAAGTTCCTAACCTAGGCATAAGGATACCTTTAACTAGTATTGAGCTGATATGAAGTCATTAAGTATCTGAAATTTTAAAAGCAACCTCAAATTGGAAAAAGTTGAAATACTCTGAATTAAAATTCAAAGTTTAGGAAGAAAAAAAAAGAAATGAAGAAGGCAAAGAGATAAAAAGAAGTGAAAAGAGTCCCTGTCCTCAAGGAGTTTATAATCTTATGAGAGATTGCAAATGAATACATACAAGTACATACAGGACACATACAAAATAAATACTGAATAGTGTTGGAAGAGAGGAAATGAGCATCTAGATAAATCCAAAAAAAAAAAAAATCTATAAAAAGTCGGCATTTGAACAGATTCTTCAGAGAAAATAGGGTATTCAAGAAACAGAGATAAAAAGTGGATTTCAGGCACAAGAAATAGTAAATGCAAAGGCACAAGATAAGAGATGGAATGTCCTATGAGAAAAAAAAGTATGTAAAACAGTATGAATGACTGGACTACAGAATGCATGAAGAGACCTGGATAAAAAAAAAATCAATAATTTGACCATTTGGTTTTGAAATCTTGGAAAGGAAGGGAAGTTAACACCTACTATGTACCAGGTATTGTGCTAAGAGCTTTACAAATATTATTTGATCTTCACAATACCTCTGAATGCCTAGTTATCTTAAATATAAAAGTTATAATAGAACTTTTAAACCAAGTTCTCTATAAATACTGCTCTTAAAAAAGTTTAATCCAATATCTTTAGAATGTCAAGAAAATGGACATGCTATAGTGATATTTAAAGAATGAATAATGTTCACCTTTTTCTTTTTTTTTTTTTTCTATTGCAAAGCTCAATGATATTTAAGGAAAGCACAAATGAAGCTGCAACACACATTTAATATATGAACTCATTAAAACATTATCCTATGTGTAAGTGCTACATAATCAATTCTACATCATATTCGTATTTAATTTTATAATACTAACTGAATAAATGATTGATTTTTCATCCTGTAAAAATTAAGGTAATAAATAGGATACCCTTCTTTTTTCATGAATCCTCAAAAAAAGAGAATACAAAAATTGAAGCTCAACAATGTCTTGCACATAATAGGAACTCAAAAAGTATCCAAAAAAGAATCTAGTCATAAGTTGAATACATGATATATGTTTTAAGAGTGTCTAAAAAAAACTTTCAATGAATTGGTTTTTAACACAATTTAATAGTATGACTTTACCTAAAATAGATTAGGAATTTGACAAGAGATCTTACAACAGATGATATAATGAATCTAAACTTAGAATAGCAAGAAGTTTCTAAGGACTATTCATTTCAATGAGAAATAATCTAGATAAATTAAAAACAAGTCATTTAAAACTCAAGAATATATAAATATGTATGAAATCCAAAAACAAAAACAACAAAACCAAAAAGTCTCATTATATCTAAAAATGAAGACCTTGAATATTTAAATTTAAAAGGGAAAATGCATGGAATTCAATGTAAAGGAAAAAATTTGATTTATCCTGGTACTCAGTCAACACTTACAAGAACCAAGAGTGGAATATTTAATATCTAAGATATAAAATCTTATCTATGTAAAATGGAAATGACAGCTTTTAATCTACTAGACTGGTGAATTTAAAGTTCAATAAAGTTTACCAAAAAAAAAAAATGATCTCATAGAATACAGGACCATATGTCATTTGTATAAGAAATGCATTGGCTAATCAAAGAGTTTATAAAGTAGTAATCAGAAAAAAAAAAAGTAAACTACAAGCAAAGCAGAAAAATGAATGCCAAATAACTTGGGTTTATTTCTAGCTAATTTTTTCTCTATAAATTAAATTGCTTTTATAACTTAGTTAATTTGTACTCACAGAGTCTCTCTGAAGTAGGAAGGGTCAGGTATTATTCAGATTTCAAAGGGAGAGAAAGGGTGTTTTTTTTAAGGCACATGAAAGTTTTGAATCTTTTTCTTGTTTTTAACTTCAAAACCTTGCTCATATTATGGCAATTCGTGTTACACTACTGTTCATATCTTATGACAACTCCAATAGATTTCATTTATTTAACAAAGAAGAAAAATTAATATTAAAGATGAAAGAAAGTAATGAAAGACTTTAAAAAATATACCACTAGTTTTATGTAAAGAATCATTCAGTATAAAGCTTTGCTACTCTCTTATGCTATATTTTTGCTAATAATTATAATTTGAATATTTTTTTCCATATCCTTTATTATAAAACAATAAAAACCTCTCTTCAAAACTAAAGCCAACATTAGTGTGTCTTTAAAACTCCCTCATTCTCATAAATACCTCATTCTATTTACAATGCTTATAAGCAACAAGGATAAGTAATAAATGATTTTTAGCAAAGATATGATATGATTTCTTATCCTTGCAATTCTTATATTCATAATTTTATTTAAGTTAAAAGTACAAGAATTAGATTACATATGTAAATGTACATATATGAAATCTTTTTTATAAGGTTTTCTATGCAAATTTTCTTTTATAAAAGATAAAAATTTGAAGTTTTTGATCAGCTGGTCATCTAAATAGGCATTTATTTAAAGAGGGCTACCCAGGACTTGAGAAAGTTGAAACACTTCACCTAAAATGTAAATGCCACATTAATAAGCAGCCAAAGTGCAGTAATAGTCTTAAAAAGCATAATTGTTCAGGTCATACCATCCATGCCAAAGCTCTTGTCATGTGAAACATTAAGAAGCCTAAGCAGAAAATAAACAATAACAGTGACACTTCCTAGGAAATACCAGTTGGAATACTATAATAAAGTTGTGGATATCTACCTTGGAAAACAGAGTAACAGACAAATCATATAAAAGTAAAACCATCTCATAGCTAGGTTTAATTTGAGCAACATGCCCCTGACTCCAACTCAAAGGGAAAGTATCCTACATGATCTATCATTCTTATAGGTAATAATCACAGTAGTTCAAAAGTCTCAACAGATAATCAACTGCTGGTCCCACATTGTTCTGTTCTTTTCACATATATTTTTCCATAAAGAAAGGTCATTATCAGTGATTGTTAAAAACAAAGGATAATATATAGTCTACATTACACATTTGTTATAAGCAATACTGTTTATATTCCATCTGAGTTATGCTTTTATGCTCCAAAATGAAAAGCACAAAGATTTCCTACCCATTTTCCTGCAGTAAAATGGACTGCTATTTAAAAAGCAGGGCTTCATAAGATCTTAACAGTTATGTAAAAGATATCTAAAGTAATCTAAAACATCAATGTTATTTTTCAGAGAAAATCAAGTTTATTTCATTCAAAAACTGCAATAACCTCCTTTCAAATATCACCTGCATCAAAACCCTAAAGATGGATTTTTTTGGCAGAACCTCTGTAAAATGATCATTGACATTTTAATTAAAAAAAAAAAATGTATGTATGTCGAATAAACAGGACATTTCCTGTAACAGTGTGCAGTGGCTGCTCTGTCACTTCTTTGTACAGTCTTGGTAAATTATGCAGGCTCTCACTAGACAGAGCAGCTGTAATTCACTGTCTCCAGTAATGTAATCTACATTTATCACTATTTTAATTAAGCGGGTTCTTAATTTGGTACTTTCATTGCAATGGAAAAAAAAAATACCTTATTCAATTCTTTTTTGGTAGACAGCATCTTGTCTGACTTAGAAGCCAGAATTTCATTTTAAATGTGTTTCCTACAGCAATTTGATCTTGTTTTTAAAAAGAACTGCTATACTTAGTTTATTAAGAATTTGCTCATTTTAACTTTTGCTTCTTGAAAAGTAGAAAACAAAGATAAAAATCCCAGTTCTCTACACTAAAAAAAAAAAATTCTAAAATTTCTATGCAAGTATACCAATCATTTAGAGATCATTTTGTTCTCTGGATAAAGTTAACATTACTGACTAAGTGTTGGAAAAAAATGATACTAAGGCTATCTCTATTATGGACTATATAGTCAAAATTACTGAGGAAAAAATGCAATACAAATAAAAACTTGACAAAAGAAACTAAGCTTGCAATGTAGAAAGATCAACATTAGTCATTACTACTGTTCAATCATGATTCAAGTATACTTTCAGTAAAGTTAAGAAAATAGAATTCAAAATTGCTTTAATTATTTTCAACAAATCATTTGAAATGCCCGTTTTTTTTTTTTTTTTTTTGGGGGGGGGGTGTCATTTTCTGTTGTTGTTGTTATTAAATCCATCAAACTGGAATAGAACAGCTTTTAATCATTTTCAAGACAGCTTTGGACATTTTTCATTATTTTCCCATTAATATTTGTAGCTGCTGTCCAAAACAATTTCTGTTTGACTTTTTAGAAAATAAGTTGATGAGTTCCTGGAAAGGCAACATGTTTTAACTGGTGCATTCAGTGACAATTACTAGTTTTACTTACTATATGAAATAATATGCTGCTCATTAAATTGTCTTTGCACATAAAACATCACAAATTCTATGATTCATTGAGAAACAAAGGACTGATATAACCAAAATATGCTCTTACATCTAAAACAGGATTAATACTAGAGATCATTTAATCCAACACCCTTGCTTTACATTTGAGTAAACTGAGGCTCCACAAAGATTGAGTGAAAGATTACCCAAAGTGTTCTCTCACTTGTGACAGAAAAGGCCTACATTAAGCTAAACTTCATCACCGTCATTATCATATTTCAAATATCTCCAAATATTGCATTTGTGAAACCCTTTATCATTCACTACAAATGAACCAGAGATATAATTATAGACTACTAAAAATGTTTTGTTGTTGTTTTGGGGGAGTGGAGGTATACTGTTTGAAACTTCTAACTTTTTACTTATTCTTCCAAATTTAGCGAGGAATAGATATTCAGATTCAATAAAAATCATCAGTTACATGAATGTTTTAGATGATCATGAGTGGCTGAATCATTAAAAGTAATTGCCACAGAGATTTAAGATTTTTAATTCAAAGAAGTGTATTAACTATGTTCTAACTTACATTAATATTCTTCAATTATAAGATAAAGCCATTTAGCTTTGTATGAGATTATTTTTATAATACTGTGCAAATAAGAATTAATTTAAATAAAACTATCTTTTGAAAGTTAACTGCTGTTTTTTTTTTTTTAAACCACTATTCATAACATCCAAACATGATGCTTGGTATTAACATACTATTATATTAATAACTGTCCATACAGTTTTGCTTCACATCAAAAACAAGTTATCAGCACAATATATAATCAAATAAGTATACAAAAAAAGGAAATCTAAATTTTAAATGAGTTTGAATCAAGAGAAAAATCAATGCTAATGAATGACAAATACTTTAGTCATTGTGTACTCCCTTGGTTTGAATTTAAATAATGTCATGTTATAAAGCTTGGGTTATCCAATTCAGGAACAAGTAAAAGTTAAGTTCTAGGCAGCCTACTCAGTCTCTAATTAAGAAAAGTAGCAAGTACAAAGGGGCTAACTTAAAAAAAAAATACTCATACTGCAGCTCAACTTCAAAAAGATACTTCATGAAGAGACTGTAGAGCTCAGAAGATTCCTTCTCTCTCAAATTACTCTGATGAACGTGATAAACTTGAGATTTGCCACTGAGTAATGACAAGAGGTAGCCAATACTTCTAAACTACAACTCAGAATGGTCTTTTGTTTCCTTTGTTTAAAGTAAAGCCGCTACTGAAAAAACCAGAATGTCGCCTTAAGAAAAAGGGGCCTCTTGTTGGGACTAAAAATAAATATCCTGCTTCTTACCTGAATATTCCAATGATCTACATTCATCTACTATTTACTAACAGACTATAGAGGGCACTGTTGTATCAGCATTGAACCATTACAATGGGAATTTAAAAAAAAAGCTGTCTAAAATAGATTTTTAAAAATATAATTAAATAGACATAAACCCCTGCATTTAATACTAAGGCAAAATGCTGAAATGTGTGTTTCCAAACTATACTGGATTTCAATAGGGCAATAGGGTTATTTCACATAACCCACTGTCAAACTGTGAAGAACATTGTATATAGTACATACTTGGCATTTTCCCTTTGTGGTGCTTTCATGAAAAAGGTAACTAGTCATAGCAACTCCTTATCCATCGCAAACAGCTACCTATTACGAGAATCTTGTTCACAATCAATATGAAAATTAGTGTAGCCAGTTATGCAATTCTTCTATAATTCTATCAACACAAAAATTACATTCTATTTGCACATTTTTGTTGGAAAGGCCAATTTTGCTTTTTTCTCCCATTGGATAATACAGCTCCAAATCAATCACCCTCTTTAGAAAATAAGAACACAGTAGAAAATACTGATAAAAATTAAATCCTTGCTGCTAAAAGATGGTTTATATAAATACAATGATGAATATATCTAATGCAAGATAGAAAAATAAAATATCTAATGCAAAACAGAAAAAGCAAGTTTTTCTACATTTCCAGAGACACATTATATTTTGCAATAGAACTGAGGAACAAAATTCACCAACATGTGGCAATTATATCACTATTTAAAAAATGTATGTATGTAACATTTCCTTAAAAACATATATATGGTACTTTTTGGACATCTTTTTAAACATATAGTGCTTTATATGCATTTTTTCCTATTCTACATAGAATAGGAAATTTACATATAGCATATTTAGAGCTATGGTACTTTATGTACATCTTTTTCTGTTTTATTTAGTATAAAACCTCTGAAAATATGTATTAAAATGGGATTTTTAATTATTTTTAAACGCCTAACTAATAACTACAGCCTAGAAAATATGGATGATTTATATTTGTTACTAATTTTTCCAATGTTTTGTTTAACAAATATAAGAAATATTCTCAGCATTGTACTACTACTGTTAACTAAAGCAAAATAAATATATATATACATATGTAAATGTGTAAAGAAATATATGTATATGTTTATTAAGAGGAAGTACATTTATTTAAACCTTGGCAATTGGGTATACAGGCCTAATTGTTTCTTTTTCTTTTGTTAAGCATTAGACTGAAAAACCCCTTAATAAACACTGATGCAATATCTCTAAAGTCCACCATACATCCAATTGAAGGTAAGATGTTAAAATTAGAAAAACACACAAATTCAGTAAATAAATTACAACAGCATACTACAAATTAAATAAATCACTATTAACTTAGGTACCATCCACAAAACTAAGGTCTCTAAGGAAGAATCCGAGCTCACTAGAAAAGCTACATACTCCATGTTTTGTCAGTCTCAAACTTCCAAAGAGCTTAGCACTTTCTCTAAAATGAGAGTGCAGAGCTGTGAAAGTGTTAAACATTCCTCGATAATGTCTCAACCTGCTCTTAAATCATAAAGGGGGAAGAGGAGGGAGGGCTTCAGATGGTATGTAGATTTCTACTTTATTAAAAAAGCACCACTTTAACAACTTATTTTCAGCTAATAAAAGCCAAAAGTAAAGTATGGGAAAATGTAGGGAACACTAACTCTAAGGCTTCAACTTATTAACTTAACCAAATGCTATTTCTGTATTGCTTCCTTAAATTATTAATTTATGAGTTTTGCTTAGTCTTCTCCTGAGGCAATGCATTTTGTAGGTGTGTTGAATGCATGTAAATAAATAGAAAACTTTTATAAAGAATATTATGCTACAAATAAAAACAAGCCTTTTTAATGAATACTGAATACTATAAACTAGGATTTACATAAATGGACTATAAAAATTTTTTAGGAACTACTAACAAATGAATCAAAAAGCACAAAGTCAGAAAAATGAAAGACAAGCCTATCACCAATCATTCTTAAATCTACAATTAGGTCGAAATTGAACAATTTGAGGACTACACAATATTTTAAAAGCACTTTCCCTGAAAACTCAAAGCAAGTTTTCTTAACTTTTAAAAAACTGGTTTGATGTTCCAGTTTGGTTTTTCCCATAAATCACTAGGTTGAATGATCCACTCTAGGTGACGATTCTTAATATTCAAGATATTTAGCAAATATGTTAGTTTACCAAGCAGAGAGAAATATGGCATATTAAAGTCAATTTTAGTTAACTAATTTATTCAAAGCTTGATTGTGAGCAATAGCTCTTAAAAGAAATGCAGCATTGTTGATTCATATACAAGCATTTTACTTAACTACATTGGATAATAGCAGTGCTCCTAAAGGAGTATAAAAAGCAAAGTGATTAGCAGTCATTACTGTTAATTAGTGTTCACTTTACATTCATAGGGATGAACCTCCTCTGAGTTGAATAAATGGAAAGTTTCTTTTTGAAGGCTTGCCAAATCTTGCCTAGGTAAGTATTGGAATAAGCCATCAACTACCGTAAGAGGAATCAAAAACAGGGACAGATCGGCATCCAATTAGTATGTCTCAGTTTTTAAACAGGAAAAGGGTTGAGGGGAATGAGTAAAACTGGAAACTCATTCTTCACATTCTGAAATCTCACTGATAAAAGGAGGAAATGTGTGTTTATCAAACTTGCTGTGAGTGCACAGTTCATTTGGCGTCCTGTAAACAATTGCCTGGCTGCTCACTTCCAAATGCATGTGAGAATCTTGGAGACTCAGAACATCATATTGAGCAGGCAAGGTCACACTAGTGATGCCCTGGAAGTGGGAAATTAGGAAAACCTGGCAATCAGAGGTTTAAGATTGACCAGAAAAAGCCCTCAGGCTTGCTTACCATCTTTCACCACCAGCCTGGCTGTCTCTGCTTATTCAATATTAACACAACAGCCTAGAAGTGAATGAAAACCATTTTGTACACCTAACAAGAAGAGAAATACATTGGCCATCTTATTTATATAAAGAATGGCTATTTCTCAGGTTAAGAAGCCATCAAGAGATGGCTTGAGACATAGCTTTGTGAGGAAAGCAAAAGGCCTTCAATAAGCTCTATTAAGATCAGGGAATAGCAGGCATCCTGTTGATTATCAAGTTTCCTTTTTCCCAACTCCACTCCATTCTGTTCATTCTTAAATAAAGGCTAAATCCCCAACTTATAAAATGGAAAGAATGACAATTCAAAACTATTACTGACACATTCTGAAAATGCAGGATTACAGAATTTCTACCTCTCTGTCATATACTTTTATGGAATGCTTTTTCCTGTTACACATTAAAAAAAAATAATAATAATAAGAGGAACTCCCAGTAGAAGATTACTGCAGTTAGAAATAATTATGGTTTCTCATGATTTTGAAAGGGAAAATGGTTGTCATTTGGAGATTCCAAGAATACAGAATAACTGATACAAGTAGTTTTGCATTAGTCTTGTTTAAGCTACTATGCCATACAAGAATGAATCCCTCAAAAAAAAAAAAAAATCACCCCATTTGGATGTCCAAGATTTCATTAAATCAGTAAAGCTATTTATAATCCCCCAATTATATAATACTGCCACAAAAATCACTGAAATAACTAAATAATTTTAAAAGATTCCTGCAATATTGGGGAAATATGCCTAATTGAAACAAAATAAACTAAAAAAAAAAAAAAATCACCTTACTATAGTAGCTATTTTGACTGGCTGAAATAGGATAATGTAACTATGGATAAGGAAAAAGTCCCACATGCTATTATCTTAGATCGAGGACTTAATTAAATATGTCATTCTAGAAAAAGGTAGTATATGTATGGAAAAAGGAAAACTGCCAACAAAATCAATACAATTCTCTCTTTTCAAAGAACCATGAAACTGACAAAATAGCCAAATATACTGACTTAACCTGGCAAATAGGTCTAAGTAAAATAAAATGTAATTTCAGATCACATATAATGCCTTTTTTGTTGTTGTTCAAGTTTAAAATTTATAAAGATCTTAACTTTATAAAGCTCTGGGTAATAAATATATACAAAATTCTGATTTCTTGCCCATTTTTTCCTGAACCTCATTCCCATTCCCATGCCATAGTACATTTAGCACCCAGGATATCTCCCCACTAATCTTTTTCTCCATCACCTCTTTCCAGAAAGTGTGTTAATTCAGTCTATCATATATCCCTGAATGTTAAAAAAAACAAAACAAAACAAAACAAAAAAAAAACCTAACATGCTACACAAAACTAAGTCATATTTTACTTTTATATTATGTTATTTGTTCATGTGGTTATTTTTTTCTTTGTGTGATAGAAAAAATAATACCCAAAGAGATACAAATATTACTGAAGCAAATCTTTTCTCTCCATAGTCCTCCATGAGCAGTCATTATAGGATAATATGAGTACTAGACATCGAGTCAGAGGACTTTGCATCAGTTCCTGGCTCTATCATTTATGACTTATGTGATCTTGGTGGGAAAAGATAATCTCCATGAGCTTTAGTTTTCTGTAAAATATGGGACATCTTCTAGTTCTGGATATATTATCTAAGATCTTCCTCCAGTATGGAAAAGGGAGATGCTGCTTCCAATCTTTCCCCTCCAACTTTATCTTTCCACACAGCTGCCAAAATATATATATATATTTTTTATGTATAGCTTTGACCAACTCTAAGATTCCTCCCCTACTCAGAAATCTCAGAGGCTTCTTTTTGCCTCAGGAATAAAATTCAAATGACTAATTCTGGCATTTAAAGCATTTTTAAATAAGGTTCCATACTAATTTTCTAAATTTCTTTTTTATTACTCATCTTTATACACATTACATTCCAGGAAAACTGTCCAACTCATTCTCAGAATTTACCAATCCACTAATAATATCTTGGTCTTTATGTAGGCTATCTACCCTATTTTTGAAAATCACACCTTCCTCACCTCCACCTTTTAGCATATAAGGATTCAAGATTCAATTTAAGGTTCAACTCCTCTAAGAAATCTTTCCTATTTTTTCAAGTTATTAACATTCTCTCCTTCCTCAAATTATCTTAAATGAACTCTTCAGTTATATGTCATATTCATATTCTCCAGTAAACTATAAACTCCTTAAATGTAAGGACTATTTTTTACTTTTGTGACTTTGAAAAGACTGACTTGCACATAATAAATGCTTATTTAATGTTTATTCATTAAACTGGTAGAATTAGATGAAAATCATGTCAAAAAGTAATAAAGATGGCAAGAAAGACTAGGAGATGGGAATAGAAAAGAATAGAATGGGTAGACATTTTAGAATGATGTGTAGAATTCTCATAACCATCTTATTCCTAAACCCTCACATCCCTATCCATCTCAAAACCACCAGCTTTATGGATGACTTTTATGTCCTTGAAAAGTAGTTTATATATATTCTAGGGCCCAGCCACCTGAACACTTGAAAATCTTAGTATCTCTTTAAAAAAAAAAAAAAAAAAAAAAAAAAAAAAAGATCTGTTCCTTCCTCCATGGTGTTGCTTCCCTTTGACTCTTCCTGATTTCCTTTAGCATTTTGGGGAGCTTCTATAATCCAGCAGGATATCTCTCTAGTCAATAAAGAAGATAACCTTTTCAGTTCCAGATCTTCAGCGCCACAGAAACTATGGTTTCTTTGATTCAAGTAGAAAAATTCCAGTTGCAATCAATCCAAATCTGAAGGGTATTTTGGTTGTACAATCTTGAAAAAAAGTAGTATGAGTATTAAATGTTCTGTTGTAATCACTAAAGCAAGACCAAGAGATACAACATTTATTATATCCAGTTCAAGAGAACATGACTATTAGAAAGAATAACAAAGGGTTATAAAACAATACTAATGAAAAAAGCCCCTCAAATTTATAAATCTCAAAAAGCCAGGTCAAAAAGTCAAGGTACAATTTCAGAAGTTTCAAAAAGTTTATTAAGGATACTCACACACTCACTCACTCACACACACACTCACACACACACAGACTCACACACACACACACACACACACACTCACACACACTCACACACACACAGACACACACTCACACACACACTCACTCACACACACACTCACATACACACTCACATACACACTCACACACACACACTCACACACACATTCACACACACACTCACACACACACACTCACACACACACTCACACTTAATCTTAAAGAAAGGATGATGATATAGCATCCACTATGAAGTAAACAAGAATTAATATGCACTATAATATAGGCAATAAGAAAAAAAATACTTGACAAAGTTAAACATTAGAAAGAAACCTAAGGGAGAATTACCAAAGGCTGCTAAATGATCTCCTTTTCTGAAATAATAAGATAGGTTGTTCTAAGTATGGGAAGGTTTAAATGTAGCCTAATAAGAGATCTGATCCTAAAATTCATTACTTCCTTTTCGGTCCAAACTACTAATAGGGAAGTAAAAATCTATTTTATCTCAGTCTAGATTAGAAGGCAGTCTAGGTCCCATTTTTAATGCTTTAGAAATAATCTCCATACACAAATCAAACAAAGAATAAAATAGGCAACATAGAATCCTGCAACAGAGAGGATATGAGTAGGTTGTTGGCCTGCATCTTTAAAAATGAATAAGTCATTCCATTTAATTCCATTTACTTTAAAATGAACTGTTTTTTTAATATTACCTATATTTCCTCCCTTACTTTTTACAAATTTTAATCATCCAGCTACTCAAAAATCTACACTCTGTCTACTTAAATTAAAAAGCCCTTGCTTATGGCCCTCCACAATATAGTTTATATAAACATATCATATAGGTCTAAAAGAATAGTTTAAGATAAAGAATCATTGGAGTTAAATCCTGCCCAAAAAAAATGCATCAAGTGTCCTCAATGACAATGAGAAATTTATTAATTATATCTTTATTAGTTGCTGGACTTAAGAGTGTCACTGTATTTTGAAATGATTCTATACCTCAGTTTACTCACATGGAAAAGGGGACTAAAAGTGTTAATTCCAAGAAATATCTAAAAGGTTTAATTAAATGGCTGAAAGGGGCTAAATGAAAGGCTCTGGAGGACAAAAAATCACAAGCAACAAATGCAAAAGGATAAATCCAGCCCAATATATTATATAAATTTGCCTCCATTAAAGCTCTTTCACATTTTGAACTATTACCATTCCTTTTCTTCTCTGTATTAACTTACTAATAAAGCCAAAAGGGATTACACTCATTTCAGTGCCCACTCGCAGCTACCATTTAATAATACACTAATGGAAATCCATATGCACCCAAAAATGACATTTAACTTTACTACATTTACTACATTATTTGAGGATGAGGTAGAGAAAAGGGAAGGAAAGAAAAGCAGATAAATGGCATTAACATTGTCATGCCAAGAAAAAAAAAAACACCTACCTCTCTTAAGAAAATTTAAATTATTTCATTTGTACTCAAAATTTCTCTGTTTTTTTTTTTCCAGAAAGGGAAAGGTGTTACTAAGTCCTACTTTCTACCTGTGTCAAAAAGGTAAAAATGTTACTCCCATTTTGCAGTGAGAGTAACTAAGTCCTAGGAAATTAAACTACTGGACCAAGGGGCCAAATTAGGTTAAAAGCTCCAAAAATAATCTTAGAATTAACTATTCCCACTAGCACCTTAAGTTCAAATGATTAATTTCTAAAATGAAATTGTAACAATGATTTTAATTCAACATATTTATTACTACCAATATCAAAGCATATTCATAATATGCATTTTGTTCACTTTTTAAGACCTAACCTTAGGTCATATTTTGCACTTCAGTTTTCACTTATACTTGCAAACCATGAGTTAAGAATGAAACAATGGAGTTCTGTGTACATTACATACATTTATTAATGAAATATCACCAATTCTACGGACATAAATTATATAGTTGGTAATTTTAGCATCAGGTTCATTTAAAGTCAATTTGAATTAAGTAAGACTTGATTTAGTGTACCAAGTTAAAGAAAAGATATTCACATGATAAAATCATAATTATTCAAAAATATGTAATTAGATATCAAGCTACCAATAAACATTTATTAAATATCTACTATGTACCAGGCACTGTGTTAAACATTGGGGACACAGAAAGAGGCAGACAGTTCCTGTTCTCAAGAAGCTCACAATCTCTATTGAATGGGCCAGTCAGCTGCCTCCAAAATAAGACAAATGGGAAATAATTAACAGAAAAAAGGCACTAAAATTAAGAGAGGTTCGAAAAGGTTTCCTTTAGATGAGATTTTAATGATACTTAAAGGAATTAAAAGGAAGCCAAGAGGCAGAGATGAGGAGGAAAAACATTCCAGCCAAGGGGAATGGCCAGAGAAAATGCCACATACCAAGACATAGAGCCTTTCTTAAGAAAGAGGTAGGAGGGCAGTGTCACTGGATCAAGGAGCACATGGCAAAGAGTAAGGTATAAGAAAATTGAAAAGTTAAGAGGTTGTCCACTGAGTACTAATTAATCTACTGTTGTTCAGACATTCAGTTATTTCTAATTCTTTGTGATGCCATTTGAGGTATTCTTGGCAAAGCTATTGGAGTGGTTTACCATTTCCTTTTTGGTTCACTTTACAGATTGGGTACTGAGGCAGAAAGGGTTAGGTAACCTGGCCAAGGTCACACAACTAATAAGTGTGTGAGGACAGATTTGAGTTGAAAAAGATAGGTCTTCCTGATTCCAGGCCCACCACTCTATCCACTGAGCCCTAATTAAATACTATTAATCATATAATCATAAGTTTGGGAGAGACCTAGAGGTTACTTAATATTTAAAGCTGAATTTGTTTATCTAGATTTCAAACAGCAGAACTACTTTCTCAAGCTAAAAATTTTAAGATACTAAATAAGAAAAATGTTAAATGATAGAAGCAGTGAAATTCTCTGCTAAAGAAATGACCAAGTAATATATTTCTTGGATTAGAATTTCTTTTCATTGGTCTCAGTTAAGCATTATTTCAGAAAATAGAAAATACTATTTTGTATATATTTAATGTAGGAGACTATGTCATAAGAAGATGTAGGCATAACATATAAGCTAAAACATTGAAAAATAAAATCTATTCAGAATTTTAAAAGGCAAGATAAAAGATAGAACCATACAAACTTAGTTTTTAATATGTAATAGGATATAATGCATAGTATCCAGACAGGGTTTCTCTTCCCTCTACACAGTAAGTTCTGTTTACATAAAAAGAATTTATGGTGCCCTGCATTCAGGATTAGAGATGGAAAATGATAGCTTTGGACACTGTACTCAAGCCCTTCACCCTTATCAACCAATGTTTCATAATGACAAATCTTCATATATATTTTTCATCTCTTAAGCTCTAGATATTTCTTAAATAGTTTCCTCTAATTTAAAAGGAAAAACTGATACAAAATTAAGTGATTTGTCCAGGATCAAGTACCACATGCAGTGTAAGATGCAGTATGGGAAAAAAATTCATATATGTTAGTATTACTGATAATCATTAATCAATTCCAAGAGCACATCCAGAAAAGACAGTCAAAGATGCAAGCCAAGAAACGGAGGAAAATGATCAGTGGAATGACAGATCTAGGAATCCTGCAAAGCACAATTCAGAAAGTTGACCTTTGGAGAAGAATGTAACATATTTGATATACAGTTATTTTGGTAAGAATAAATTCAGGGAAGTAGAAAACTGAGAAAAAATTTTATATCCAAGGGTTCTGATAAAGGCCTCATTTCTAAAATATATAGAGAAATGACTCAAATTTATAAGAACACAAGCTATCCTCCAATTGAAAAATAGTCAAAGGACATGAAAAGACAATTTTCAGACAAAGAAATTAAAGTCATTTCTAATCATATGAAAAAAATTCTCTAAATCACTATTGATCAGAGAAGTGCATATTAAGATAATTCTGAGTTACCATTTCACACCTCTCAGATTAGCTAAAATGACAGGAAAAGATAATGATAAATATTGGAGGAGATGTGGGAAAACTGGGACATTACTGGCGGATGCAACCATTCTGGAGAACAATTTGGAACTATGTGCAAAGGGCTATCAAACTATGCATACCCTTTGATTCAACAATGTCTCTCCTAGGTCTATATCCCAAAGAGAGCATGATAAAGGGAAAAGGACTCACCTGTACAAAAATGTTTGTAGTAGCTCTTTTTGTAGTGGCAAGAAACTGGAAAGTGAGTGGATGCCTATCAGTTGAGGAATGGCTGAATAAGTTATGGTATATGAATGTAATGGAATATTACTGTTCTATAAGAAATGATCAGCAGGATGATTTCAGAAAGGCCTGGAGAGACTTACATGAACTGAAGTAAGTGAAATGAGTAGAACCTAAGAGAACATTGTACACAACAACAAGATTATATATATTCAACTGTGATAGACTTGACTCCTTTCAACAATGAGGTGATTCAGTTCAATTCCAATAGACTTGTAATAGAGAGAGCCATCTGGATCCAAAGAGAGGGACTGAATGTGGATCATAACATAGTATTTTCACCTATTTTGTTGCTGTTACTGTTTGCTTGTTTTATTTTTCTTTCTCATTTTTTTCCTTTTGATCTACTTTTTCTTCTGCAGCATGATAAATGTGGAAATGTGTTTAGAAGAATTGCACATATTTAACCTATAATGGATTACTTACTGTCTAAGAGAGGGAGAAAAATTTGGAATACAAGATTTTGTAAGGATGAAGTTATCTTTGCATATATTTTGAAAAATAATAACTTATTATCATTAAAAAAAAAAAAAAGAAATTCAACAGGGCTCACAGATGCCATGGGAAGAATGGAAGAAAATAAAAATTTGTAAAAGGCAGACAATAAAATGATAACGTGAAATAGCAAGGCTTAATTGCCATTTTAAAATGTAATGAGTCCAGATTTACTTGAAAATAGTGAGTAAAGACCAGAATATCAAGAAATGTACAAAAGATAGGCTCTTCAAAGAATTCTGAGTAGATCAGTTGGAAAGATAATAGAGATATGATAGGTCAGAAATAAAAATAGTACAGTAGATTGGTTCCATATATGGGCACAAGTACCAGGTTCACACCATGGAGAGAATGCACAAATTGGAGAAACAGGCTACATAAGAACATGATTTTGACAGAATAAGGGAGCCCAGTTTCCCTTAGAGAAACTTAGACTTAGAGACACAGATACCTGTAGATAAACATACTGGATACATCTCAAGAGTTATCATAATCGGTTTATATGATCTGACGAGTTTATTTCCAGGCAAATCTTACATCATCTGTTTCATCATACATATTTCATTCTAGAATCTAAAATACCCAAAGCTAACACAATCTCAATGAAGCTGCACCTGGGATTGAAAATTACATTGGTCTGCTGTCCAATTCTTCCTGTTCTGAGTCCAGGATCAATACCAAAAAAGCATTTACTGTGCCAAGGGACCAGGTTTAATGTCCAATATCTTGGGAACCGCCAAGGCTGAAGACAAGCTGTGCAATTCGGAAGAGCCAGAAGCAATCTGTAGAGGGCTCAGTGCCTGTTACCTAGTGCCAAGTCTGAAACCCAATGCCAAATACTGGAATTGTCCTGTGACTTCTTTCCATGAGGAACCCTTCCATGTTTGCCTAATCCCAAAATCAAGTCCCCAAAAGCATTTTTCCAAATTATGGAAGGAAAACAGAGTTATAGAATTAAACCCCTCCCTTCCTCACTCCCAAAGCAAGCTTTTATAATGCAAACATTGAAAATAATTTGGAAGCTTGACCAATCATCATGTTTATGATATAATGCTGCAAATAAAAAGTCAATCATAGCTCATTTAACCACTGCCAAATTTGATAGGACATCCTATCCTGAAGT
Source organism: Antechinus flavipes (assembly GCF_016432865.1). Taxonomy (NCBI): domain Eukaryota; kingdom Metazoa; phylum Chordata; class Mammalia; order Dasyuromorphia; family Dasyuridae; genus Antechinus; species Antechinus flavipes. The sequence goes on from NC_067399.1 coordinate 266,723,011, forward strand.
GTGTCATTGTGATGCCTATGCCCATTTAAGCACTTGCCTAAGAGGGAGAACATGAACAATTAATTTAACAATAATTTTAATATGATATTTTTCTTTATTGAGTATTTTCCCTTGAAGTTGATAGGTTCATAATAAAAAATAATAGTCAATTCTGAAATATCTTTGCTAATAGGAAAAACAACTGAAGTTCATAGATCGCAAAGAAGTATAATTTTAATCACCATCTAGCACCTACCTTTTCTCTTTCTGATTCTTTTGATTGTTATTTGTCATAATTTTTTCCTATTATTTTCACCCTTTGAAAGGAGTTAACAAACAGAAAAATTACCGAAGCAGGGAACAACAGGACAATCAAGAGGCACAGCTCAATCACTTCCTAGATTACTGGTCCCTTAATACTTTTGAGGTGATGACAGACTTTCCCAATCCCATGTCTAGGGAAACATGGGCAAGGAAGAAGAGATTGGGCAAGATGACAGATATAAACAATACTTCAAGAGAGCTCAAACTCCATTTGCTTAGATATTTAAAAGATATGGAAGCATAAAAGGTAATAACTAGGATGGAAACCACAAAAAGGCTATTAAGTTTAACCCACTCAATTTTCAAAGGAAGGAACTGTAACCTCTCTAGGCTAAATGTTCAGCCCAAGGTTACACTGCTAGTTAGTGGTAAAACCAATAGTAGAAACTAAATCTCCTAACTTCCATTCCAGTGCTCCTCTTTATATATACATATATACATTATATATACACACATACACACAAACATATATTTTCATTCAAATAACTATTTTTTAAAAACTGTCCAAAAAGCTAATCATGATTCTGGAATATTAGATCTAGTTAGAAGACCAAAAAGTAGGAGTCCCTTATCAATAAAGTAGGTATAAACCAAACTTCTCAGCTCAGCTCTCAAAATTTATAAAAATGTATCCTTTAAAAACTACTAGATGATATCCAGCAACAAGTTTTACTTTGCTACTTCACAATGAGTCATTGTGATTAAATGATTTATATTTTATAATTATTATGTTTAAAATAAATTTGGAATTGGTGCTAATGATTGTTGTGGTTTTCTTACAGGGAGATAAATGGATAACATCTAAATCTAAACAAAAGAGGTGGTAGACTAGCTCCTAGACTGGACTATTTCAAAACAATGAAACCCAGATATTTTTTAAAAAACAGAATGTCATTACATAGAAGTTCCGATCCCTCTATTTTTGTCCACCTGCATTGTTGATTTCTTTCATAGGCTAATTGTTCACTACTTCAGAGTCCGATTCTTTTTGTACAGCAAAATAACTATTTGGACATGTATACTTATTTTGTATTTAATTTATACTTTAACATATTTACATGTATTGGTCAACCTGCCATCTGGGTGAGGGGGTGGGGGAAAAGGGGAAAAATTGGACAAAAGATTTGGCAATTGTCAATGCTATAAAATTACCCATGCATATAACTACTAAATAAAAAGCTATTAAAAAACCCCCAAAAACCAAAAAACAGAATATCAGAAGATTATAAATGAAAAGAATATTAGAAAGGCTAAATTTCCATCTTCTCAATACTACAATAGAAAACAAATCCTTTCCCACATATTTTGTGCTTAATGTACAAATCTGTAAAAGAGTAATATATTGCAAGTTGGCATCAAAAACAAATCATTTTTCATTCTTTTTACAATCACCATTCCCTTCCTACATGTATTTCTGTCTTTCTGAACTTCAGTATCATGTCTTTCACACAGTATTACCCTAAAATTTCCCTCAGCAAGTGGGACTTCCTCATTCTAGATAACCATCTGATCTAAAATCCCCTAGTTCCCATTGTTGGATTTCTCCTGGAACCTCCATTATAAAAAGGAGCCAAGACCACCAATCTTCATTCCTTTTCTGCCTTTCTGGACCTCAAAACTATGCCTCTGCTTGGGTACCATTATTTCCTTTCCCTCATCACCTATTTTTCTTTTTCTTCCCCTGTGAGATTGTATGCATCTCCAGAGCAAGGACAGTCTTTTCTTTGGTTCATATTTGTATCTTAAGCACCTAGCACAATGCATGGCACACAGTAAGCACTTAATAAATATTTGTTACCTTTCCTTGCCAGCAAACAAAAGACAAGAATAATCCACTTTGATGGGGCTGTAGAAAATCAAACATATTAACATACTATTTTGGAGCTAGGAATGGTGCAAACATTCAGTAAAACAGTTGGAATTATACTGATTAAAATGTCTATAATTTCTGATTCTGAAATTCTACTGCTAAGCATATACTACAAAGATATTCATGATAAAAAAAGAAAGTTGTTACTTATACTAAAATATTTATAGAAGTGCTCTGTAGTAGCAAAGAATGGGAAACAATGAGGAAAAAATTCTTAATTGGAGATGGCTAAACAAAATTATTGCAAGGGAATATAATGGAATTATTATTGCTTTACAAGAAATAAGGAATATGAAAAATAGGGAAAAGTATGAGAAGATATGAAAAGGGACATAAACAGAACCAGAAAGACAATATACACAATGACTTCACATTATAAATGGAAAGACTATAAAAACAAAAATAAAATTTGAAACTGAATGCTGTGTAATTTCAATGACCAAGCTTGGTTACAAAGAGAACATGAGACTATATCTCCTTCTCTTCTTTGGAAAGGTAAGGGACTATGTGTGGAAAAAACAATATAATACTGAATTTGGCTGATGTGTTGCTAAATCTTTTTTTGCCCTTTTAAAAGTTTCTTTATTATATGGCTCTCTCTAGGAAACAAAGAAAAAAATAATGGGAAATGTAGGTGCTAACAAAAAAGATATTAATAAAAATATAATTCAAAACCTAAATCATTAGGATTTCACTGGTCTGACTTGAGCAAGGTAATGAAATTCACGTTAGTAATTTAGCCCTATACTAAGGGAGAAAGGAAAAACAATATACATGCTTCTTATGGTATTGTCTCAGTGAGGGAGGAAAATGTGATGACAGACTGGCTGCAATGGAATTACGGGTTTAAAAAAAAGAAATTACTAAGTTGCTTACAAAAGACTATCACAGTAAAGACAAGATATCATCCACCACCTTTTACTGATTAATAGTCCTGAAGAAAAGAAATTAAAACTAATAGAACATCTTCCAAAAACACAATTTATAAATGGTAACTTTGTATTCCTTGTTTTAAAGGCACAAAATTAGAAAGACAAATTATTTTCATGTACCAACAAGTTACCTATGAACAACTTAATGCACATGATAATTTAACTGTGAAACTATTACTAATATACTCTTAGGGAGAAAAATTACTTGGACATTGGTTATCTTTTTGAATAACTATCCTAAAGACTTCTAGTTTTGATTTTTTTGTTTGTTTGAACCTTCTGTATTCCATAGGAATTATAGCACTATAATCTTTGGCATTCATTTCATCCAACCACTGTAAAATAAATGACAAAATTTGAAATGTTGTAAATGATCCCTAAACTTCAAGGTTTTTTATTTTTCAAAAAGTTTAAAAATTTTAACAGAAATATTTCCTACAAAAATGTCAGTGCTAATTTTTGAAAGAGAGATTTTAAATATATGTTAAAGTTGTACTTTAATCTGTTACAAATAAATGTATAAAGTGAAAATGAATCTAAATGTTTTTAATATTAAAAAGATTAAAAACTGCATTTCCATCTTTTTCTTAGGACAAATGAAGATTAAAAAGAATTATGGCTCTTCTAGACTATTTTTTTCTATAATTACTCAATTATTCATTTGAATATGTAAGACCTCAATGGCAATTTTTGCACCATAGTGCCATAAATGGGTTTAGCTGTAAAAGCCTGATTACACAGTGTCTCCCATAAAAGCAATATATTTCTGATATTTATGTCTCTAAAATATCCTATAGTAAAATTAATAATTTCTACACAGGAAAAGAAGCAGCTATTTGGTCCTGGACAACTTGATAACATCTCTTTCAACTTATAGTTATAATTATCATGTATGAACTTCCAAAGCAGAAGTTGTCAAGATTTAACATTAGCATTAATTTATGTCATAATTGACTGTTACTATAAAGATAATGGCAAAGCATCCATTTCATCAGACAGCATGTGTCGAAAGTGAAATTTCACCTTAATTACTAAGAATCTGTCCGTTTTTAATTAAATTGATCAGTAATATATTATCTTTTTTTTACTTGGAAGGCTATTATTATCACAAAGCTGAAACTGTCAACTTGCTACAATTCTTTTCTCCAAAATAATCAAGAGTAAAACTTTCAAGCAATGTAATCAATGATATATCTAATTTGAAACCCATCAAAAATACTATGTTAAAAACTTTACATCCTGTTTCACAAAACTATGAAAAGGACAGTCTGAAAAGTTAATGTGATGGAGACCAAATAGTGTAACGGGAAAGAACAATTTATTTATAATCAAACAAGCTTGATTTGAATCTTATTTCTACTGCTTATTAGATGAGTGAACTTGGGGAAGTCTTCTAACCTCTTTAGATCTCAGTTGCCTCATCTGAAAAAACAAAAAACAAAACAAAACAAAAAAACAAGAAGGAATTAAAGCTAAATGATCCCTAAGGTTTGGGTTACCTCTAAATTATATGATCCTTTTTTAGCTTGGTGCAGCATTTGATACTACTGGATAACCCTCTCCTAGATCATGTTATATGAATATCACTGTTTAGCAGAGAAGATACAGAGAACCCTATTAGCTATCTTCAATTATTCAAAGAATTGCCATGTAATAAATATATCATTAGATTTATTTTTCTTGGTCTCAGATGGTGATAATAGGAGTAAAGGCAAGAAGTTGCATAAAGAAGATCTAGCTTCATGTAGGAGAAAAATCTTTCTAACATTTAGAGCTACCCAGCTGTGGAATGTGTTGCTTTGGGAAGTAGAAGAATCCCCTTAATAGAGAAACATGAGAGCACATATTTAAATCTGAAAGGGACCTAATGCCATCATTTTGCAGAAAAGAATAATTTTGGATATATTCTAATAACAATAAAAATCATGACAATAATAGAAATAACAACAACAACAATAATACACACTGATCATAAAAATATCATGAAGTAAACTAAGAATTACTGCCATCCTGAAGTCAAAGCTGAAGAGGAAAAACATTTAAAATAAAAATCCCTAAATACACACTTTCAAATGTATAGACTATAGGAATGTATCTTATAGAAAATATAATAAATCAAACTAAATAAAAGACCTATTAATGAAATATACCTACAACAGATAATTATACAACACTGTTTTTTTTTCCTAATGTAAAAATGGTTTTCATCTAGGAAGAGCCTATGAAACTGTTATACTCCAAAAATGAAATCAAAAAGCACTGACAGGAAATATCCACAAGAACTTAGCCAATATTCTAACAGGGAAGCATCAAATAAATGGCTGAGACATATGAATTTGTTTGGGAAAACAAAGAGAATAAGAAATTACAGAAGCATTATCTTGAATGAGTCCAGATAAGGATCAATGTAGAATGTACAAGAAAACTATGGAAAATGTGCAACACATTATTGTAACCTTTAAAAATTTAGTACCAACAGAACACCTATCAAGATATATGCTAGCTAGAACTGTAGATCTGCTATTCACTATCTTTCAAGAACTGGGAGACAACAAATTACCAAAGTACACAAAAAGATCCCAAAATATGTCCTTCAAGAATCAACCTAGAACTGTACTAGGATTGCAATATGATCATAGATTGAACTACTACTCATAATCACTAATTCATAAAAGCTTTAGAAAAATGTTTTTAATAGAAGTAGCCACATCAAACCTTGTAATCTCCAAAATATAGAACCTCAGCCAAGATCAAAATTATACGGGTACAGGATAAGGTATAGGTTATCCCTATTGTCCTATCTGCTAACGGAATTGAACTGAAGATGCTTTCAATGAACCTAAAATGGATGAGTTTACATCCTAGTACTTTTAACCAAGGGACAGCTAGACGCTTCTGGATAAAGGGCTGACCCTGGAATCCAAAAGACCTGAATTCAAATCCAAGCTCAGACACTTAATACAGCTGTGAGACCTTGGGCAAGTTGTTTAACCCTGCCTGCCTAGGAGGCAGCTAGATGGCTTGGGGAAAGAGTGCTGGGGTGTCAGGAAGACTTGTTGTATGATCGTGGGTAAGTCACATAGCCTCTGTTTGTGTTAATCCACTGAGAAGAAAATAGCAACTTGTCAAGAAAACCCCATGGACAGTGTGGTCCATGGGGATATGACTGAACAACAAAAAGTTTTATCCAACTATCTTGGTCACCTATGAAAATCAGTACATTAAGTCATTTTAGTCACCTGGGAAATACTAAGCATAAAAGAATAATAGCTGCCTAACAATTTGTCTCAGGACCTACCTGAACCTCCTGAAAAAATGCGAGAACAATAATAATGAGAATACTTTTTACAATGTACTCTAAAATTTGTTAAGGCCTTTTCTCACAACAGTCTTACAAGATAGTACAATTACTCTTCCCACGTTTTAAGCTAGGTTTGGATTCCAAGTCAAACACACTACCCCCTACATTGCCCTTTTGCAAATTACCCAGCCAGTCTTATAACTAGAAAGGAATTGAAACTAAGAACCAGCAAATATTTATTAAATGCCTATGTGAAAAGCACGCTGCTAGGCAACAGGGCTACAAAAACAAAAAAAAAATTGTTATTGATCTAAAGGTATTTATATTCTACAAGGGAAATATAGGCAAGTGTGTTTGTGTGTGTGTGCGCGCGTGCGAGCACACACATATGTATATATAAGGGCTGAAAATAGAATCTAATTCATTCCAGTGTGCAGTGTGGAAATTCCCTCCACTAATGCAAATCAGCAATCTGTCTATAACATATCTTGTAGAATTGTCTACAGCATTGAGACATTAGATAATGTTCCATGGTCATCAAAAACTTTCTAGTATGGAAAAAAGGAAGGCTTTCTTGAATCCAGGTCTAATCGCAAAGTCAGTCATACATCTATTATACCACAATGTTTCCATGAACCAATATATACACGGTGATTTTAGGAAAGGAGAAAGTACTAAGGAAATCAGAAAAAAAATTCCTTTGGGAGATAGTACACAAACTAAATTATTAATGAAGCTCAGGATTTTAAAACTGAGAAATAAAGAAGAAATGCATTTCTAGGTATAAGCCTCTACAATGGGAGAAAGGAAAGAGATGGAGTGCTAAATTTGAGGAACATGGAGTGTTAAATTTGGGGAACACTGAGCCGGCCAGTTTGGCTAGAAAATAGAGTAAATGAAGGGAAATAATGCACAGTAAACCAGGGAAAGATGGTTAAAACCAGACTATAAAAAGACACTGATTCCAAGCAAAAGGACTTGCACTTTTTCTCAGAATCAGGAACTCATTGAAGTTTCTTGGGTAGAAACACTGTCAAAGTTATGGTTTTCATAAATTACTGTGACAGCAATGGAAAATAGTTTGGAAAAGGGAGGGGTTAAAAGCCAAGTGTCTGATTAGAAGGTTAGTGCAATGCTTTCTGATAATGATTATTGTGGTAAAACTTGTTACTCTTTCTCGGATAAGAGTAAGTAAATAAAAATATAACTATTAATATCTTAAAAAAGAAAATTCTAACATTAAATTTTTTAGAATGTAGATTCTTTTATTTATTATTTGAACTAAATCCTCTGTGAATACTAAACTTTGATTTAGTAACATAAAAATGAATATATAAAGCTTCATTAATTTCTCAGAGCAGGCCTGTAAAATTCTCTTGACAATGAGTCACTGGTGACAGCTTCTAGGCAAAGGATTTCTGCAGAGCAAGAACATCCCATGCAATGTCACTAAAGAGCAGAATAAAAGGTGGATCTCAAGCAGGTCACTTAACAGTTCTTGGACTTAGCTTATCATATGTAAAATGATGAGAATTAGAACAGATGACTTCTAACTTTCAGTATAAAATCTCTTGTTCTTGATATCAACAGTCTGTCATAACTTCAACTTAGTTCAATATACAAATTATCAAATATATGCTTGGTACTTGCTACAAAATCATGCGCTAGGCCTTAAGTATCATTAGCATCACTGCAAATGTGAAATAAAAGACTGAAAATCAAAACTTTCTCTCTGAGATTTCACAAAGTCTAATGAACTTAGAGAATTATTGTACATTACAGCTGTCTTTGCTATCTCATTTTCCTAGTAATTCATAAACTAGCATCTTTTCAGTGTTTTCTCAGTTTTCTGCATTCAGCAAGTACTTAATAAAGGTCTGATGCAGTTTTTGCTGACCAAAAAATGTTGCAGATAAAGAAGAAAAAGATTAACTTCAGTCAATAATATCAATAACAATGAAGAGTTATAGATTTTGACATCTAAGCATTCTATTAATGAATGTTCACTGGGCTAGATAAACAGCAACAATATATTTAATTCAACAGACATTTATTAAATACTTACAATGTACTGGGGAGATAGAAAGATAAGTAAGACAGTCACTATCCTTGTGGAGTTTAAAATTTATTAGGAAGGGTATGACAATACAACAAATACTTATTAAGTTTACTAAGAACAACTAATTATAATGCAAAAGAGACCAAGATAAATAACAAAGGTACAAAGTGCTCATGCAAAATCCAGAAGAGAAAGGGTATTTCTTATTGGTTAAAAAAAAAAAAAAAGTACTCTTAAATTCTTATGCATAACAAGAATGAAAAATGAAAAAATACAGCTATCCCAAACCTTCTATATAATCAATAATCTAAACCATGACTATAAACCAATAAAAAGCTCGCCTCAGTTTTTCATTATTCACAAGCAAATAAAATTCCTTGCAAAATATTCTTTGCTTTTCAGTAGATTTTAAACTACATATGATTACTGCCAGACTTTATAGAGTGTGGTATAACTGGTTAAAAACTATACCTTAACATATTTCAGAAGTTCATAGAGATCTTCAACCTCATCACCTTCACATCTGCTATACATTCGTCCAGTCTCCACACTGGTCCCTTTGATGGTTTGACGATATAGTGGGAGAGCCATTGCTTTGGCAAACAGTTCAATGGCTTGATGTCCTACTGTCTGATACATGTAACTATCCAGTTCATCTGATTCCACTGTGATAAATAAAATAGAAATACTCAATTAAAGAAAATCAAAAGGAAGCTGGAGCTGAAGACTTGACAAAGTTACCAAAACAGTGCAATTAGCTGTGATAGAATACGAAATTGAAAATGAATGCTGTAGGTGTCTTCCCATTATGAAATGAAATCTTACATACCAATCTACCATGGCTCTTACTATGTGAAGTAATGCAAAATAGAACACTGTGGGGCCAGCAAGCAACATCTTCAGATAATATCCCAGAGGACTACATCACCCAAGCTCTGAGTCCAAAAGATTAAATTGGTAATTCTTTCTTATCAGAATTACATTAGTATTGAAGTCCTCTGTAAGCAAGAATCATTTTACATTCTTTGTACTTGTACCCCCAGCATTTTGTACAGTGTCTAGGACACTGGATGTGCTGAATAATTACTGATTTAGTCAACAACATTTTGCCACTACCTCTTGAGTTTTCCCTTACCATCTTCAGTAAACATCATGGAACCTGAAAGTGATATTCAATTCACCCATGTCCTAATCATCTTTCCTACTAGTTTGAATAAACACTTGTGCGTGCGCACACACACACACGCACACACACACACACACACACACACACACACACACTTAAAATATAATGAATGTTCTAACAAGAAATAAGCATTCATGTTTCTATATATACACACACATAGACATGTGTATGTCTTCATATGTATCTGTGTATACATATATATGTCTATGTGTGTGTATGTCTTGAGAGTCTCCAAAGAATAAATTTATATTCTCTTAAGTTATTTTCTCGGTTTAACTTCTTTTTTCAATTAAAACTGATATTGTTTTAATGGATTATGGATGACTAAAGGATTTCTTTTAATGTACAAGGCATCACAAAACTATAGTCAGAAGGGATCCTTGAGATTATCTAAGTCCAATTTCCCTTACCCACCTACCCATTTTACATATGAGAAAAAAAAGACTGAAAGATGTAGATCTTGCCCTAAGATATCAATTGACTTGCCTAAGATCACACAGCTAGTAAATGAAAAAGTTTTATCTTATGATTTTCTGTCCATTGCTCTTATTAACTGATATCAAATATCTGATCAATTTTTAAAATTACTAATATGTATTCCAATAAAAATGTATATACAACTCTATTATTTATGTAGCTTGAAATTTCACAGGCATATCTGATGATTTATTGTACTATGAGTGAAGACTACTACTATGCTAACAAATAAATTCAATGAGCATTTGCTATTTGCAATCATTGAGAGAGGCACTAGGTATACAAAACTGAAAAACAAAAAGTTCTTTTAAGAAAAAGAACTTACAATCTAATAAGGAAAATACAGACACAAGTAAGCAAAAAAGAAGTTTGAATACGGTAAGTAAAGAGAGTTCCAGGAAAAGTACTTTAAATACTTTAACAAAATATGAGGGGAGGAAATTACTTTTTTAAAAAATATTTTAATTTTCCCCCCAATTACATGTAAAAAAAAATTTTTTTTAACATATATTAAGTTTTGAGTTCCAAGTTCTATCTCTCTCTCCCTAGATGGTAAGCAATCTGATGTAGATTATATATGTCTGATCATGTAAAATATTTCCATATTAGTCATTTTGTACAAGAAGCCCCCAAAGAAAGGAAGGAAAACAGAGGTAAAGAAAGAGAAAAAGAAAGAGAAGAGAGGTGGAAGAAGGGAGGAAAAAGGGGAGGAAGAGAAAAAGAAAGGAAGGAAGGGAAAAATAGTATGCTTCAGTCTGTAGTCAGAAAACATCAGTTCTTCCTCTGGAGATGGATAGCATTTTTTTTTTTTTATGAGTCCTTTGCGATTGTCATTCCCAATTGTTCACTGCATAATACTGCTGTAACTGTATACAAAATTCTCCTGGTTCTGCTTATTTTGCTCTGTATCATCAGTTCTTTTTAGGTTTTTCTGAAATCATTCTGCTCATCATTTCATTACAATCAAATACCATAACTTTTTAGGCCATTCCACAATTGATAGTTATCCCCTCAATTTCTAATTCTTAACCACTACAAAAAGAACTGCTATAAACATTTTTGTACAAAACCATATTTTTCTTAATCAATGGATACTAGTAGTACAACTATTATCATGTGAAAATCGGCAAATTTTTTATATTAAAAAGATGTTGTTTTGCTGAAAAAGATGAGGAACCACTGTTGTTGTCATAGGTTAGTTTTAGGGATGTGTCTTAAGGACTGCATTTACCAAGCAGATATTCCAGATAGCAGAACTGTTCCTTATGCAATGTAAAAAAGACATTGAGTGGCTAATATGGTGTTTATAATATCTATTTGGGATTTTAAAAATTACTCTTAACAACATGCCCATAAACTAAAAAAACAAAAATAAGTCTTTTACTTTCTTTTGCAAGATTTACATTTGAATTTTTACTTGTAAAATAATCTGAGCATACAACAATAAACCCACAAATATAAATAGTCTTTTCTCAACCTGTAGTATAGTCAAATAATGTTAAAAAAAAAATGAGTGGGAGAAAGTTTAGTTAGAATTTTTGAGTCCATAAAATTAGGTTTTCGATTAATCCATTATTATAAATTCCTTACTCTCTAATTTAGAAAAGGAATTAGAACAAGATATACTTGGACGAACAAGTTGTACTTACCCCTATTTCACATGACACCTAAAAATACACTTACCTTTTTAAGGTAGAGCTGTATGAATTCATATAAAGGACTTTGAGTTGTTGGGGGGTGGGAGGGGAAGTCTAGTTGTTAGTATAATAGTTTTTTTTTCAACTTGGTAAGAACACAGTCTCTTTTAATGTTCCATCCAGTCCCTGACTATCACGTTACTTTATTAATTGAAGCTTTGAAGACAATAAGTTAGTATGAGATCAAATAAAAATGAAAAGGCTCTACTGTTGCCTGGAGCATCTCAATTAACTTGCCACAAAATGTCCTACCACACACTTAACAGAATTGTTTTATGAATATTATTGCAGAAGTCCACATTACTGATAGGAATAAAGTCATTTCTCTACTAACTATTGAGAACTCAAATGGAAGAAATCATCCAATTTCTCTGATTCTGTGGCCAACTCTAGTCCTAACTTTTTATTATGCCCCATGGAAAACTTACTTGGGAAGAAAGAAGGCCGTTAACAAAGCAGATCTTCTTTCTTAGCTTAAATCAAAATTAGTTGAATCTTTATTCACACTGTAAAATTCCACACACATCTTTTATCCTCTATTTGAATATGTACACCCTGACTTAAAAATTTTTATCTTAATGCTATTTCAATAGTGTGTATTCTTTAACTTTTCCCCTTATTCTTGCCAATTCTTAAAATCAGTCTTTCAATTTTTTTTACTCATTCCTAACATGTTTATCCTACCTCAATTGTTCCCAAGGCACAATAAATTTAGTGATCATGTGCCAGTGACATGATATACATAAGTTTTTTCATGAGGGGAAAAATGATGTCAAATATCTGGACTTTTAAATGATAATCTCTATCCAACGCTTGAAAAATACAATTGAATGATCTGGCCATAAACAGCAAATAGATTTTCTTACTGAACAAATAGTAGAAAGGAAGGAAAATCTGACTTCCCTTTTTAATGTACAAGTTACAGTAACAGTCTTTGTCCATTTGCAATCAATCAAGGTTTCTCATTTCTATGTCCATAATATCTTTTATACCAGTTTCCTCTTCACTCACACAATCACTACCTTCATTTTAGTTTTCATTACCTCTCAGCAGGACTAGTACCACAGGTTTCTTTCTAATAATCTCATTGCTTTCAATCCTCTCACTAATCTATCCTCTAAGTTGTTGCCAAATTAAAGTTCTTAAATTATAGGTCTGATATTGTCACTTAATAATTCCCTACTAGATCTAAGAAATATAAACAATTCTAATTGTCATGTTAATTTTCAGCCCCCAAGTAAATACTTTGTTAGGATTTTCTATTGATTTATTTGTTTCATTTTTCTCTTTAAATCTCCAATCCTTGCATAGTGCCCGGCATATAGTAAGCAATTAATAAATGTTTGTTGAATAAATGAACTATTTCATACTTCTAATATAGAACCATCTCTCCTCAAAGTCTGAAAACTGACAATATCTGTCCTAAGACTAAGGTACAAAATAATTCTGCTCAAGACTCAAAGCCAAGCTCCTAAATTTTTCCTCTGCAGTCTTCCAAAATCTAAACTAATATAATTAGTCTAAAAAGTGGCCCCTAGTCTAAAAAATGTACTTTATTTGTATGTAATATAAATATCTCATCTTTCAAATTCATGTTTATATATAATTCAAGTTATCCCAAAAGGCTTAATGCACTTTTAAGTGTTAATAGTTGCACTAAGATTTTTGGAACACTATTTTTATTCAAATAGATATTTATCCACTGTATATTTGTCCCTATATTTCTTCCTAAAGGGTAAAGATTATACCCATCAAATCTGTTCTAGTACCCACCATTAATTAATGATATATTTATAGTTATTATTCAAGAGATAATGATGAAAGTTCAAATCAATTCGTATATCCATTGGTTGCTCATATCCATATCTGATTCTCTAAAGATATGAGCCTCTTTATATCTCCCTGATGCATATCACTCTGGCTTTTAAGTAACTGTTAATTTTTTGGTCCTATTTATGTATTTGCCAGCCTCCCACTTAAATATAAAATGAGTTCAAATAATTTTATATAACATTCTTGTAAAAACTTAGTGAAACTAAAAACACAAGAGAAATCTAAAATAAACTAGGTACTAGGAAAAAAAGACAGCTTTATTAAATACAATTTTTAAAACTAAAAATACTTGTGAATTGCTTCCCCTCACTTCAAGGCAGGTTTGAAGATCAATAATAACAACATTAAAAAATATTAATTTTTTCCTGGTTTCTTCCGAGTCAGGAAATGAATGCCATCTCTAAATCTAGAGGAGGCTGGTCCTAGAGAAACAGTTATTATCAATTCCCAAAGCCCCCCAATAGCAACATGTCCTCTCACAATGACACCTCTGCTAAGTTGGCCCTCTAGTTAGTTGTTGTCTACCTTCCTACATAAATTCCAATACCACCCTAAAAAGGAGATAATGGATTAAAAATGGCATTGGACTAAAAGTTTCAACCAATATTCAGTCATTCTAGTCCTATTTCAAGGTGACTCATTATTCGTTCATTCAGCCAAATGCATTTTAAGTTCTACCACATGCGAAGCACTATTTACTACATATTTGAGAAATAGGTGAGTGCTGAACTTGGATTCAAAGGACTTGCATTAAAATTCTGGCTCTACTACTTAATAATTGTGTGCCTTTAGGCATATCAGTTTACTTTTATATATTTCTATTTCCACTAAATCCTAGAATCCCAGAAGTTCCAGGTACTAATCAGAAGGAACTCATCATATAGCTGGGGCACAGAAATATACATGATACCACCAGAAAACAATTCAAATTAATATAAGCAAGTAAATAATACAGAGTACAATTGAATACATAATTTCTAAGGGAATATTAAAAAAAAAGAAAGAAAGAAAGAAAAAAGATCATACTAGAAATAAGAGTTAATCAAGAAAGCTTCTTTAAAAAGGAGAACCTTGAATTAAGCCTTTAAGTGTCAGATTTGAATTTCAAGGGAGGAGGGAAACAGTTATGAATGGTATAGTCAGGTGATGGTAAAGGGATGAAGCTAATTAAAATTTCTATATCAAGAAATCATGAGATAAAACTGGAGATATGCTTTTTCTTTTCCTGTTACCTTCTGAATATCATTCACCAGGTGGTTAGTAAAATTCAAATTATTCGCTTTTGAAAAAAAAATTTAAACAGCATAGAGAAGACTTTTTGTTATGAAGAAAATTGAAGCAAATAACTAAAATGAGTTTGAGGATTATATCTCATTTACCTACTTGACACCACTTTGCTATTCCATACAAAAAGTGATCACATTATATTCCATAGTGTTGGCTAATAAAATTAAGTGATGATTATCATTTTTGCTTTTTTCAAGTCTCTCTCTCTCACACATACACACACACACACACACACACACACACTCTCTCTCTCTCTCTCTCTCTCTCTCTCTCTCTCCCCCTCCCTCCCCCCCCAGCATATGTTTGGAAAAAAAACCTAGATCCTTTTTGGATAATTAAAAAAATAAATAATGATATAATTTTACCTTGGTTTTTAGCTGGTCTTAGGTTTGCCAAAGCAACAATCTGATGTCCAGCAGCAACACATTGCATCATATTATAGCAGCTATCCTTCCCACCACTGAGGAAAAAAAAAGTTACATAATAGGGTTATTATTTCAAAAATATTAAATCTAAGTACAGCATAAATATTTAGGTTAACTTTTCATAATTCTGCAATGATTGCTTCAGAATGAGAATGCATGAAAAATCAAGCCATTTCCAAATTATATACAATGTAAGCACTTGAATTTGAATGTTTAAGGCTGATACATACATATGAAATTATTTGACATCATTAATTTCTAAAAACATCCAAGACTTCAGATTCTAAACCAAATCTGGTATTTTATTTATGTCAGTAGCCTTGATGTACAAAATTGCCTTGATTAAAAAAAATTAGCTATAATCTGGAATTATGCCCAAAAAGTTATCAAACTGTGTATACCCTTTGATCCATCAGTGCTACTACTGGGCTTATATCCCAAAGAGATACTAAAGAAGGGAAAGGGACGTGTATGTGCCAAAATGTTTATGGCAGTCCTGTTTGAAGTGGCTAGAAACTGGAAAATGAATGGATGCCCATCAATTGGAGAATGGTTGGGTAAATTGTGGTATATGAATGTTATGGAATATTATTGTTCTGTAAGAAATGACTAGCAGGATGAATGCAGAGAGGCTTGGAGAGACTTACGTGAACTGATGCTAAGTAAAATGAGCAGAACCAGGAGATCATTATATACTTCAACAACGATACTGTATGAGGATGTATTCTGATGGAAGTGGATTTCTTCGACAAAGAAAAGATCTAACTCAGTTTCAATTGATCAATGATGGACAGAAGCAGCTATACCCAAAGAAAGAACACTGGGAAATAAATGTAAACTATTTGCATCATTTTTGTTTTTCTTCGCAGGTTATTTTTACCTTCTGAATCCAATTCTTCCTGTGCAACAAGAGAACTGTTTGGTTCTGCACACATATATTGTATCTAGGATATACTGTGACATATTTAACATGTATAGGACTGCTTGCCATCTGGGGGAGGGAGTGAAGAGAGGGAGGGGAAAAGTAGGAACAGAAGTGAGTGCAAGGGATAATGTTATAAAAAATTACCCAGGTATGGGTTCTGTCAATAAAAAGTTATAATTATTTGAAAAAAATTAACTATATATTTATCACATAAGCTCCTTAAGTAAAATTTCCCCTGAAAAGTTAAAAAACCCAAAATTGCCAAAATCCAGAAAATCAACTTATTTTTCATCTCACCACAGCAAAATCTAAATGACAGCCATCATGAATTAAAGGATTAAGTGAAATACAACATGTCCCAAAAGTCTTGGTGGCAATTTTAAGCTATTAAAGTTTAAATACAAGTATACCCTACATAATTAACATATATAGAATTGCTTGTCATCTAGGGGAAAGGATGGGAGGAAGAAGGAGAAAATCTGAAACACAAGGCTATGCAAGGGTCAATGCTGTCAAATTATCCATGAATATGTTTTGGAAATAAAAAGCTTTATTTAAAAAAAAGAGAGAATTAGAAAAGACAGTGCTTATTTATAATAAATTGATGACACTTGACACTAATGACCTATAAAGGTGGAAAACTAAATACTATCAATAGTTAAAATTAGCAGCCATGTGAAGAGAACATCAGCAAGTCCATTTCAGTGAGCCTTTGTTTCCTTAGTTCTGAACTGAGGATAATCATATCAACAGTACCTATTTCACTAGACAATTGTAAGACTAAAGGCAATCCTATATGTAAAGCACTTTCCAAACTTTAGCACACTATAGAGGTGTCAATTATAACTGCTAATGTTTCTATTTCTCCACCACTAAAGAGCAGGCAAGAGGTCATTGCCCTAATAATGTAATATACAGATTTTATTCATTTTAATTCTAATTCTGCCCCAGTTCCCTCTATAGTAAAACACAAATCATTATGCTCAGGCAATTGGGCTTTGCACACTATGGAATGGCAATCTGGAAAGTTGGAGGGGGGGGGGGCAGATAGAGGAAGGATTTTTTCATCCTCCACTATACTGACCTATTATTCTTCTGCATATTCCAATTCTCTCTTGCTCTTTTAATTCTTTTATTTTTCTCTCTTCACTGCCCCATTCCACATTTTAGAACTGCCAGTATACTCATGACATCATGGGCTTAAAGAGGGTGCTGATCCTGACCTATTCTTTAGGCCCATTCTCATTTGTGAGAATGCCTGAGTTGAGATTTTGTAGATCAAAATCTATAGAACCAAAATCAGAATCTATCTCACACATCTTTGCTGCAAAACACAATGAAACAGGGATACTAATACATTGTTGGTGGAATTGTGAATGCATCCAACCATTCTGGAGAGCAATTTGGAACTATGCTCAAAAAAGTTATCAAACTGTGCATACCCTTTGATCCAGTAGTGTTACTACTGGGCTTATATCCCAAAGAGATCATAAAGAAGGGAAAGGTATCTGTATGTGCACGAATGTTTGTGGCAGCTCTCTTTGTAGTGGCCAGAAACTGGAAACTGAGTGGAATGGCTGAATAAATTGTGGTATGTGAATATTATGGAATATTATTGTTCGGTAAGAAATGACCAACAAGATGATTTCAGAAAGACCTGGAGAGACCTACACGAACTGATGCTGAGTGAAATGAGCAGGGTCAGGAGATCATTATATACTTCAACAACAATACTATATAATGATTCTGATGGACCTGGCCATCCTCAGCAATGAGATGAACCAAACCAGTTCCAATGGAGCAATAATGAACTGAACCAGCTACCCCCCAGTGAAAGAACTCTAGGAGATGACTAAGAACCATTATATTGAATTCCCAATCCCTATATTTTTGCCTGCCAGCATTTTGGATTTCCTTCACAGGCTAATTGTACAATAATTCAGAGTCTGATTCTTTTTGTACAGCAAAACAACAGTTTGATCATGTATATTTATTGTGTATCTAATTTATACTTTAATATATTTAACATCTACTGGTCATCCTGCCATCTAGGGGAGGGGTTGGGGGGAAGGAGGGGAAAAATTGGAACAAAAGGTTTGGCAATTGTCAATGCTGTAAAATTACCCATACATATAACTTGTAAATAAAAGGCTATTAAAAAATAAATTAAATTAAATTTAAACAAAAACACAATAAAAATTGTATGTAATGTTTTAAATAAAAAGGTTATTCAGGCTATCAAAAAAACTGATATTAGAACAACTTAATTAGCTTTCCTCTTCTGAAATAGTATAACCAATCAATAAATAAACATTTATTAAGTACCAGGCACTATGTATAGGCACTGTACCAGATACTACTAAGCACTGCTAACCTAGTAGCAAAGGGCATTTCAAGAAATAGAACTATAAAAGTCAGTTAACTTTTTATCTATTATCAAAGTGACAATACTTCATCTTTAAGTTCTAACTAAGTAAAGCAACCTAACAGTTCATCTGAAATATGAATTTCTCCAATCATTTTAGTCCTTGGCATAGTCTTATTTTAAATGGTTTCTTTGTACCCAACAGTTTTTGCTGTAAATATGTCTGAAACACATTTTATACTAGTATAATATTCACATAGCACTTTATATTTACAAAGTAATTTATGTAATCTTATTTGAGCTTATCCCAAATCCTGTAAGATAAGGTGGATACTGTATTACTATCTTCATTTTACAGATGAGAAAATTGAGGGTTAGAAATATTAAGTGATTTGCCAAAGTTCTTATCACTAGAAAAATGGAAGAGCCAGAATCTGAAGCCAGATGTTTTGACTCCAAGTTCAAAACCATAACTCTTTTACTATAACACATATATAATATAAATACCATATGATGGAAATTATACTGAACAGAATATTTGTATCATGTTACAATTAAATTTAACTTTTTATATTATTTCATCTAATATTTAATCAAAATGTAATAGAATAATTACAACAGAACAGTGTTAAATGTAAAAATACTTAAAATATAAAAAGTTTTACTAAAACATATGTTAAAAATGCAAATTTAGCATAGACATCATAAGTTGTTACAGAAATATTAGTGTTATCTTTAGTTTTAATTATAAGTTTGTATTTTGTATTTAAAGTATAATACATTTGGTAATAACCATATTTTCATATGTGTGTCCCATAATGATACTATTTTACCAAAATTCAGGGTAACATTTCATTTTATATGAAATTACTTTGGATTATGTTTTCAGAAAGCTAATTATTTTTTAAAACCACCTAAGGAACATATAAAAAAAATAAAAATAATGAACTCATGATTCTAGATTATGGCTCTTTAGCTCATCAGAGAGCTAAAAGAATAAAACATTTAGTATATCAATGATTCTATTAAATATCTTATCCTGAAAATAACAATCATTTTAATTGCATACTCTAATGGCAGATCTCTATCCAAACATGTAGAATCTAGTCAATTCTATAGAAGTGGAAGAGGGAAAAAATCTGAATTTCAGGTTTAAAGAGGTCAGATAAAAGTTGGCTGGTTTTCTTGATTAGAACACCAACTGGTCACAATGTTGCCCTTTCAGCATAATAAAGTATAATAATCTTATCTCAATGGCCTTGAACTTACTGTTAAATGATACTATTTTTATAATTTGTGGCCACAAAGCAACCCCTCCCCCCACAGTTATTAAAAAGTAAGAGGAAAAAAAGATAATACAGTTAAAATATTGACAAAGCAGGGGCAGCTAGGTGGTGCAGTGAATAGAGCAGCAGCCCCTGAAATCAGGGGGACCTGAGTTCAAATATGATCTCAGACACTTAACGCTTCCTAGCTGTATAACCTTGGACAAGTCATTTAACTCCAATTGCTTCAGCAAACACACACACACACACACACACACACACACACACACACACACACACACACACAGCAACAGCATAATTAATTTGTATTCTGGTCAGAGGAATTTAGCTTTCCTGAAGCTTCCATTGTATGGAATTTAAATTTTTGGTCATATTGCTTAGACAGCAAATCAACTAAATCATGCTTTAAAACTTTTAAGATGTGACACAGAACATCCATATTCTGGGACTGCTGAAATTAAACTTATTACAATTAAATATATATATAGTTATAGTTACCAAAGTAAAAATCTCTGTCTTATTTGGAAAATAGTTAAGGTGATACATTAGAAAAAACATCAATCCCAAGATTGTAACAGTTTAATATGAAACTCTCCCCAAGTGTGGCATTTTGATGAGTAAAAAATGTATGGAAAATCAAAGGACTAAATGTTCAATTTATGACTTTTCAATAAATCTTCAATAAAATTTTTCATTTTTTAATATGATCATAGAAAAATTGTCTGGTTCCTCCTTCTGACTTTTGGCTAATTTAATAACAATCTTCTGAGACAAAAAATTGTCAACCCACTTTTTAAGTCTTGGTAGCTTGTTCCAATTGTTAATCACTGGATTAAAGGGTAAAAATATAAAAATTTTAAAAAGGATTAAAAAGAGGATAAAAATCCTTAATTTTAAAAAAATTCAGTATTTTATTTTTCCCTAATTACATGTAAAAATGGAGTACTCCTTTGCTCCATTTCAGATCTATTTCCTTTTACTCACTCCTCTGCAGAAACTGAGAATGAAGACATGCCTTCCTTCTTATATATTCAAAGAGTTATTCCATTCACTGTTTTTTATCCTGCCTGGCTAAAAAAAAAATCTCATTTAACATCTTCTATAAAATCTACTTGTATCATTTTCCTGCTTTCCCACTAAGATAATGGTTATGCCTGCCTTCATAAAGTACTCAGTATTGTTATGTATTATTGCAAGTTACAAATTAAAAAAATTAAAAGAATTCATGGTTGAAAAATTCAAAGTGCAAAGTCCCCCTGAATTAGACCATTGTTACAGTTAAAGAGGCAATTGAGGCAGAGAGAGGTGAAAACCTGCCCATGGCCCATCAAGGAAGTAATCAGTTCTGCAGAGATTTGGATGTAGAAATTTGCTGTAATGCAAAAGCCGAGACTTTTTCTACTTTACCATTAGGCCCAGTTGATCTACTGGATAAGGAATTAGCTCAGTGTTCCACTTCAATCACTACAAATTTCTAAGACTTCTCTTTGTATGGTATTGATGTGCTATATGGTTCCAAATTTCATATTAACTTAAATAATGAATATCTTTAATAATATTAAAATTAATAATCATTAAGAACACTAAGAAAGTGGAAATGCTTTTGTTATGCTTTTTATTCCTGTATTATTATTATAACTAATTTTTATATTTCATTTATGTGTCACATGCTTTACAAATATCATATTTGATCCTCACAACCACCCAGGGAGGTAGGTGCTATTATTATCCCCATTTTACAGATGAGGAAACTGAAGCAAACATAAGTGACTTGCTCAGACACACAGCTAGTAAATTATACGAGGCTGGATTTGAATTCGGGTCTTCCAGAACCCAGGCTCTTTGCCTCTATACGATGCACTACCTAGATACCCCTAAAAGGAAATGAGGAATAGGGTTTGTTGTGGGATAAAAATTCTGAAAGGAGGAAGAAGAGGACAAGGGAGAAGGGGAAAAGGAGCACGCATAGAGCGGTGTGCTAAAGGACCAAAAATTAACCAGACGGAGGTGGGACCCACTGAGGGTAAGGTAGTATGGATCGAAGAAGCTCCAGCAAGGAACTAGAGGCCGCCCCGACGCTCCGCCTCTTCCGGTTGCCGACGAAGCCCTAGCTTCGGCCTCAAATTCCAGTTTGGTCCCGGGTCATGTACCTAGACACTGGAACCCGGGGCGGCCGAGACAGCCGCTTTCTTTCTAATAGCGGGGAGGAGAAAGGCCGCGGCAGGGGCCAGGTTACCTGATCAGAGCCGCGACCCTCATGTCAGGGTCCCACCGTGCGCGCAGGACGCGTGCGGGTAAGGAAAGATTGGAAACTCGCGCCGCCGGCACCGCTGCTTCCGCCTTGGGGAGGTGGGGGCCTTGGCTCTTAGCTTTGCGGCTAGGACCCGCTGCAGTAGTTTATTGGCACCGCCTGTTCCGGAACCCTGGGGACTACCGGGTTCTTGCTGGGCACCTGCTGGGCGGGCCTTCGGATTTTAAGTAGGACGATTTAAGCTCTTTATATCCGAGCTTGACGTCCTCCATCCCAGTACAGATTGATTTTTTTTTTTTTTCAGGCGCTCAATGGTCACCTAAATGAGGGCAAAGAAGCTCCCCAAAGAAAGGGCGAAACCTGTAAAATTTGAGCCTGGGTTAACACTTGAGACTTCCGAGAACCCTTTTGGAGAAAGCTATTGGATCAAACTACATAGTTGACTTCTCTTCATCTCCTTCCTCTTCCCCCTTCTTCCCCAAAATGTATATGTTACTATAGCACTCTAAACATTGATAGAAATATTTCCTTCTCCATCCCACTTTTTTTTTTTTAAACCAGTTTTTTCCATTTGATACCACCCCCATCCCGGCTTTAGCAAAAATAAGTCTGAAATTGATTCTAACGTGCCACCTCGCCATTCCATTTCAATGTATCTGAATGTGAGGCAGACTGGTTAATTGGCTCATTAGATTTAAAGAGAATTGGGATTTTAAGACATCTAATCCACATCCCTCTCTAATCCAAGTCTTGTTTACTGTCAGTCAACTAGTGGTTATTAAACTAATATGTATCAAGCACTTTAGTAAACCCTGGGGAGACAAAGAAAGGCAAAACAAAATAGCCTCTGCTCCTGGGGCGGTCTCAGTATAACGAGGAAGATAGCGAAGTGGACAAACTATGTGTGCATTGTGTGTATATGTGTTTGTGTAAGAGAAGAAGGAGGGACAGAGGAAAGAAGAAAAAGAAAGAAAGGAAGGAAAAATCCAGTGTCAGGTGTGCTAAAAAAATATTTAATAACTGGCATTCTGGAAAACAAAAACATGGCACATTTTTAAAGTTTAAACTGCATTTTAAACCTTTTCTCAATGGGGGAGAGGAGAGAGAAGGTCTGGAGACAAACCACAAAATAATCAAGCCCTAATATATAAAATGTGCCATTCCTAGGTGTAATTGCTCACGCTGATAATTTAACTATCATCTCTCCCTCCCTCCCTCTGATTGGATGATTCATTCCAGAGCTTTCATTTAAGAGGGGTTGATTTGCCTAGGCCAACCCTCTCCTACCTGCACCACAAATATACTCTCTACTATGCTTCTGAGCTGGATACCTTCAGCCTCCTCCTCCTTTTAATGAGTTGTCTTCTCCCATTAGAATGTAAATTTAGGACAGGCATTGTTATCTGCTTGTACAGTATTTGCATTGTCAGTGCTTAGCTTTTTGCCTGGCATATAATAAATGCTTAATTAATGCTTGTTGATAATTTTACTGTTGCACCATTTCTTCCTCCATCCCACTCTCCCTTTTACTGTGTAGTCCATCTCTCCTCCAACTCATTCCCAGATATTTGAAACAAACTGTCAGTATCCTCATGCCAAGATCATTCATCTTTTTTTTTAATTCCTTATTAAAAAAAAAAAAAAAAACTACTGGAAATACCTTTTTTTCCCAGAACTAAGACCCAACAAACAAGCTGTTCGTTAAACTTGGCATAAAAATCATTTGCACTCACCCTCTGGATGAACTCAGCCACAGCAAAATATCAGAATTGTTTCACACTAGCCTGGAGTGGTCCCTGAGTTCTGGTCATGAAATTCTGCTATGAACCAAACAAATCTGATTGTTGCTGTTACCCCTCATTGTAAAGCTTACAATTCAATGTATAGCCACTCATATGTATTGAGATGTGCGAGTCTCATTAGTATTAGAGGAAGTCCTGGTACCCAGGTACATGTGTCTGGTTTCCCTCCTCCAGTGGAATAAAGAAAGCTTTTTGTTTATGACTACTCTTATCTCTTTGGTTTCTTTCTTTCTTTCTTTCTTTCTTTTTTTTTTTTTTTTTTTTCAGAGTTAATTGTGGCTGTAATAACCTGTGTGAGTGCTTTGATATTTTTTTGAGTTAACTGTGGTTACAAAACTGTGACTCTTTGGTCATTTGTTTTCAGGGTTAACATTACTCAATTCTCCCTAATACTAAAATGACTCCTTAACCATTCTACTCTATCTAGCTTACTACTTTTTCTCCTCCAGAAGAAGAGATCCCGAAACTCTAAAACTCCTTGAGGGAGAAAATCTCCTTTAACTCTGCCTCAGTAAGAGACCCTGCCCTAGGGAAACAAGACAAAAAGTTTCATTCTGTTATCTAGGTGGGGTTGGTTCGGTCCTGAGAAAAAGAATTCCAACCCTATTGAATTAAAGAAACTCATTCAATTCTATTCAAATTCCAGCTCAAGCTGAAACCCAGCTTGTAGATGAGCCAACTTGGGACTCCACCCACTAGCCCCCTTCAGCTTGTAGCCAAAGTTCATATTATAAAAGAGTCAATCTAAAATCCTCTCTTTGCAGAGGTTCTAGACGTGCCAGCTATGCCATGCCTGCTATGCCAAGGAGGCCTCTTCCCACTGGATAATATTCTTTTCCAGTGCCACACTCTCTTTATCCTCACCTATTTCCCTAATGAGACTTTATTCCTCTGTCAGGATTTCTAATCTTACTTCCCAATCCCTATAATAAACTTTTTTTATTAATCTAGGTTTTCGGGTTTGTAAATTCCTTTACAGAGAATCTCTGTACCGCCAGAAGGGGGTTCCCCAAAACTCCCTACACTTGTGCCAAATCCCAAGAGGGTGCAAGAGAGCCAAAACTCCATTTGGTTCCCTGAACCCCGAACCTGCCACTAGACCTTATCATTTAATTCCCTGACCATCAGAAACCCTAATCTCATTTTGGTTCCCTAAATC
This sequence comes from Antechinus flavipes, assembly GCF_016432865.1. NCBI lineage: Eukaryota > Metazoa > Chordata > Mammalia > Dasyuromorphia > Dasyuridae > Antechinus > Antechinus flavipes. Next base: position 266,748,169 of record NC_067399.1, read on the forward strand.
TAGACCTCATCATTTAGTTCTCTGAAAGGGAACCCCAAAACCTAAACCTCATCATATTTTTGGTTCCTTCACCGGGAACCTCCAAAACTAGACTTCACCTCATCACTCCCTTTCACTGACAAACTACCTATAGAAACAAGGATATTGAAAACAAAGATCATTAATTTTCTCCTTAAATTTACTCATTCATTGGACAGCTAATTTTTTTTTCCTGTAGCACCATGATTCATCTTATCATATATGTTGAAAATCTAAGAGTTAATCTCTGATGATTCTCTTTCCTAATCCCCTTGATATCTAATTAATTATTAAATTCTGTCCATTTCAATTCTGCAGTATTTATTTATCCTTCCCTCTCTTACTCCCATTGTCACCATCTGGTATAGACTGCTTTGATTATTATTTGTCCTTTATACAGCCCTTCCTATTTCCATCCTTCCCCTCCACTTCTCATTGTTGCCAGTGTTATGCCTCAGTTTCCCTGAATTATTCTATCTCAGTTTCCCTGGTAGCAAACCACCCTTCCTGGCCAATTGGACTGGGATAATTAGGGCTGCAGAGCTCTGGTCACTCTGGCATTCCAAAGTCATAAAATTCTAGATGGCTTATCTCAAATACTTGGATATCTCCTGACCCAGACTTCCTGTCTCCTGCTCGATCATCTTCACTCCCAATTTATCAGAATTTATGATCCTTCCTCCTTACCCCCAATCTGTCAGAATGGAATTATGATCTTTTCCGGAATTTTCACTCACCCAGTGTTTTGCCCCTCCATCCCCTTGCCTTTGTTTCTCTGATCACTGGAACTGTATAAAAGTCTCTGGAATTACTTGTTGGATGCTTTGAGACATAAGTCCCATTCAGCCAGCTGGGGGATTGGACATGGATCCTGTTTGGCCACTAGTCCAAATTCTCCACTATTAAAATATTAACAACTTCTAATCTCTGTCTTGCCTCAGTTTCTCTAGCATTACACCAGAATAATATTTCTTATATAAAAATCTGATCATTTTACTTTCCTCAAAAATCTTCAGTGGGCCCCTATTACATTTTCTGATATGTTCTCTTGGTCTGTCTCTGGAGTGAAAATTTCCCAACATTCAGAACCATTCCACCTGCTCCCTAGAGCTAAAATAGGTCTCTTATTGTACAGAGATTGCTTATTTTGAAGCTTCTTTGTGTTCATAAGAGATCTAGTTAAATTGTTGGTAGAGTTGTGAATGGATCCAACCATTCTGGAGAGCAATTTGGAACTATACTCAAAAAGTTATCCAACTATGCATACCCTTTAATCCAGAGGTATTATTATTGGGCTTATATCCCAAATAGATTAAAGAAGGGAAAGGGACCTGTATGCACAAAAATGTTTGTGGCAGCCCTTTTCGTAGTGGTTAGAAACTGGAAATTAAATGGATGCCCATCAATTGGAGAATAACTGAGAAAATTGTGGTATATGAATGTTATGGGATATCATTGTTCTATAAGAAATGACCAGCAGGATGAATACAGAAAGGCTTGAAGAGACTTACACGAACTGATGCTAAGTGAAATGAGCAGAACCAAGAGATCATTATACACTTCATTCAACAGCAGTACTATATGAGGATCAATTTTGATAGAAATGGCTATCTTCAGCAATAAGAGGATCCAAATCAGTTCCAATTAATCAGTGATGATCAGCTATATCCAGCGAAAGAACATTGGGAAATGAGTGTGGACCACAGCATAGCATTTGCACTCTTTCTATTGCTGTTTGCTTGCATTTTTGTTTTTCTTCCCAGATTATTTTTACTGTCTTTCTAAATCCGATTTTTCTTGTGTAACAAGATAACTGTATAAATATGTATACATATATTATATTTAAAAAAAGAAATTTAGCTAAAATAACACAAAAGTACATTTACAGTCTGTTTACAGAATCATGGGAGGTCAGAGTTGGAAGCAACCTAAAAATGTCATTTTGTCTAACATACCTGAATAAAAATTTCTATACCTGATAAATGGTCATACATACTTACCAATTATATATGCTATTTTGTATTCTTATAAATGACTTGAGCTAATTTTTGCAGACCTGAATTTGAATGTGTGTTTCATTTTTTCAATCTCAGATGCCTCTCTTTGAAAAATTAAATGTTGAATTATACCTCTCCCACTTTTTTAGGACAAAGGGAAGGTGTGTCAAGGAAGGAAATAATTGCTTTGACTAAGACCTATTACCTTCAGAGGATAATATTGCCAAAATGGATATACTTTACTTGGAAGAAACCTAAAACATGAGAGGGGTTTTCCAGGCAAGGGAAATATACTGGCAGTGAAGAAACTTTATGTCTGGAAATTTACCAACTCCAATATTATCTTATAGCATGTGGCTATCAACAATCCACAGGCCATTCTATCTCTTTAGTGAACTCTTTCACCAGCATGCTAATGAGAACTAATAACATAACTGATTTATGAGTTTATGATGGGAGTAGAAGGAAGAGTTTAGAGGACACAAGAAGGAATACTGTTCACTGATGACTACTTCACTGCCAACCTCTGATTCTGGACAGGTTACTTTACTAATTATGCTTTAGGTTTCTACATAACTAAATATATAAAATGAATAAATCCATGTCCATTTGATATTTGAAATGATTATATATTTTTATTACTAGTCCACCACTATTCCCATTATTTAAAAAAATTAAACTCTATCAAGTAATAAAAAAATAGGTAAAGTAAAATTTAGTAAATAATTTAAGGAATATGAAGACATTTCATGGAAACAAGAATATTCATTGAGCTGCATTTCTGAATCTTTATATCTTTAGATAATTTTCATAATTTCCCTCATACAAGATCTTTAGCAATAGAAATGCTCCATTGATACATCATTGTGGCAATGCTGCATTCTTCATTCAGCTACCATCAGTTCTTTCCCTAGAGGTAAATAACATTTTTTATCATAAGTTCTTCAAAATTATCTTGGAATGTTTCATTACTGAGAATAGCTGTCATTCATAGTTTTTCATCATAAAATATTGCTATTACTGTATATAATGTTCTCCTGCTTCGGCTCACCTCATTTTGCATCAGATCATATATCTTCCTAGGTTTTTCTGAAACCATATCATTTGTGATTTCTTATAATTGTATTCCATCACAATCATATACCACAATTTATTTAGCTGTTCAGTGTTTCTATTGGGCTTATATCCCAAAGAAATACTAAAGAAGGGAAAGGGACCTGTATGTGCCAAAATGTTTGTAGCAGCCCTATTTGTAGTGGCTAGAAACTGGAAAATGAATGGATGCCCATCAATTGGAGAATGGCTAGGTAAATTGTGGTATATGAATGTTATGGAATATTATTGTTCTGTAAGAAATGAGCAGCAGGATGAATACAGAGAGGACTGGCGAGACTTACATGAACTGATGCTGAGTGAAATGAGCAGAACAGGAGATCATTATACACTTCGACAACAATATTGTATGAGGACATATTTTGATGGAAGTGGATTTCTTTGACAAAGAGACCTGAGTTTCAATTGATAAATGATGGACAGAAGCAGCTACACCCAAAGAAAGAACACTGGGAAACGGATGCGAACTATTTGCATTTTTGTTTTTCTTCCCGGGTTATTTATACCTTCTGAATCCAATTCTCCCTGTGCAACAAGAGAACTGTTCGGTTCTGCAAACATATATTGTATCTAGGATATACTGCAACATATCCAACATATATAGGACTGCTTGCCATCTAGGGGAGGGGGTGGAGGGAGGGAGGAGAAAAATCGGAACAGAAATGAGTGCAAGGGATAATGTTGTAAAAAAAATTACCCTGACATGGATTCTGTCAATATAAAGTAATTATTAAATAAAAATTAAAAAAAAAATTTATTTAGCTGTTCCCTAATCAATGGGAATCCCCTCAGTTTCCAATTCTTTGACACCACAAAAAGAACTATAAAAGTAATAAATATCTACTAAATAAAAAAAAGGAAGACAAATATTTTTGTACATGTAGGTCCTTTTTCTTTTTCTTTTTTAAATCTCTTTAAGATACAGACCTAGCAGCAATATTGCTGGATATGCACAGGGTATGTACAGTTTTATGGACCTTTGGATACAATTCCAAATTGTTCTCCAGAATGGTTGAATTAGTTCACAGATCTACCAACAGTGTATTAGCATCTCAATTTTTCTACATCTTCTCCAACATTTTTTTTTCCTGTCTTGTTAGTCAATTTGATGGGTGTGAATTGGTAGCTCAGATTGTTATTTTTCATTTTTCTAATCAATAGTGATTTAGAGCATTAAAAAAAAAAATGGCTATGAAAAGCTTTGATTTCTTATTCTGAAAACTTCCTATTGATATCCTTTAACCATTTATCAATTTGGGGAATGATTCATTGTTGGAGACAGGAAACAAAGAGCCAAGAAGAACGTGACTACCTGTGCGTAAACTCTGATACGTTAGCTAAAACCTTATTGTGAACAAACAATATGTCCTAAATTCCTGAGACAAGATAATGTGTGTCCCAGAAAATTGGCCATATCCGCCCAGGAACTAGGTAACGAGTATGCCCCATGATGTCAGCCACACCTGTGGTCTGACATTCTTCTCTTTACATTGCAACCCCCCACCCAGAAAACGCAGGCAGTCAGATCATATATAATTAAGCACCTTCTTTCAATAAATCGAGACTCTTTTCCACCGCAATGTAGTCTCCCTCCTCCTTCTCGCCCGTTTCTCTTACAGGTCTTTTTGTCCTCCTCGACACCCCACAAATGACGAGGTCCTGCTGGTTAGGACAATTCATATTTTTATTAATTTGACTCAGTTCTCTATTTATTTGAGAAATAATGTTTTTTTTTTTTTTCATAGAAACTTGTAATGGGCTGAGGCTTGAGTTGATGCACTGAGGTCCCAAGCACATGAGGCTAAATAGTAATTGGAGCATACTCTATTAATATATAAGCTTGGAGAAAGAATGGAATGGCCCCCGCCCACTCTTTGTGCAAGTTTATATATTAATAGAGTATGGTCCAATTACTATTTAGCCTCATGTGCTTGGGACCTCAGTGCATCAACTCAAGCCTCAGCGCATTACATCAATTTGCTGTAAAAAAATTTCTCCCAGTTTTCAGCTTTTCTTCTAATCTTGGCTGCATTAGTTTTGTTTGTGCAAACCATTGTAATTTAATATAATCAAAATGATCCATTTTACATCCCATAATCTTCTCACTTATTTTGGTCATGATACTTCTCTGTTTCTGTACTTTTTTTTCAGGTTCCAGTTATGGGTTACTTGTTTTTCTCTGCCTCTGCTTCTCCTTCCACCCTCTGCTCCCCGCTCCTGCAATTTGTCTCACTTGTAAAAATCTGTTTGTTAAAAAATAAAACCTGTTTGTTGAACTATTAACATTATCATAGTTAATCATTACTTGACTACTGGATTATAAAATGACATTACCAGTTTATAGGCAAACTTTCTTTCCTCTCCTCCCCCCCCCCCCCCCATATTAGCTATTTTCTAACTTTGTTTCTTGTTTGGGGATCTGCAACTTCTTGATCTATTCTATCTAATTCCTATTAAGTCACTTTGCCTCTAATTTAATAGACAATTAAGATTATACCAAATCATTCAGATTAAATCTAATGATAGGTTGATAAAGGCAAATGATAAGGCAATGAAATGAAAAGACAAATCAAATTCTTTCAAATAAAAATGGAATATTATCTTTGGGACCAAATGCTTTGGATTGTCTTTATCCTAAAACAACTCCTTTCCTCAAGGCTATTTTCTAAGATTTAAAAAGTTCATCTTCCAACACCAAGAGACAGAAAGGGAGAAAAGTTCAAAAGGCTAATTAATGCTTGGTGAGAGGGGGTATGTGTAGGGAGGGGAAGGAGAGAGGTGGCTCTTAAGCATAAGATAAATTTGACAGTTCCTTTAAAAAAAAAAAAACTAGTTTCAATTCTGTTAATGGCTGAACATCTTTTCATTACAAAAATACATGAAGTTAAAAAAATGAATGCTTTTTGAAGGGCAATTACTTATCATACAACCAAAAATTTTTTGAAAGTATCTTTCTTTTTTTTTTTTTTTAAAGATTAAAGGAGATTTCCTTTTAAACTGCTTAGAATAATCACATCTATCTGCTTGAGAATTTTCCAGTGGTATTTCTACAGTTATTCTCATTCTTAGCTGGCTTGTTTCCCATCTTGGAAACTCCCTTAAACTTCTGGTTGCATGCCATTCTAACTTTTCTTGAAAAGAGGGGTATGTAGTCTTCAAGCTCACTGACTGTCAAGAGGGTGATTTGAGTCTGATCTACCCATTGAATTGGATCTTAGATACCAATGTCCAGAGAAACATGGTTCTAGAATCAGAGTGGGTTGATTACTCTGGCCCATATTATCTCTTCCCCCAGGATTTTTTGGCTAAGAGGAAATAATTCTAATCTGTTATTGGTTCAAGGACCTACTAATTGAGCTTTCTAAATTTTTAGGGGTCCTCTACATACCAGTTCCATTTAACCATTTAACAGAATAACCTTTACAAAGAGATATTTACTTCAGGTGTCCTAGTGGATATTGGCTTTCACTTTCCATATGGCAACTACCAAGTAAGAGTAAACATCCTTCCCAAAATGAGATCATCTTCCTTCACTATCCTTCCTGCAGTATATCCACACTCCTAGTCAGATAATAACTTTTAATGTTTCACCTGAGAGTCTAACCTGAATAGCAAACATTGAAAAAATGCTATCACCTCTTCATTTTCACCTACTAATATATTTTAAATATTTTTGCGACTTTATTTGTCAAATTAAGTAGAAGTCAAACTGAATTGTTATGCACAATTAAACTTTGTGAATTCCTAGTACATTAATTTAAATAGATTATATCATTTTTAAACAAAATCTATAATTTGTTAAGGTCTTTTACATTTATGAGGCAGTTTTATGTAATATAAGTGTATTTTACTTATTAGTACTCACTTGCTAATTCAAAATTTTTGTAATAACCAAAAGTAATTAAGCTATACTTACATAATATCCTACAAAAGAATAAGAAATTTCAGTGGATAGAGCACTGGAATTGGCATCAGGAAGACTTATCTTAATGAGTTTAGATCTAGTCTCAGAAACTTACTAGATGACTGACCTTGGCTAAGTCACTCAATCACATTTACCTCACTTCCTCATCTGTAAATCTGTAAAATGAGATGGAGAAACAAATGGCAAACCATCTTATTATCTTTACCAAAATAACTCCCAGAAAGGAATCACAAAAAGTTGAACAGGATATTCAAGGTGCTAAGGATGTAGGAAAAGACATTTACCTCCTGGATAATACTCAGTCTGGTAGTTTTTAACATACATATTTTTCTGACTATATAAAAGATGAAAAGAGGCTTCTCCCATATATGTGGCAGGGAAAAGCAAAATGTATTCTTCCAGAAGCTGGTCCTTCTTTCACATGGGTACCTACATTTTAGGTGATCTGAACATGTTCTAAAACCAAGATACAGTTATTCTCATGTTGTTTCTTCCTTTAGATTTTGAGTTCTTTGAGGGAAACTTTGTATGGCCTGGCACTTAGTAGGTCTGGACTTAGTCTCAGACCAGGTAAGTCAATTATAATATTGTAAAGGAAGACTTACATTGACATGGATTAGGGCTTAGAGTATGCAATAGAGAAGTTGGTGTGAACATGAGCAGATAGATTTAGCCTTTTCAAATAGTAGATTCAATGAGCCTAAAATCACCAAGGCTCTAAAACACAACAGTATCAAACTTCCTCAGAGAATTCAAAAAATCTGTTGCACTTTAGTTGTTCAATTGCTTTTTGTTTTGTTTTTCAAAAAGAAGTGGTCTGGAGACTTGTTAACTCTATCTGGCATTAGAATCCAAGTCACAGCTTCATTGACCTGTGGGAAAAGAGTTTATACTTTGTATGTTAAGATAAAATCTGTCAAAGACAATTTAATAATAGACATGTATTTCTGCTTGGAGATTGGCAGAGTTAACCATGCTAATTCAAATTCCCTCTCATCCCAGCAACTTCCAACTTATATTTCATAGCAATCATAAAACAAATTTTTAAAAGTCCTTAGCAAAATAACTTAAAGGCAAATAGTTTAAGTCTGGATTTCTGATTTATCGGACAGAAAAAAAACGGAAATGTTAATACTAGGCTTGCCTAGTATTATTATTAGTATTAACCAACTATTTTCTCCTTTATTTCAGGTTAGTCAAGGGTAAACAAAAAGTATGAAATGTGAATGAAACAAAAAAGCATTCTTTGGTCATAATAAATAAGAAAATACTCTCATGATTTCTGTCTTAAGGAATTAAAATCCATCTCTGAAACTGATTAAGTCTTCTATTCAAAGAAGATTGATTAGGTCTTTAATTCAAAAATATCTGACTAGCCCATTTTCATAATATCATTTTTTAATATTTTATAATCCTTCTGAGGCCTTAGTGCTATATGCTTTCACATTCAGCCTGAAAGTCTATTCAATTCCCTCTTGGCTTCTCTGTTCTCGTCTCCATTTGAAAATGGAAGAAAAGGAAAAAACAACTTATGAAACTTCATCTTTATGTGGAAACCATAAACTTCCAAATAATCTCTTTAATGAGGTAGATTCATAGGATCAGAGGATTCATAGATAGAAGGAATTTGAAGATCCCTCTTATGTTATAGAAGAGGACATTTGTGTCCAGGAAGATTCCTCTTCCTTCTTCCCTTAAAAAATAATGAACTAGCTCTTTCTATCTATTCTTTACTAAGTAAACTTTCAACGAAATACAATACTTCCAATATAAATTTTAAAACACTCTTCTTTTGAGAGTTTATTTTTACAAATTCATGATTATATCAGGACACTGAACTGAAGTTTTTTTAAAAATTAAAATGGTTTCATGATAAATAGTACCCAATTGCATGCTATGAAATGTATATATTGAATGGAGTATGTGAAGGAAAAGTGTGTTGAATGACTGATATATATAGGGAGGAAGGAATAAGACAGATGAAGGAAAAAAAATAGTCAGAATATTAATAAACTGACATTAAGCTCAAAAAATGGGTTCAGATTCAGAATGGTATCACAAAACACTTATTTTCTATTAATTAATTATATATATCTTGTAACATTATGTTTAATGTTTTATTATTATGGATAGAAATTATTTTCTTTTTAAAAAATTCATTGATTTAAAACTTAAACACAAAATAAGAAAAAACAAAATAAAAAGAAAGACAGAAAAAGGGGGAAAATGCATGTATCCAGCAAAGCATGAGGGTAGATTCCCAATTTGTAACAAATTTTCATTTCAAGAAAGCATATTTAATGATAAAAAATATTACATTCATGACTATCCATCTTTTCTTTGCTTCCTTGTATTCTTTTGTTCTCTACTGTGCACTTTTACTTTATTCTTTTTTCTTCCTTGTATCCCTCCCAACTCCCAAGCAGGGTACAGTGAAGCATGGCTATATTTATACATACATACATACATATATATATATGTGTGTGTGTGTGTGTGTGTGTATATACACACCCACATACATACCCACACATAATATATCTTCATATACATATAGATATAACTATATACATACATACACACATATACATGCATATAATGCATATAATGCACGTACACATACATAGACATGTATCTAAAACAGTGTTAATATGGCTGACTTATAATATAGATTTCTCTCTTGATTGAATCTTTTAAGTTTGACTTTGAGATCAGTGATTACTAGCTCTACTTTTTTCCCCTAATAAATATTACTCCTAAACCTTATTATTGTTTTTGTATATATCTCTTATTTCCTATCCCTGCTAACTTCATTTCTACTCCTTAACTTGCCTTATTATTACTTATCCTGCCCCCATCTATGTATCCTACTTTTATCTTTTCCCTCCAGCTTCCCCCTCCCTTTTTATTCCATCCTCATTAATCTACACACCTGATCCTAGTCCAGTTAATCTGTACTCCACTTTATCCTATGCTACCCTTTCCCTCCCTTTATCCCTTTCTCATTAATCTATACCTCCTTCTATACCTTATTCTATTCTCTCTCCCCTTATTTCTTCATAGATTTTGGAGCATGTTGTATCTTTTATAGTATGTGTATATATGTATGTATGTATATATGTTGCCTATTTAACTCACTCTAGATATGAGTAGGTTTTTTAGAACTACCAGTCCTTCTCCTCCACCTAATGTCTCTATGTTGGTCCTTCCTCTGCACCTCATTCTTATAGCATGATTACTTTTTTTTTTAACCTTTTCCTAGAGTCTTTTTGCCTTTTAGAGTCAAATCACATTTAGCTCTGCCCTAGTATTTATTTTGGAGTACCAATTACTGATGTCAGTCAGACACATATTTACATTTTCACATATAAAACATAGTTTGTCCTTAACAAGGCCATTGAAATCAATCTTTAATGGTGGCTCTTATATGTTAAATTTTCTTTAGATTTGTTTGAGACAAAATCCTGAAAATCTGAGAGTTCACTGAAAGTACATTTTTTTCTACTCAATATCTAACTGAATTTTGCTAGATATAATATTTTTGATGGAAGACTTAGTTCTTTTTATTGTTGATATATAATATTCCAGGACATCTAGTCTTTTATTGTAGCTGCTGATAAATTCTGTACAATTCCAAAATGTTTGAATTGTTTTTTATTGTTTGGTTTTTGTAAAATTTTCTTTTTGATCTGGGGGTTTTGAAATTTAACATTAATATTTCTATGTATTTTCCTTGTAGATTCTCTTTGAGATGGTGTAGAGGACATACCAGACCCAACCCTGGGCTCTAGACTAGCTTATGAAAATTATTAACAAATATTTTCAACATCACTAACATGAATATATGCTGGGCCCACAGAAGGAACAGTTACCTTGTAAACTGTTCCCTTCTTATGGGCCCAGAACTCTGAAAAAAGGATTCTTACAAGATGTTAAGTCAGTAGAGTTGACTTAATAGTTCTTTAGTTCAGTACATGTACTTAGTATTTAATATAGTTCCACAAGATTCACACCTATGATAATGGAGTATATAACAGCCAGCAAAGGCTGAGAAAGATTCATTCCATCGTCTACCTTTATAGTGGCTGGAGGCTGAAGCACAAACCTTTGGATTTGGAGAGATTCATTCACTTCATCTCACACCACCTTGGTGGCAGGCTCTCCTCCTTCACTTCCTCACTGAAACCAAGACTCCGGAAGGCCTCCAGAAAACCAGCGGAGCCCCAAGTGAAGGAGATGGGACTTTGAAGGAGACAATAAAGGATTTGGACTTTCACACCTGGCTGTACTTGTGGTGATTACTGAACTGAAAGGAAGGCTGCTCCCAGAGACCCCAAGAAAACCGAATCAGAGAACATTACATTCTCTGAACTCAGGTAACCAAATTGAACATTAGTATGTTTAGATTTTATGGGCCCACAGAAGGAATACTTGTCTTTTCAACTGTTCCTTGAACGAGGTAATCAAGTTGCTATTTTGACTTACTTTGTATTTAACATATCCTGAGACTAAGCTACCATCTGAAAAAGATTCTGTTTATCAGCCACGAAGTATTCCAACATGGCATAGAACCAAATTTTTGGTATAAAAGATATATTTCCCTTGACTCTACTTGCTAATTAGTTATCCATACTATTTGACTCACCCAATTTGGTGAAGTAAAGCTTTGACTTAAGGAGAAGAATCCTGTGCAAGTGTTCTCACACCATCTGAACCAAAGCTTCTCCCACAGAAGTGGTGATTGAAGAATTTTTTTCTATTTCTACTTTGCCCTCTTGTTCTATCACTTCAGGACTATTTTCTTTTATTATTATTTTTGTGTGTTTGTGTGTCAAGATTCTTTTTTTGGTCGTAGCTTTCAGGTAGTCTAATTATTCATGTTTCTTTTCCTGATCTGTTCTCCAGATCTGTTGTTTTTATTATGTTTAGCATTCTCTTCTATTTTTCATTCTCTATATTTTGTTTTGTTATTTCTTGGAATCTTATAGCTTCATTGGTTTCCCTTACACAATTCTAATTTACAACTTTTTTTTTTTTTTTTTTTTAAGACTTTACAACCTTCTTCAAGACTGGATCTCATTAAAGAAGGGAAAGGGACCTGTATGTGCCAAAATGTTTGTGGAAACCCTTTTTGTAGTGGCTACTGGAAATTGAATGGATGCCCATCAATTGGAGAATGGTTGGATAAATTGTAGAATTTGAATGTTATGGAATATTATTGTTCTGTAAGAAATGACCAACAGGAAGAATACAGAGAGGCTTGGAGAGACTTACGTGAACTGATGCTAAGTGAAATGAACAGAACCAGGAGATCATTATATACTTCAACAACAATACTGTATAGGATACATTCTGATGGAAGTGGATATCTTCAACAAAGAAAAGATCCAATTCAGTTCCAATTGATCAATGATGGACAGAATCAGCTACACCCAGAGAAGGAATACTGGGAAATGAATGTGGACCACTTGTATTTTTGTTTTTCTTCCCAGGTTATTTTTAGAATCCAATTTTTCTTGTGCAACAAGAGAACTGTATGGATCTGCACACATATATTGTATCTAGGATATACCTTAACATGTTGAACATGTATAAGACTGCCTGCCATCTAGGGTAGGAGGTAGAGGGAGGGAAGGGAAAAGTTGGAACAGAAATGGGTGCAAGGGACAATATTGTAAAAATTACCCATGCATATATACTGTCAATAAAAAGTTATAATTAAAATTTTTTTTAAAAAAGACTGGATCTCCTTTTCTAGTTGGTTGATTTTCTTTTTGTAATCTTGTTTTCCTTGGATGATTCTTTTTCTTTTTCTCAATTTCTCTCATTTGATTTTTAAAGTCTTTTTTGAGTTCTATAAATTCTTTCTAGGCAGGTAGGCATTTAACATTACTCTTTGGGGTAAGAGAGGACAGGCTTTTTTTTTTTTTTAAGTTCTATGTCCTTCTCTGAAGATGAACCTTGATATTCCCTATTCCCATAGTAAGTTTCTATGGTTGGTTTCTTTCTCTTTTGCCTGTTCATTAAAAAAAAAAAGAGAGAGAGAACATATTAGTGTAACCACCTCTAATCCTGGGGTAGTTGTGGGGAGAGAGTGCCTCTGGTTTCACTTCAGTTCTCCTCTCTGGCCTGGAAACCAAAACCAAGAACTACACCCTCCTGTAAATGCCTACATTCATCTGCACTCACCTGGTGTGCTGGTTCCTTCATACCAGGGCTCTGTACCTGCAGCATAGATGGGCCCAATGTTTCTTATCTGTTGAGGTTTTCTCAATCTTCCCCTATTCAAATCCTTCAACACCCCTCTCTGGCTGGGAGCTGAACTTTAGGTGGTTTTGGCTGAGGCTACCTCTGAACCAGGACTCCCTGCTTGATGATTCTGCTAAGCAAGCCTGGAGGTATTTACATTTCACTGCAGTTAAACACTAATCCTGGGGTCTTCTTTTTTCTCAGATTATCCAAGGAGTACCTCTATTCTGCTTCTAGTCTCATTTGTTTTTCACCAGTCTATTTTGCTCTGAGGCCCAATTTTGTTTTATTTGTAGAGGAAATCTGGAGAACTTGGAAATTTCTGATGTACTACATCATCTTCCCTCAAAGAAATGATTTTCAGCCTGTTCAAAGGTATTCAGATAGGAATAGCCCTGTGACAAGTTGTTATCCTAATGTTGTTATTTCACATTTAATGTTATATTAACTTTCACATAGGTGTTATCAAATAACTACTTTTTTGTATTTGAATAAAACTCAGAATTAATATAATCTCATCTTCAGAATGCTCATTTAAAGCATCTTTACTACAACTTTAATAAGCAATAAGAAAACAAGGATGATATGTACTTACTACTAAGTTTTTATTTCTTCTAGATCTCTATATTTTGAAAGCTCTTGATTTCATGCATGATGGAAATTATGAATATGATGTACAGCCACATATATTAAAAATGTTGTACTTAAGTTTTTATGAGTTAATATTATTCATATCTAAGTGATTGTCAGCAAGCACTTCAGTCTATGATATAATGCTCCAGTTCCCAAAGTTTTTAGGTTTCTTTTTTTTTTTTTCCTTCTTGTCTGAGTGCTTCTCCTCAGTCTCCTGCATTGATACATCATTTATATAATTATGTTTTCCAAAGTTCTATCTTGGACTTTTCTTTACAAATTATCTAGGTGAAATGCCAGTGTTTAAAGGCTTAATTATTATTTCTATGCGGTTGCATCTCCAGCTGTAGTCTTTCTTTTTCTGAGCTCCAGCCATGCATCATGGCTTGCCTATTGAATATTTCAAACTGAATGTCCTAAAGTTATCTCAAACTCAGTATGTCCAAAACTGGACGGTGTCTTTCCTCAAAAAACACTTTTCCTCTAAACATCCCTATCTTTGCAAAGAGCACAAACATATTGCTAGTTATTCAGACTTGAACCAAAGTAAAATGTGATTGGAAAATATTTAACAAATTTTTAAAATTCAATAAAAATAAAGTTTATGTCATTTTTCTAAGTGATCTATAAGGATTCTTATGTATGATTTGGTGATTCCCATTTCTATTTTCCTTTGGCATCATTACTTTGCATATGATCATACAAAGAGAGGTGTCATAGATCTGAACTACATTGGCATTCATTTGAAAAGAGAAAGGGTGCAGATGTGAGAGAAGGCAGAAATGAAAATGTTTGGCATATTAACTTAGAAAAACAAATATTAACTTTTTCTGTTTTATTGGATTTTTATTTATTTTATGAAATATATTTCAATTACATTTAATCTAGTTCAGGTCACACTTGTTAATGTTGTGGGTTGCCTGAAACAAGCAGGTGGTGTATTTGACAACTTTGCTTTACACTTTCTGTTCTATGGACTCTTTCACAAGTGGTCAAAATAATTGCTTAAAGTTGTAAATTAATTCTTTACACAGTCACTCAAAGCATCCTGGGTCCAGTATAAGTAAAAAAGAAGGACTATAGAAAAGACATGTACCTGTTCCTATTCCCACACATTTTTGATCCCTCTATTAGGTCTATATATTGCAGATTAATTATTTTCAAATGAATGTTAGCTTCAAGCTCTTTAATTGTGCAAGTAATGGGATTGTGAAATATGGAAATTTTTTTTGCACTTTCACTGAGATCTTAAAAATGCTGCTAGCACTGCAGTTTTTTAAAAGGTGTAATTGCTGCAAATTTGTGTGGGAATGGAGATCTCACTTCTTGTTTTAACTTTTCTTTTTCTTGTTCTTTATTTAATATTTTAATTTTCTCCCAGTTACATTTTAAATGATTTTTATATTTATTTTTAAAATCTTGAGTTCCAGATTCTCTACCTTATTTCCATCCCCATTAAGAAATCACATAGGAAATTATGCAAAACATTTCCATAAAAGTCATGTTGTGAAAGATAACATAGATCTCCCCCTCTTAAAAAAAAATTTTCAAGAAAAATAGAAAAAATAAAAGGGATAGAAAGATAGAGAAGAGAGAAAGAGAGGAGAGAGAGAGAGAGAATGAGAGAGAGAGTGCTTTAATCTTTTCAGACACAATAAATTCTTTTTAATGGGTATGGATAGCATTTTTCATCATAAATCATGGATCATTGTATTGCTGAGAGTAGCAAAGTCATTCACAGCTGATCATCTCACAACATTGCTATTACTTTGTACATAGTACATTTCACCTTGCTTGAGCTCAAGGAGAACTTCCCAGATTTTTCTGAGAGCATCCTGCTCATCATTTCCCACAGAACAATATTCCATCATAACCACATACCACAATTCATTCAGCCATTGTCCAATAGAAAGGCATTCCTTCAATTTTCAATTTTTTGCCCTGAAAAGAGAGCTGCTATACATATTTTTGGACATTTAAGTTCTTTTCCTTTTCCTTTTTATTTTTATTTCTGGACTTCTTTTTGAACATTTCTTTCTTTTTGGGGATTAATGCCTAGTAGTGATGTTGTTAGGTCAAAGGATATACATGATTTTATAGCCAGTTAGAACCATAGTTCATATCTTTTGATCATTTATCAATTGAATCATAGCTCTTTTTAAAAAAAATAATAAATTGGCTAATTCTCTTTATGTTTGAGAAATGAGGCTTTATCAGAGAAACTTGTTTCAAAACCCTTTTTACAGTTACTATTGCTAACTCTATTTCCCCCATTTATTCTATTCTCTCTCTCTACTTTCACCCTGTCCCTTCTTTAAAATATTTTGCTTCTGACCATCCTTCCCCCAATATGCTCTCTTTTCTATCACCCTCCCCCTTTCTGTATCCCATTCCCTTCTATTTTCCTGCAGTGTAAAATACCCTTTTATAACCATATTGAGTGTGTATGTTATTTCCTCTTTGAGCTAATTCTGATAAGAGTAAGGGTCCCTCATTTACCCGCTCCTCTCTCTCTTCCCCTCTGATGTAAAAGCTTTTTTTTTTTTTTTTTTTTTTTTTTTTTGCCTCCTTATGGCAGATAAGTTACACCATTATACTTCTTTCTTTCCCTTTCTTCCAGTACATTCCCCTTTCACCCCTTTATTTTATTTTTTAGATTTATTATCCCTTTATATTCAACTCACCACTTGTGCTCTTTGTCTACATGTACTCCTTCTGTCATAATAATGAGAAAGTTCTAATGAGTTACAAGAATCATCTTCCCATGTAGGAATATAAATAACTAAATCTTATTAAGTCCTTTTTAATATCACTTTTCATGAGTCCATATTTGAAAATCAAATTTTTTATTAAGCTGTGGTCTTTTCATCACAAATACCTGAAAATTCTCTATTTTAATGAAATGAAATTCTACTTTTCCCCCGAAGGATTATACTTACTTTTGCTGGGTAGATGATTCTTGGTTGTAATCCTAATTCCATTGCTCTCTGGAATATCATATTCCAAGCCCTCCAGCCCTTTGATAGAGAAGCTGCTAAATCTTATGTTATCTTAACTTGGCTGCACTATACTTGAAATGTTTCTTTCTAACTTCTTGCAATATTTTCTCCTTGACCTGGGAGTTCTGGAATTTGGCTATAATATTCTTGGGAGTTTTTATGTTGGTATCTCTTTCAGGAGGTGAATGGTAGATTCTTTCAATTTCTATTTTACTCTCTGGTTCCAAAATATCAGGACAATTTTTCTTGATGATGTCCAGGCTCTTTTTATTTTATTTTATTTTTTTGATCATGACTTTTAGGTAGGCCAATAATTTTAAAATTATCTCTCCCAGATCTATCTTCCAGATTGTTTTTCCAATGAGATATTTCACAATTTTTTCCTCTATTATTTTTTTTCATTTTGGGGGTTTTGCTTTATTGGCTTTTGATTTTTCATTAGTTTCCATTTGCTCAATTTTAATCTTTAAGGAATTATTTTTCTTAGTGTGCTTTTGTACTTCCTTTCCCATCTGGCCAATTTTGCTTTTTAATGAATTTTTCTCCTCATTATCTTTTTATATTTTCTTTTGTACTATTCTCAATTGTTTTCCTAATTTTTCCTCTATCTCTCTTACTTGATTTTCAAAATCCTTTTTGACCTCTTCCATAGCTTGAGACCAATTCTTATTTTTTTTTTGGGAGGCTTTGGATGTAGGAGCTTTGACTTT
Source organism: Antechinus flavipes (assembly GCF_016432865.1). NCBI lineage: Eukaryota > Metazoa > Chordata > Mammalia > Dasyuromorphia > Dasyuridae > Antechinus > Antechinus flavipes. The sequence continues at coordinate 266,765,810 of NC_067399.1, forward strand.
GTTATCTTCTTCTGAGTGTGTATTTTTATCTTCTTTGTCACCATAATAACTTTTTATGGTCAGAAACTTCTGTTGTTTGAACAATTTCTTAGCCTATTATTTGTTTTTTAAACTCTTTGTTAAAGCAGGTTTCTGTTTCAGCAAAAACTAATTTCCAAAATCATTCAATGTTCAATAATTAGTGGTTGAGGGTGGTTATTCTTGTTCAGAAAAAAATCGCAATAAAGCTTTCCCCCCTCTTCTTTTCCTTTTTTGATGTGATGTATATGCAGTGGTGTTATTAAAAAATGTTATGAAATGGCAATAGTATGTCACTCAAAACTCTATTGAGTTATAATCATATTGCTGTCATTTGTAATTCACTGAGCAGTAGTGAAAAGGGAAAGCTCCATACATACACACACACACACACACACACACACACACTCACACACACTCACACATATCAACTATTCTATTCTACCATTATAGTGCAAGAGCAACCAATGATAATATCTAAATGAGTATGTTTGTATTCCAATAAAGCTTTATTTAAAAATGTAAAAAACATTCTTATATTGTGGGGCAGTCAAAGGCAATGGATAGCATTGGGACTGCCAGCTCCTGTTCTAGTTCTAGTTCTATACCTTGTTTGATGTAACTATTCTGCCTCTACTTAAAGTTGTGCAAGTTTTCTATTTTTCCCTTGATTCAACTTGTGTTTTCATTGTGTTATTCTCCTTGTGAATATATAAACAATTAGAAATGTTGGCTACTTTCTTTCTTCCAAGATTCCTTCTTACCTCTGATTTACTTACATTTCAAGCTTCTACAATAAGTATTTTTATTGATATTGAATTATTTACTTTGTTCTTCATGCTATTTTGATGACTTGTATTACTTTATACTTTTGACTCTTATTTGATGAATAAAGGAACTTCTGATGTGCCTTTATTTCTGGACTTCTTTTTGAACATTTTCTTTGTTTTCTGGTTTCTTAATTAGGTAAAATGGCCATGTGTACTAGTAAGATATTAAAATAATTTTCCAATGCCCTTTCATGAATCTTCAATAATTCCCCAAGTTGCTTCTGCAATTTGACAGTTATCTTTAGCAGTATTCCTTGATAATTTTACTCTTCCTTGAATAGTTCATACCTTAATAATGGCTGCTATATGTTATAATATGCAGGTGCTCAAATCATTTTATGCTTTTTACTCGCTGCTGTGAGAAATTGTATTTGTTCCTGATATTTATAGCAGATACCAGCTATATTGACCTGTTTAGTCATGGTTTTATTTGTCTATTAGTTGAATTCATGCCATTACACTCAAGGTTTTTCAAAATTCTAGTCAGGGTTTTCCCACTTCCTTTTCAAATTCATTTGATATACTCATGCTATTTCACCAGGAAACCAAAGCTCATGGAGACTGCTTCAACTTTGATACTTAATACTTCATTAGTATCCTTCATTGTCTCAGCCTCTGAATCTAGAGTAGGATGATTTCTGAGGGAGGAGCAAAAAACTCTTCCCCAAATTTTTCTTTAGAGAAGGCGCTGAAGCTCAGTCAGCTTTTCATTTCTCACATCTGTGTACTACTGGTTTCAATTCCACCATCAACTTTTCTTCTCCTTCCCCTCATTCACCTTCTTTTTGTGTTGTTTTCCCCATTAAATTGTGAACTCCTTGAAGATGAGGATTATATTTGTTATTGTTTGTTCTTATTTGTTTATTTCTTATAGTGTTGTTCTTATTTGTATCCCCCATGCAAGCACAGTGCACAAGCACATAGTATAACCTTAATAAAAGTATATTTTATTGCATTGATTGAATTGTATTACTCTGTATTGCATTGTCGTTTTTCTCATCTATTTCATTATTAAGTTGGATTTCTGGTATTTGCATTAAAGAAAGATGTTTAGTTATCTTAAGTTATGACTTCCACTACTTCCACTGTGGCTGTGGTTAAAGTGAGAAAGAATTCCAAAGCTATGAAGGGAATAGTGTTAACTTTTAAGAAACTAAGTGTTAGGCTCTCATCATAATTCTTTTTTTCTAAGGGATATGTATCATAGAGTTAATAACATAAATAATCTGAAAGAAGAAATCCTTATCATTTATCTGAGGTAACTGACATTTATATCCAGTCCAATATCCATAGTTTAAACTATATAATTGCATCAAGAAAAAATATATGTAGTTATACAATTAAAAAATGAAATATTTAGTCTTTTCCATGCCCTAAATTTATTTCTAAACTTTCTTGATAACTTACTCCCCTTTCTTCATTTCTAGGGAGAAAAAAATCCTGTGAAATATAATAAAGTCTAAATTATAGCATGGAATTATATAATATCTTTTCCCTGAAACAACTAAAATGATTTGACAATCATTACTTCAGTTTATCTTCTAACAACACTGTGAAATAAGGGGAAGAATATATTTATAACTCGATTTTACAAATGAAAAAAAAAAAAAACAGAGACATGGAGAAGTTAAGAAATGGGACTTTGGTCACATAAAGAATTAGTAGCAGAAATCAGATTTCCTGATTTTTGACTCTGGGACTGGGTTAAGTTATCTTAAAGTTTTAACACTACAGAGTAGTGCTATCTCTCTCTACACATTCTGAACTTTTATATCTATAATAATCATCCATAATAAAAAGGAAAAAAAGAAAAAATCAATTTCTCTAAAGAACTTATCTAAAAAGAACATTTTGAAGAGAATGTGTTGAGGTGATTTCATTTAGTCATTGCTCCTTTTCATCAACTTCAGTATAAAATTAGTCTAAAATGAGATGACATCAGGCTCAGTGTTACACCTATTTTGATTTCACTCAAATATTTGCCAAACATCTCAGTGCTTCTGGACCCTAGATCAATTATTTGTAGCTGGTCGACTGAAGCTTTGTAAATATTGGAAGCATCATCACCACCATGCCCATCTGTCATTGCTTTTTCATCATGAAGCATATATAGCCTGCAATCATATACAAAAATGTCCAACTGAATATTTCAGATTTGCTGGATAAATTAAGAATACCAACAAAAGAATTTTTAAAAGGAGTTTCAATGGCCAAAGAAATAGTTGATTAGGTTTTTTGACTTAAATGAAAAATACAGACCCCTCTGGAGTCTAATCATTAGCTAGAATTTGCCTCTGATGATTTCTTTATTCATGATATTTCTATTGTAAAAAAAAAAAAAAAATGTGTACGGCCTTCTCCTTTCTGCAACTACAAGTTCAGAAAAAGGGCCTTATTTCTTGCTGTTTGCATTTTTTCTTTTCTATTCTAAGTTATGGTAGTGGAATCTCTATGACCTTGTGAGTTTAAAGGTGTTTTGCTGTTTTACTATTCTAGGCCAGTTTTTATAGCCAGCTTAGCATCAATGCCATAGAACCAAGAAGCACCATAATACATTTAGGTCAGCAAAAGATAAGATGAAGACTCATCTGGAAATTATACCATATCTAGGCATGAACTTTGTAGAACCAGTCTCTTTTAAGTGAGCTAAGTTTAAGTTGCTCCCAGACACCAAAAGTATTATGGGGGAAAATATGTCCTCAAGGTATTGGAGGAAATGTTTGCAAGTTTATTTTCACTATATCTGTGAAATAAAACTCTCTTAATCAAGTTATTTGATGTTAGGTGGTAAAATGGAACTGGGAGACTAGTCACTGGCTCCTAACAATGATAGGGAACCCCTGCTGTTGGAGTTCAAGTAGAGCCAACTGTACCAATCTTCTGGATATCCTAGCATACTAAAGGGAAGATATGGGCAATCTAGGTCTGGGAAAGTGAACAAGAAGTACAATCTTCATCAAGAATTTGAGGGAAAAAAATAACTTCCTCCTAAAAAAAAGTTCAGGTTGATGTGGTCTAGGATGAATGCAAAGGCTAGCTATAAAAATGAGAGATTTATACTACTAGGTCCAGCATAGGATCATAAGATCCTAAGATTATTGATGTATAGGCTTAAAAGTCTAGTCAATTAATCAATAAATATTTATTAAGCCCCCACTAAGTGCCGTGTACTGTGTTAAATACTCAGGATATAGAAAGAAGCAAAAAAAAAAACAAACCAAAAAACAGTCCTTGTCCTCAAAGAGTTTACAATCTAATGTGGAAGATGTATGTATGTGTGTGTGTGTGTGTGTGTGTGTGTGTGTACTTGTACACGCAAAGCAAGCTTTATAGGATATAGGAAAGTTATATAGGATAAATAGGAAGTAATTAAAAGAGGGAAAACACTGGAATTAAGAGGGTTTCAGAAAGTGGTCCTGTAGAAAGCACAATTTTACTTGGGACTTAATGCAAGCCATTGATGTTAACAGTTTATATGGAGGAAGGGGAATGTTCCAGGCATGGAGGACACCTACAGAAAATGACTGGAGCCAAGAAATGGGGTATCTTATTGGTGAAACAGCCAGGAGCTTAGTGTCATTAGTAATAAAAGTACATACTGGGGAATAAAGAGTAAGAAGACTGGAAAAGTAGAAGATAGCTAGGCTATGAAAGGCTTTGAATTCCAAATAGAGCAATGTGTATTTATTCTTGGAGTCAGTAGCAAACCACTGGAGGAGAATGACATTTTAGGAAATTCATTTTAGTGGCTGAATGGAGAATAGCTTGACTTGGGAAGAGATTTGAGGCAGGTATATTCTCTGTTGTATTGATCAAGATATAAGGTGTTGAGAGTTTGTCCGCCAGTGGGCCAGATGCAGCAGCTGAGAACGATTATTCCCCTCACCCAGGGCTATGAAGTTTCTTTATTTAAAAGCCCACAAAACAAAGTTTTTCTTTTTACTATAGTCTGGCCCTCCAACAGTCTGAGGGACAGTGAACTGGCCCCCTATTTAAAAAGTTTGAGGACCTCTGGATGGAATTGCCATTTAAAGTAATAAGGACAGTAGGACAGGCAGAAAGTTTGGGGAAAAGATGAGTTCGCATTCAGAGGAATAGATTTTAAGAAGTCTACTGGACATACATTTTGAGATGTTTAAAAGGTTATTTGAAGATGAGAGATTAGGGCAAGCAAAGCAGATTTGCAAATCATTAGCACAGAAATAGTTATTAAATACATGCAGGCTGATGATATACTCACTGCCCAGTTCCATACCACCCACAAAACTCTGGGATGGAGTCATACTAAATTAAAATATTATTGGGGGGTGAGCACAGCTAGATGGTGAAGTGGATAGAGAGTGCCCCTGAAGTCAGGAGGACTTGAGTTCAAATCTTGCCTCAGATACTTAACACAATTCTTACTAGCTGTGTGACTGTGTGCAAATTACTTAAGCCCAATTGCCTCTCAAAAAAAATGCAACACAGCATAAGCAATGTTAATTTGTGGTTTTTCTAAGTTAATATGCAGCCCACAGGGATGCATTTCTTTTTTAGTTTGATACTACTAATCTAGTATAAGCTACTTTTACAGCTGAAATGATTAAAGTCTAGAAAAATTAAATGATTTGAATAATTTCAAACATGTATTAAGTGACAGAGCAAGGATTAGAACAAGGTCATTTAAATCTAAATCCGGCTTTCTCTCCACTAAACTGTGCTTCCTCCAAATTCAGTACAAAAGAAAATATAAAGCAGAATAGTGGGACCTTCACTTCTATGTATCTTTTTTCTTTATTTTGAAAAAATGGTAAGAAGACATTTGATATTCAAGAAACACCATGTCAGAAATGTTTATATTTCTTGAAAATTGTATTTTTTTTAATCAAGAGGAAACAATTTGTTACTGATGATGGAGTCATTTCCAAAACAGCTAAGTACAGTCAGACCACTGAATTCTCAAAGGAATGATAAAAATCAGAAGAAAGAATAAAATGAGAAAACACATGGCATATAATTAAAACAACTCCAATTTGATCTGATGCCAAAAATAGGAAATAAATGAAGAAATACATATCAATACAAATTTAAACTCATTTCCTAAAAGTCAGGGAGGTCAATAGAATGGAGAAGGAAAAGAATTCCTGGTGTGGAGGACATCTAGGGAAATTGATGGGAGCCTAGAGATGGGAGCCAAGAAGCTAGTATTACTGGAAGGAAAAGTACCCATGAAGGCAGGGGAGAAGTAAGGAGTAAGAAGACAGGAAAGGGAGGCAGGGGCTAAGTTATGAAGTGTAAGAAGGATTGTGAATCTTTAAAAATGAAATAAGGTAAATCTATTGCCATAATGAAGAGACTAAAAGAATTTAGACATTTCAGCCAAAAAGTGTTACATCTTGCCAAGATTTGTTTGTTTGTCCTTCATTCTTGAAGAGGAGCATAATACCAGGGAGGTGATGCCATGACAAATTAATTTGATTTAAGTGAGGGAGGGCCATACATGGTTACCAGCCTCACTTTGTCCTCCATAGTGGTCTGGGCCAAGTGGCAAGATACAGATCAGAATGACTAGAGATGACTCTGAGTGCAGGGGGAGACCTTTAAGCAAAGGTCTTTAAGAGATCTCAGTTGATATTATAATGAAAGGTAGAGGTAATGAATGAACTAGCATGAGAGGGCAGCCATGCATAGAATGCCAAGTCTGAAATCAGGAAAACATCTTCTGACTTTAATTTTGACTAGCAATTTCTGTCAGATGAGTTCTTAGGAATTTCACATATCATCTTCCCACAAAGATAAATAAACAGTTTGATTTTATTGCTTCCCTCATGGTTTCTTTTTTATGTTTACCTTTTTATACTTATCTTGAGTCTTGTCTTTGGAAGTCAATTTTTAAAATTCTCTTTTCATTAGGAATGCTCAGAGGTTCTCTGTTCATTAAATATCCATCTTCTTTCCCCTGAAGGATTATGCTCAATTTTCCTTGCTAGGCTATTCTTGCCTACAATGCTGGCTCTGGTTTAGGAACTCCCAAAGTAAATGATGCTTCTGTTGTCACTCCCAGGTCATGCTCCACCATGTCATATATCTCTCTAAATTCCTAAGTTCTGTTGGAAGAATGTCTTACTTTGATCTTTTGTTGGATATACCACTCCTGAATTTGCTTTGAGGCATTATTTTAAAATTATTTGGAGGGGACTGTTTGGAGAGCTCAGTTATATGCTTTCTTTACTTTATCACTTGGCTCCAATGCATGAATTTTCAATCTCATGATTCTCTCATTTAATTGTGTGACTGTGAAAATGGAGGCTGCTATAAAAGATAATGATTGTATCTTTAATATTTTTTCATCAGAATTTATTTACTTTTCCCAACTTCATCTTCTTAGGTGCCATCAATAGTGATTTACAACCTTCATTGCCTGATGAGCTGCTGTAGTACACATGTGATGGATCTATTTTTACTGATAAGAATAGATTATTATATACATACCAGAAGATCTGTTATATTTCACATTTATTTGTTATTCTTCTAGTTCTTACATATATATAAGTTCTTATATATATATATATATAGATATATATATATAAACATTTATTTGTTATTCTTCTAGTTCTTATATATATATCTATATATATATACATATATATATATATACTTATATATACTTATACATATATAATCTGACTTGGCTAAGTTTTTAATTCAAGCTTTTTATTTTTCAAAATATATGCATAGATAATTCTGCAACATTAGTTCTTGCAAAACCCTGTGTTCCAGTTTCCCTCTCCCCCCATTTTTCCCACTCCCCTCCCCTAGATGGAAAGTAGTCCAATGCATGTTAAACATGATAGAAATATATATTAAATCCAATATATGCACACATATTTATAATAAATTATATCTTTCTGTACAAGAAAAAAATCAAATCAAACCAGAAAAGAAAATGATGAAGAAAATAAAATGCAAGCACACAACAACAAAAAGTGAGAATGCTATGTTGTGAGCCACACTCAGTTCTCACAGTCCTCTTTCTGGGTGTAGATGGCTCTTTTGATCACATGACCATTTGGACTGGTTTCAATCATTTCATTGTTGAAGAGAGCCACGTAAATCAGAATTGATCATTGTATAATATTGCTGTTGCCTGGTACAATGATCTCCTGGTTTTGCTCATTTCACTCAGCATCAGTTCATGTAGGTCTTTCCAGGCCTTTCTGAAATCATCCTATTGGTCATTTCTTACAGAACAATAATATTCCATAAGATTCATATACCACTGTTTATTCAGCCATTCTCTAATTGATGGGCATCCGTTCAGTTTCCAGTTTCTTGTCACTACAAAGAGGGATGCCACAAACATTTTTGCACCTGTGAGTCCCTTTCCCTTCTTTAGTATCTCTTTGTGACATAAGCCCAATAGAAACACTGCTGGGCCAAAGGATATGCACAGTTTGATAACTCTTTGGTCATAGTTCCAAATTACTCTCCAGAATGGTTGGATCTGCTCACAATTCCACCAACAATGTATTAGTGTATCAGATTTTTTCCCATCCCTTCCAACATTGGTCATTATTGTTTCCTGTCATCTTGGCCAATGTGAAGGTGTGTAGGAGTAAGAATTGTCTTAATATGCATTTCTTTGATTGGTAGTGATTTGGAGCACCTTTTCATGTGACTACAGATCATTTCAATTTTTCCATCTGAAAATTGTCTGTCCATATCCTTTGACCATTTATCAATGGAGAATGGCTTGAATCCTTATAAATTTCGTCAATTCTCTATATATTTTAGAAATGAGGCCTTTATCAGAACCTTTGCATGTAAAAATGTTTTCCCAATTTATTGCTTTTCTTCTAATCTTGTCTGCATTAGTTTTGTTTGTACAAAAACTTTTAAATTTAATATAATCAAAATTATCCATTTTGTCATCCAGTTCTTCTTTGATCACAGATTTCTTCCTTCTTCACAGATCTGAGAGGTAAATTCGCCTATGTTCTTTTAATTTGTTTATGATATCATTCTTTATGTCTAGATCATGAACCCATTTCAACTTTATCTTGATATACGGCATTAGGTGTGGGTCAATGCCTAGTTTCTGCCATACTAGCTTCTAATTTTCCCAGCAGTATTTGTCAAATAATGAATTTTTATCCCAAAAGCTGGGGTTTTTGGGTTTGTCAAACATTAAATTACTATAGTCATTGACTGTTTTGTCCTGTGAACCTAATCTGTTCCATCGATCAACTACTCTCTTAAACAGTACCAAATGGTTTTGATGACTGCTGTTTTATAATATAGTTTTAGATCTGGTATAGCTAAGTCATCTTTATTTGCATTTTTTTTCATTAATTCCCTTGAAATTCTTGACCTTTTGTTCTTTCAGATGAATTTTGTTATTATTTTTTCTAGATCTGTAAAATAATTTCTTGGGAGTTTAAGTGGTATAGCACTAAATAAATAGATTAATTTATTTTCATCTTTATTATATTTGCTCGACCTATTTAAGAGTATTTAATATTTTTCCAATTGTTTAGATCTGACTTTATTTGTGTGGAAAGTGTTTTGTAGTTGTGTTCACATAGTTCCTGATTTTCTCTTGGCAGATAGATTCCCAAATATTTTATACTATCAACAATTATTTTAAATGGAATTTCTTTTTGTATCTCTTACTGTTGGACTTTGTTAGTGATAATTTGGTTTCCTCATTACCTACTCTAATTCCTTTAATCTCTTTTTCTTCTCTTATTGGCTTGGCTAAGTTTTGTTAAATCCTCTGTAGATTTATTTTTACATGAACTGCTTTACTGTATTTTGTGAGTTGATTTTTATTGTTGTTCATGGTCTTTTTAATCCTGTTTTATCCTGGAATTTGGGGTTTTCTTAATAAAAATTCTGGAGTGGCTTATAATTTCCTTCTTCAGCTCATTTTGGAGTTAAGGAAAGTAAGGCAAATAGAGTTTAGTGACTTGACCAGAGTTACACAGCTAGTAAGTATCTGAGGTCAGATTTGAATTCAGATCTTCCTGACTCCAGTCCTGGTGCTCTACCAACTGAACAACCCTGCTGTTCCCTCTCCCACGTCTGTCCCTCTTAGTGATTTGATACTGCTATCCATTATTTCATCCTTCTTCTTTGTAATGTTTTGTAAATGAATTTGTAAATTTGTAAATGACAAATTCATCTTCCAAAGTAGTATCATCCTTGATAAACATCTTTCTTTTTATTAAGACATCAATGTTTGCTGGTGTTTTGTTAAATTTTGGCTTCTTTAGATTTCTTTATTGTAGTGATAATTTTTATCAGTCAATATGGTAAAATCAGTCAAATATATGGTAAAAATCAGATTCTAGTAGAGTTTAGGTGATTACTTATAAATAGCATTGTAAAATGTATTCTTGCTACACATACAAGTTAGACTTAAATGGTCTTTGGTATCTCTTCCAACCTTGGTCTGAGGTTCGATGTCTTTGTTTTTGTTTATTCCCACTTTTGTTTTTTCATTTGATAATTAATTCAAGCAACTCAGATTGGATTTCTGGATAAAAAGAGATATTGTAGAATGAGTTTGGAAAACAGATAACATGCTTGTTCCAGAGATATAAATAATCTGGACATCTGGAGTTATCTTTCCACCAAAAAGAGTAGATAATAATTTCTTGCCTTGCTTTATGATGTCTTTCAAAAAGATAGAGAAATCAATTAAAAGAATGATTACTCTATACCTGATACTTACCCCAAAAGATAAACTGATTATGGAAATAGAAATGCTAAAAACCTTAGAGGTTGGGAAGGGGAGGAACAAGTCTATTTTCCAATTTGTGACAGAGATGAAAAGCTGTCATTTGTGAGTTGATTTGCATTGATGCATTCTAAATACTAGGAAAGTCAATTCTGAATGGTTCAGGGAAAGGTAGGATTCATTGGATTAGAATAAAATAGAGAGAGGCAACTAGATAGCCCAGTGGATAGAGAACTCTCCATGGTGTCAGGAAGATCTGAGTTCAAATCCTAGTCTCAGATCTTTAACATTTCCCAGCTGTGTGAGACAGAGTAAATCTAACTCCAATTGCTTGCCCTTCTACCCCCCCCCCCCCCACACACACACAAAAAAAGAATTTAATAGAGAATTTTAGTTCAAAAGAAATGGGGAAATGTCAAGAATAAAATTCTGAAGATGTAAAAGAGGAACAATTCTGATGAGAAGAAAAAGAAAAGTTGGCTAAAGAGATGACTATAGATGCAGAGAGAGAGAAGAGAGAGAGAGAAGAGAGAGAGAGAGAGAGAGAGAGAGAGAGAGAGAGAGAATGTGTGTGTGTATGTGTGTGTGTGTGTGTGTGTGTGTATGAGAGAGAGAGAAAACGAGAAAGAGAGAGAGAGAATGAGATGTTGATAGGGAGTGATTATGATGTCCCCAAAAGAATAAAAAAAAGAAGAGAAGAGAGGAGATAGGACAGGAAAGGAGGGGAGAGGAGAAAAGAAAAAAGGAGGGGAGAGAAGGAGAGCAAAGACAGGGACACAAATAGGTGTAAAACTTTTATTGCTATCATATCAAATTTAGTATATACTTAAAAATTTGTACAAAACAGAAGTTCTCGGTTTCATACAGAACTCTTCTGTTCTTTCTCTATTAAGAAGTTTGCATTTTTTATGCTTTTCAAATTAATAATCAAAAGAAAAATTTAAGAAAAGAAATAATGTTAAGAAAGTTCTTTTTCCAATCCCAAAGCAACAAAAATAAATGGAATTTTGTCAAGGATGCCATTGTATTCAGAGAAGAAATCCCATATTCTTTGAGATTTCAGCTTGGTTTTCTTGTCTTTGAAAGAAAAAAGAAACAATGGTCTTGGAGGGACTGAATCTATGATTTCTTTAAGTATAAGGAACTCCTGTTTTGGAAAGTCCTTCTACTAAGGTAGAGCAGCAACTTGTCTGCAATTAATGGATTCAGAGAGTTTCTTGGAAGCAATAATGCTCATGGTCATGTAGCTAGTTCATGTCACAGGTAGGACTTGAACCCAGGTCTTCTTGAGTCTAAGGCTGACCTATATACTTTGCTACCTTTAAGTATAATATCAAGTCTAAAATTTAAATCTGTTTCCATTTTGCAATATATATATATATTATATATATATATATATATATATATATATATATATATATATATGAAAGTGTGTCTCTTCTTATATGAACTGATCTGCAAAGTGAAGTGGGAAGAACCAGAAGATCATTGTGCATAATAATAGCAATGTTGTAATGATACTCAATTGTGAAACATTGGCTACTCCAAACCATATAATGATCTAAGATTATTCCAAAGAACTCAGGATGAAAAATATTATCCATCATAGACAGGGCGCACAGATGAATTCTGAGTGCAAATTGAAGTATGATTTCCTTACTATCTTTATTTTTGCTTTTTTGGGTAACATAGCTAATATGGAAATAAGCTTTTCATGATTTCACATCTATGATTGATATATTGCTTGCTTTCTCAGTGAATGGGGGAAAGGGATGGAAGGAAGGGGAAAATTTAGATCTCAAAATTTAAAATGAAAAGAATTAAAAATAAATAATAAAATTTAAAATGAAAGACAAGAAAAGTCTTATCACTTCCCAGACATGATCATAACTCATTTACATGGTGTTTTAAGTTTTGCAAAGTGTTTTTCTCACAGCTCTGTGAAGTACAAAGTGTAAATATGATCTACATGCTAAGATAGCTAGGTGGTAGTGTTAGATTTGGAGTCAGGAAGACCTGTGTTCAGATTCTGCCTTAGACATTTATTAGCAGTGTGAAATACTGGGTCTTTATTATTCTCTTTCTCTCATTCTTTTTATGTGTAAAATGAAGAAAATAGTACCAACCTCATAGGATTGTTAAGATCAAATAACATAAGTGAAACATTGTAAACATTAGCATGTTATAGAACGCTAGCTATTAGTATTACTATTTTATGATGTATGGATTTAAAAGGTTCAAGAAACAATTTCTGGGTATTTTAATAATTTTTAAAATAAGGCTAACACATTATTATTAATAGAAAAGATGGTCATTTGGCCCTCTCTCTTAGGCTAAAGATGATCATAGAGTCAGGACTCCTAGTTTATATAGAAGAGGTTCAATGAGAGCCTGAGGGTGACATTGGATAGAGAAATTATCAGATCACATGAAACCTTGATCTATCTAGACAAAACAAATCTGTTTCCATTCAAACTTGAATAGAACACATTGGGCTTCCCCACCTTAGAATAAATTACTTGTAAGATTGGGTGGGATCTGACCTAGACTGGGGAAAGTTAATTCAATCTCATTATCAATAATAGCCTTCAAGAGACTTAAACTTTGTAAAATGAATAATTTGGAAGAATAGGAGAGCTCTGAATCTAAATCTCCCCAAGATAATGGTTATTATTGGTCACTCTTTTTACTCAGAAATATTAGCTGATTTTCCCAGGGTCACATTAGTAGAGATGATTTGAACACAGGTTTCCTTTTTCCAAATTCAGCTCTATACTGTGCTACATTCCCATGTATATTCAGGCATACATACACAATTCCTTATTCAGGCAATGAATGGTTAACACAGGATATGGATATAAGCACAGTACATAGAGAGAATCTAGCTCATTCAGAAATGTTTTATCAGTTTAGAATTCAATTCAATCAAAGTAGGGTGGGAGGGTACTGTAGAATGTAATTTAAAAATAGTCTGATTATCCAGCTAATTTCTCATTAAAATAAAAAAAACCTAGGAGTTTCTTTTCTGTCTTAATTGGCAGTTTCATTGGCATAAAGCTGACAACAGTATTCATTAACACAACGTTCATATCATTGAAAGAAATTTAATATGGTATGCTGCAGGGTGGTAAAAATATCTCAAATAATTTCATGCATTTTTCACAACCTTAGTAATTGGTAAAATCAGAAAGTTTAGTGATGAATTAATAAGATGGGAGAAATCCATCAGCATTCCAAAAGCAACATTGAATCATTAATGACTCTGACCTATTAATTAAGTTTTCTTTCTCTCTTCTCTTTCATATACACAGATGTGCACACATGCATATAGTTTAAATATAAAAATTTCCACATATTCTGGGAGACATTCACCTGTTCAAGTCTGAACTGTCTTACCTATCATAAAAGGGAGATTGATCTTAAAAATTATTGAATGATTTATGGTTATAAGTGAACTATCAAACCTGTTAATTAAAAAAAAATCATTCAAAGCTCCAAATGGATTATAAAACATCACGATTAAATATGGAACAGGAAGAAAAATCACAAACCCATTTATTTCTTGAAATCCAAAACACTATTGGAAAATCTGTTCCCCACTCACCTGCCAAATTCCAAGATTAGAAATTTTTGTTTTCCCTGCAACAGTTGATGCTACTACAAACTGCTAAGGCAATAGAGGAACTTGCCCCCTTTTCAAATTTAGTTGTTTATTTTAAAGCAATTTTTTAATTAAAAAGTTTTCTGACCATCTTCAACTTCCATTTATAAGAATATTTCCCAGATTTGTTTTCTTCCTCTGCATTTTGGAATACCACAGAATTATAGTGTTCAAAGAGACCTCAAAGTCCAAGCAGTCGAATCCTTACCAAAATAAGAATTCCTTTGCAATATATCCAAGGAATGACCCTATAGTCTGTAACTGAAGACTTTCAGTGAAGGAGAAGCATAACACTTCCTGGGATATCTCATTACAATCTTGGCTACCTTTAATTAACATGAAATTTTTCCTAATATTAAGCCCACATTTATCTTTTTTTTGCAGCTCCCCACCCCAACTGTCCTCTGAGACAACATCCATTCGGGTGATTTAAGACATTACTCTTCTGATGTCACTGGTCTGCTTTGAATGAAGGACAAACAACAACAAAAGCATTCTGGGATCAAGCAGAATAAGCCTCTCATTTGTGAGCTCTTCGTGTATGCAACCTTTGTCTTCTCTTCTCCAAGTTAAACATCCCAAACTCTCTCAACTTTATGAGCTTGAAGTCTGGTTGCCTAGTCTGCATACATCATCAAGTCCTTCCTAAAATGTGATCCATATTTACAATACATAGCTAGCTAACTAGTTAGATATGAGAGTATTCTCTTGTTTGTAAATGTTTAACAAACAGCTCTCTGGGGGGGAAATCATGTGCAGGGCACTCTTGAGGTTTAATCTGCTTTATTTCTATTTTCTTTTTCACTTTCTTAAGTCTAGAGAGTCAGTGATAAATCCTGGTTAACAATTTGCTCAAGATATGTAGGGGAGAGAGAGAGGGAGGGAGAAAGAGACATGGGGTAAAGAAAATGAAATCTTGTAAAATACTGAATTTGTTACAAATATCTTTTGATGCTATCATTTGATGGGTTTCAGGATGGAAAGGAGTGTGACATATGAAAGTACAAAGGAGACAGAAAAAGACAGACAAAGCATGTATGTCATTTTATTCAGGTTTATCACAGTTTCACAGTTTTGTAGATTTTGAACTAGAATGGATTTCAGAGATCTAGTACAATCTCCTCATTTTACCAACAAGGAAACTGGGGTCCCAAAATATTGTGATTTTTCTTAAGTCCACACAAATAGTAAAATGGCAGGGTTAGAACCTCAAATCTAATTTTGAATCCAGAGCTATGATGGGCTGATTGGCAAACTTTCGCTTTTAGTTACCTGGACCCTTATTTAACTTCTTTGTCATCTCTAAACCTTCCTCAACAGGCTCCCTGAACCTTTAAGCTCTTTGTTTCTATTTTCCTTTCTTCCTTCCTTCCTTCCTTCCTTCCTTCCTTCCTTCCTTCCTTCCTTCCTTCCTTCCTTTCCTCTCTCTCTCTCTTTATCTCTCTCTCTCTCTTCCTTCCTTCCTTCCTTCCTTCCTTCCTTCCTTCCTTCCTTCCTTCCTCCTTCCTTTCCTCTCTCTCTCTCTCTTTATCTCTCTCTCTTCCTTCCTTCCTTCCTTCCTTCCTTCCTTCCTTCCTTCCTTCCTTCCTTCCTTCCTTCCTCCTTCCTTCCTCTCTCTCTCTCTCTCTTTATCTCTCTCTCTTCCTTCCTTCCTTCCTTCCTTCCTTCCTTCCTTCCTTCCTTCCTTTCTTTCTTTCTTTCTTTCTTTCTTTCTTTCTTTCTTTCTTTCTTTCTTTCTTTCTTTCTTTCTTTCTTTCTTTCTTCTTCTCTCTCTCTCTCTCTCTCTCTCTCTCTCTCTCTCTCTCTCTCTCTCTCTCTCTCTCTCGATTTCTTTTCAGTAAGCTAATGTCTCTTGATTTTCTAGTTATGTTAAGAATTTTCCTTATTTTTATCAGATCAGCTTTAACTTTATAGCTTTCTTGATTGCACAATACCTAATGTAGTTCATGGACTTACTTCATAATCTCTAAATGTTGTTTGAGGGAAAAAAAGGAACTTTTAGGAATAAAGAAATGCCAATTAAAAATGAGATCAACTTTTTTTTTTTTAAGCTTCATTTGAATTCTCCTTGATTATCATCACTTATTGTACCTTATTATACCACTATATCATGGCACATCCATATTTTCTTATTCATGAGGCATATCCTTCATGATAATTAATCCTAATATAGGTGAAATAAGTAGCTACTAAGCTATAAAATACAAGAGATCCTGAAATTTCCATTATGCTAAAAATTGACCATAAATTTAAAAAAAAAAAAAAACTTCAAAAACTTCTTCTTCATCTTCATGGGAATACATAAAACAATAATAGTACTCATTAACAGATCAGCATACACTAGTTTAAAAGAATATCTACCTTCAAAAAGAAATAACTTTAGGGAAAAGAGAAAGACACTCTTCTGGGGACGAAGAGAAAATGTTAATATCCTATTGCTGAATTCTAGGCACATGACAACTCTGAACACCTAGGAGATGGCAGTTGCCAAAAAAAGAATAAGTGGCATATGATACAAACTTCCTCTTATTCAAAGAAAATGTAAACATTTCTGATGTCATATACACATGAAGGCTTTGAAGTCTAGTCTCGAAGGGGAGGAGGGGCAGACTTTGCCTTTACATTGTAAGGATCTGGACATTTTATGTCCTTTATATATTTCAGGTTTGTTATTCAAAAATACAAAAAAAAAAGATAAAAGAAATTACTCCGCTTCCAACATTTCAGTGAATATTAGGGCAGGGGGTGGAGGAAGGGGATAGTCTAAAGATTAAGGAATGTGTATAACTGATCTTAAATGTCAGGATTAAATCCCACCTTCTCCATAAAAGAAATTTAAAACCCAGGGGAACAGTTAGGAACAGAGACTGCTTTTAATAGCAGAATGGAGTTCTTTAAAATGCTTTTTATATGCAAATATTTTGGCAAAGAAAAAGATTTCCCTTGTAAACTTGTAAGAAGTTTTTGAAAAACACCAAGAAATAGAAAATTTAAAAAAGGACTTTACACTTAAAGTCTTTTTCTATCCCTAAAAATCTTTTAAGTTAAAAATTAAATTATGTCTTAAATTAAGCATACAGCTAGTTTCCTTATCTACCTCCTACTATTTTGGTAGCAGATAGAGTCTTTGGTCTTTGTATTCTTTGAATGAAAGGCCCTATATACATCTAAAAAAGGTATTACTACTGGTGGCAGAGCTAGTTTCTAAGAGGTTTATTACTTAATAACCATTCCAAGCAAGCAAATTCCAAAGCAAACAAATTAAAATTTGTTTGAAAAGAAAATTGGATCTTGTCTTTCATATAATGAACATATTGTGTCTACAATTCAGTAAGTCAGCAATCAGGATTACTCAGGCCCAAAGAAAATACCTTTCCTTCAGTAGCAGGGTGTGTGTGTGTGTGTGTGTGTGTGTGTGTGTGTGTGTGTGCTTAAATTAGCTGTATAATTGCCTTGAAACATCATTTTGCCTTGGAAAGGAACTATATGAAATATTGCATCTCTACAAAATTTTATTATTACCATCTTTGGATGAAAGTAGAAAAATAGATTTGGAAAGTTGTGTTTATGCAAGCAAAACAAAGACCCCTGTTGGCCTGAATGACATAAATTGATCATGCAAGTTCCCTCCTCACCATCACTAAACAGGACATTGAATTTGACTTTCCTTCAAAAGAGACAAAGTCATTGGAAGTCATTGCAATTCTACCACTCTAGAATTATGAAATTCTACCTTCTCCCTGCCATTCTAGTTCTTTCTCTACCAGGCTAACTAGGAAAATGTGTAGAGACACATGCACATATTATACACATACATATATTTTATATGTGTATATATACATATTGTGTGCATACACAGATTGATATAAAAATGTACAGTTCTAAGCTTTGATATCTTAAATACATGCACACAGATATAAATTATTACTACCTTGGATTTCAGTATCTCTAAAAATATATTCCTGGGAGTTTAGTTTTTTTTCTTTTTCACTTAGAGATACTAAAAGAGATTTGTGGTGCTCCTTTCAATGTCATGAGCTTACTTCAAGTTAGTAATCAAGTACACAGATGCTCTTGTCCAAATTGGTAGATTGATTGGCTATAAATCAATCACCAGAAAAGAATGGCATTCACTTACAAGTTTTTTTTTTTTTTTTTTTAGGTTAAACATGTACAATTCTAAACATAATTCCATATCCCTCATGCTGCACAAGAAAAATCAGATCAAATGGGGAAAAAATGAGGAAAAAAAAAAAAAAACCAAGCCAGCACACAACAACAAAAAAAGTGAAAATACTATGTTGTGATCCACATTCAGTCCCCACAACTGGATCTCTGGATGCAGATGGCTCTCTCCACCACAAGTCTATTGGAATTGGCCTGAATCACCTTATTGTTGAAAAGAGCCAAGCCTATCACAGTTGATCATCACATCATTCACATGTCTTAAAAGAAAAAGGTAAGAATTTAAAATTGTTGAGGAAAAGGTACAAGTGACAGTCCACATGGTCAGTCTGCCACAGTCCTGCTGGTTTGCTGACATTTTAGATTATTGTCTTTTAGAGCTAGGATTCTTACCTGGAATACATGGAACTGTGAATAATTTCCAGGAAGCCTATGAAAATTTAAGGTTTATGGAGCACTGTACATATATGGGTCATATGCGATCTTCACAACAATCCTGTGAGATAGCTGCCATTATTTTCTTCACTTTATAGTTGAGAAAACTGAGGCTGAGAGAGGTTCATTGACTTTCTCAAGATCACTTGGATACTAAATATTTGAGGTAGTACTTGAACTTGTCTTTCTGATTCCAAGGTTTGTGCTTTTTATCCACTGAGCCATCTATGTGACTAATATAAACCCTCTGTGAGAGGATCAGTTGTAGTGTGAGGACATATAAAGTAATATAATAAGGGAAAAACATTAGATTTTGTAAACATTAGATTATGGACAGGGGCCATTAGATAACACTAGTCTTAAAGTCAGGAGGACCTGAGTTCAAATTTACCTTCAAGCACTTAACACTTAACACTTAACAAGCTATGTGACTCTGGGTACTTAATCCTAATTTCCTCACCAAAAAAATAAAATTTGATTATGGCTCCAAGCTATTGTAGGCAGTTATTATTAGTTCAATGTATTCTTGTGAAGTCTAACAAAATGGAGATTTTAGAGAAGTAACAGGAAACATAATCTTACTTACATCCTAAACTATCCATGTATCCATCAACAAGCATTAATGAGTGCATACTATGTACTAGATATTACACTAGATATCTCATGTATGTGGTGTTCAGGAAAGACTAGCACCTCTGGTGTGAAGGTTTGTCAAGCCTTTTTCCAGACTGTTTTCCACCTTTGGTGTCTCCCTGTATTACCTATGTCTTATTTGTAGCTCCAAGAAGCTATAGTAGAGTTAGCAGCCACACCCCAGTAAAACCCTTTTGGCAGATGAGCTAAATCAGATTGAGGTCTCTAACCTTTAGTGAGTTAGGGAGATGTCTACCTCAAATGCATGAAGGCTTTCCTAAAGCAGAATGGATGGGTGAGAACATTTTGCTCCTTCAGCCAAGAAGGCACTGAAATAAGTGCTGTGGAATGCTTAGAGCTTGTTCAGACATTGAAAACATCAAGGTCATCCACTGCATCCTGGACTACCTTGATTTTTGTCTTCCTGGACTCTGATGAATCTGGGAGAGTGAGAGCCTGATGACTTTGTGCAATTCTGCTTTGTTTAAATTCACTTCACTTGCAAGTCAAGATATCACCCTATGATAACCTTGGACTTCTTTGAAAATGAGAGACAACATGTCTATCATTGTTAAATAACATGTTATTTAACAACATGTTAGATCATAGACTACAAAAAAAAAAAGGAAACCGTTTTTGTGTTTGAGAAACTTATAGTCCATTTTGAGGAGATGGAATATACATATATAGATATATTAAAATACATGCAAAATAAATGCATAGGGACTTTGCAGGTGGGGCATTAGCAGATAGGCTTATCAGGGAAGGATTCATGGAGAAGGTAGCATTTGGGTTCTGAAGTAAACTCATTTGTCTTAGAGATGGTATTGAGAAGGGAGTGGCTTCCTGGCATGGGAAAATATCTCTGTATGATGAGTTAGAAATGATAGGAATGAGGAACAATGATAAAGCCAAGTTTGATTTGATTGTTGAGTAGGTAGAGAAGAGTAATGCACAATAAAGAAAGAAATGTAGCTTGGACCCAAATTGGGGTCGTTTTAATTGCCAAGCAGGGGAGTTTATGTTTGATTCCAGAGAAAACAGGGAGCCACTGGACTTTGTGAATAAGAGAGTAATATGACTAGACCTATGGAAGTAACTTTGACAGTCATATAGAAGGTGGATTAGAGGGAAGAGATATTTGAATCAGAGAGACTAATGAAGAATATATTGCAATAGTGGGGATGACAAGTGATAAGGGCCTGAAGAAGGGTGATTGCTTTGTGAGTAAAGAAAATAGATGGATATAGGAGATATTATAGGGATAGAAACGACAAGATTTTGGCAATTAGAGCACATTTACATTTGAACTACTGCAAACTTTTCTATTTACTAATACTAATTAGTCATTAGTAGAGTAACTAAATAATCTGAAAAACTGTAGAAAAAGGCAAGTAATTTATCTAAGAAGAAAATTCAGCCACTCTGATAACAGAATAAAAGGATTACAACAAACAAAAAACAAAAAAATTAAAAACAAAACAAAAAACCAAAATGGTCAGATTGATGTTTTAGAAGTTATAGATAGTTTGGAGAAGATGAATGCATTTTCAAAAGTCAAAGTAATAGGCTTAGAAAGAACATAGTGAAGTTTAATAGAACTTTTCTAAGTACCTTTTCCTTGTTTGTAAAATGGAGATCTTAGTACCTTTCTCAATGTTGCTCTTAAGAATGGAATAATGCATGTAAAGTAATTTATAAATCTCAATGTGCTGTATAAATGTAATTTCTTCCTTCTTTTGGATATTGTATAATGCAGTACAAAAACATTGAACTTGGAGTCAAGAAAGACTTCATTTCAAATGCTTTCTCAAACATTTATTAGATGTGTGGTATGGAAAAAAAGTCATAATGTCTATTTGCCTCAGTTTTCATGGTCATCAAGTGGGGCCTTTAATACTTTTAGTATTTATTTCATAGATTTATTTTTTCTTTATTAAGGTTGTTTTTTTATTTTTCAAAATATATGCATGGATAATTCTTCAACATTAACCATTGCAAAACCTTGTGTTCCAATCTTCCCCTTCCTCTACTCTCTCCCCTAGATAGCAAGTATGTTAAACATGATAGAAATATATGCTAAATCCAATATATACATACATATTTATACAATTATCTTGATGTACAAAACAAATCAAATCAAATCAGAAGAAATGAGAAAAAAAATAAAATGCAAGCAAACAACAACAAAAAAGAGTGAAAATGTTATGTTGTGAATCACACTCAGTTCCCACAGTCCTCTCTCTGGGTGTAGATGGCTCTCTTCATCATAAGACCATTGGAATTGGTCTGAATCACATAGATTTATTTTTTGTAAGAACACAGTGAGAGCCATAGAAAAGGTCACACTATGCATGTTGGGGAGATCTTGATGCTCTCTGTAAATATCTATTATTATTTGGGAGGGAAATTTAGAAAAGTAATAGTACATGCTATATGACACAGTCAATACTCAATATAGGTATATGTAGGAGATATTGTGAGTTTTGTTCCAGACCCAACAACAAAGCAAATATTGCAATAAAGCAAATTTTTTCATTTCTCAGTAAATATTAAAGTTATATTTACATTATACTGTAGACAATTAAGTTTACAATAGTATTATGTATAAAAATGTACATACCATAATTTAAAATATTTTATTGCTAAAAAATACTGATCATTATATAAGCCTTCAGCTAGTCACAATCTTTTTGCTGTTGGAGGATCTTACCTTGATGTTAATGGATGCTGCTGTTCAGGATGATAGCTAGGTTTCCATTTATATTTACTTTGGACATACCTTCTCTGGTAACCATAAATTTTCTAGATTTTTGAATTAAAATAAGAGACATTGGCTTTTTCCTTTCAGTTGAACACTTAGGGATCACTATAGGATTATTAACTGGCCAAATTTCAATATCATTGAGTTTCAGAAAACAGGGTTGCTGAAGGAGAGGGAGAGAGAAGGAGATAGCTGGTTGGTGGAGCAGGCAAAGCACACAATATTTATTAATTAAATTAAACATCTTGAATGGCGTGGTTTTTATCACCCCAAAACAATTAAAATCATAAGTCAAGATAATAGATATAACATGATGAAGAAGTTTGAAATATTGTGAGACTTACCAAAATATAACACAGAAATGTGATATGAGCATATATTGTTGGAAAAGTGATGTTGATAGACTTGCTCATTGTAAGGTTGCTACAAATCTTCAGTTTGTTTAAAAAAAGGGGGGGGGCAAAGAAAAAGAAACATCTGTGAAGTACAATAAAGTCAGACCAATGAAACAAGGTAAGTCTGTATATTCAATTGAGGATTTCTACAGTAAAAAAAAAATAGAAATGATTTCAAGAATAATTTAGATAAATTCATCACATAGCTACATATTTTGTTATTAAAATAGTTTTTTAAAAATTGAGTGTTTTCATGTGCAAAAATGTTTGTGGCAGCCCTTTTCATAGTGGCTAGAAACTGGAAACTGAATGAATGTCCATCAATTGGAGAATGTCTGAATAAGTTATGACATACGAATGTTATGGAATATTATTGTTCTGTAAGAAATGATCAGCAGGATGATTTCAGAGAAGACTGGAGAGACTTACATCAAGTGATGCTAAGTGAAACAAACAGAACCAGGAGAACATTGTACATAGCAACAACAAGACTATACGATGATCAATTCTGATGGACATGGCTCTCTTCAACAATGAATTGATTCAGACCAGTTCTAATTGTTCAGTAATGAAGAGAGCCATCTACACCCAGGGAGAGAACTGTGGGAACTGAATGTAGATCACAACATAGCATCACAACACAGCTTTCTGTTGTTTGTTTGCATTTTGTTTTCTTTCTCAGGTTTTTTTTCCCTCTTGATCGGATTTTTCTTGTGCAGCAAGATAACTGTATAAATATTATATAAATACATATATTGGATTTAACATATATTTTAACATGTATTGGAATATCTGCCATGGAGGAGAGGGGATGGGGGAAAGAAGAGGAAAATTTGGAACAGAAGGTTTTGCAAGGGTCAGTGTTGAAAAATTACCCATGCATATGTTTTGTAAATAAAAAGCTATAATAAAAAAAATGAAATGTTTTACTTTCTCTTCACATCCCCTTGCCCCACTGAAATTGAAAGAGAAAAGAAAGAGAAATAGAGAACCTTACATTGTATAAGTATAGTCAAGCAAAACTAATTAGTCTTATCCAAAAATTCAATTCTTCTTCTGCAAATTAATTATCTCTCTATATATGAGCTTAGCTGTATTCTTCTTTTTTCTTTTTTTATTAAAGCTTTTTATTCACAAAACATATGCATGGGTAATTTTTCCAACATTGACCTCTGCATAACCCCCCCCTCCCCAACCCATTCCCCACCCAGCAGGCAATCCAATACATGCCAAATATGCTGAAATATATACCAGATCCAATTTGTCTGTACATATTCACATAACTATCCAGTTGTACAAGAAAAATTAGATCAAGAAGGAAGAAAAAGAAAAAACAGAGAAAAAAGAAACAAAATACAAGCAAATAATAACAGAGAGACAGAGAATGCTATGCTGTGTTCCATGCTCTGTTCCCATGGTTCTCTCTTTGGGTATAGAAGGCTCTCTTCATCACTGCACAAGTGGAATTGGTTTGAATCATCTCATTATTAAAGAGAGCCATGTCTATCAGAATTGATCATCATATAATCTTGTTATTACTGTGTATAATGATCTCCTGGTTCTGTTCATTTCACTTAGCATCAGTTCATATAGATTTCTCCAAGCTTCTCTGAATCCATCCTGCTGGTCATTTCTTACAGAACAAAACTATTCCATAGCATTCATATATCGCAATTTATTCACCCATTCTTCAATTGATGGGTATCCAATCAGTTTCCAGTTTCTTGCCACTATGAAAAGGGCTTCCACAAACATTTTTGCAGATATGGGTCCCTTTCCTTTAGGAAAGGGACCCTTTCTTTCTTCCCTTTAGAGATCTCTTTGGGATATAATCCCAATAGAAACATTGCTGGATCAAAAAGTGTACACAGTTTGATAACTTTCTAAGCATAGTTACAAATTGTTCTCCAGAATGGTTTGATGGCATAGTATATTTTTTTCTCCTGGTTCTGTTCCTGTCACTCTGCATTAGTTCATATAAGTCTTCTTGGGTCTTTCTGAAACAGTCTCTACGTTGTTTTTTTTTTTTTTTTTTAATAGCACAATAGTATATTATTGTTTGCTCAGCCATTCCCCATTCAGTGAACATTCACTTGCTTTCCAATTTTCTTCTTTTTTTCTTTCTTTGCTGTCTTTGCATGTATAGGCCTAGTAGAAGCATTGGTACTTCAAAGGGCAAAAGGGCATCTACAGTACAGATATTTTGAGGGCATATTTCCAAATTGCTTTCCAGAATGTCTGGACCAATTTACAGCTCCACCGTTGACCTTCAATGTGCCTATTTTCCTACCTTCCTTCAACACTTATCATTTTCTTTCTTTCTTTCTTTCCTCCTTTCTTTCTTTCTTTCTTTCCTCCTTTCTTTCTTTCTTTCTTTCTTTCTTTCTTTCTTTCTTTCTTTCTTTCTTTCTTTCTTTCTTTCTTTCTTTCTTTCTTTCTTTCTTTCTTTCTTTCTTTCTTTCTTTCTTTCTTTCTTTCTTTTTCTTTCTTTCTTTCTTTCTTTCTTGGCATTCTAAGTTATCTGAGAAGTACGAGATAGAAATTCAGATTGCTTTAATTTGTGATTTTCTAATTTTTAGTGATTTGTAACATTTAAAAAAAATTGGCTATAAATAGCTTGGCTATCTTCCCTTCAAAATTGCCTGTTCATATTCTTCTTCTTTTGATCAGTTGGAGAATGACTCTTATTCCTTTAAAAGTGGTTCAGTTCCTTATATTTCTTGGAAATTAGACCTTTATTAGAGAAAATTGCTATAAATTATTTATTCCCTAGTTAACTGTTTCTTCTATTCTTAGTTACATTAGGTTTGAATATACAAAATCTTTTTTAGTTCCAGGAATCAAAATTGTCATTTTTATCTTTGATGATCCTTTCTGTTCCTTGTTTGGTCATAAACTCTTTCTTTATCCATAGATCTGATATGTAATTTCTTCTTTGTTCCTATAATTTGTCTATGATATGACCTTTTATCTGTAGGTTACATATCCATATAAATTGTGAGGTAAATACAATTATAAAATATTGTTTTCAGATATAAATATAAATTTAAATAATTGGAGAAATATTTGTCATTCACTGGTTGGCCAAGACATGCAATAAAACTATAAAAAGATTATTTTCTAAGAACAAGAAAAATTATAATGAAATTCATCTGGATGTATTTAAAAGTAAGGATCTCAAGGAAAATGCAGAAAAAGAAATAGGAGGAAAGAGGACCCTGCAGTACTAGTACTTTAACTATACTATAAGGGAAAAATTCTCAAAACAATTTGGTACTGGAAAAAAGAAAAATAGACATGTCAGTGAAACAGAGTACATGAACAACTATAGAAGCAAATGAACCTGGTAATATATTATTTAAAAAAACCAAATACTTCAGCTCCTGGGATAAGAACGCACTATTTGATAAACACTGCTGGGAAAACTGGACAACTATCTGACAGAAATTAGGTTTAGATGAATTCTCTACCCCTTATGCTAAGATGAGAGAGACTGGGCTAAATAAAGTCTCACACTGATGTAATAACATATACTCTGAAGGTTTAGAGTCGTCCATTGTCTATCTCATATTAAACAAATGATAATTTATTACATTTTATTTTATATACCTCAATCATTATTTCCTTAGGGAATAGTGTTTGGTCTACTTGTTTTTCAAATATAATATTCTTTCCAGAAATCAATCAATCAATTTTCCAACCCAAGTCTATTGAAATTGTCTTGGGTCATTGCATTGCTGCGAAGAGCTAAGTCTATCATAGTTGATCATTGCACAGTCTTGCTGTTACTGTGCACAGCGTTCACTTGGTTCTGTTTATATCACTCAGTATTGAGTTCAGACTTTTCTGAAATCATCCTGCTCATCATTTTTTATAGAATAATAATATTTCATTACATTCATAGACCACAACTTATTCAGCTACAATGATTAAGTTATGAGCCCCAAGTGAAAAGCATCATTACTAACTGGGCAGATTAAGAAGTACTTATGGAAAAGGAAACATCATATTTACAAATTAAAAGCTAATGCAAAGAGTTGGAAAGGGTGATATTGTAAAAATACATGGAATAGCATGAGAAAAGCAGAAAAGCACAGTGTATGTTTAGAAACCAAAGATTTAAGTTTGGTTTCAACATTCAGGCCATAAACAGTTATTAAGAGTCTATGTGCTAGACACTGTCCTAAACGCAATGGAAACAAAGAAATTCAAGAATTCCTCACCTCTTGACTTTCACAATCTGATGGGGGAAGGAAACATATAGAAAGAAGCTAAAAGGAAGCATGGGAGGTTGATGGAGAAAGAGACATGATGAAGTACTAAAACTGTGATAGGAAAAATCCGAGGAGGTAAGAGTTTCATCATTGATTTATCATTTTGTAAAATGATTAGTTTTTGTAAATGATTAAGTCCAATAAAGTGCCTAGGTTAGAAATAAGAGGAGGTATGAGTTTCAGAGTTGAATTCATCAGCAAAGGGCATGTGGAATGGAATGAAATGTAGAAAGACTGGAAATAGCAATATAAAATTTTTTTAAAAGTCAATTATAATGTCCTCTGTTTGGCCTTGAAAGTTCCTCAAAACCCTGTGCCTTCCCACCATTTTACTTTTCTTATAATTTACCTTCCTCTGTGAACTCAATCTACAATCCAGCTCCACTGGTTTCCATGTAGTTTTTTGAATGTAATTCTCCATTTCCTCTAACTATGCATCTTTTTTTTTTATTATTATAGCTTTTTTATTTACAAGATACATGCATGGGTAATTTTTCAGTATTGATCCTTGCAAAACCTTCTGTTTCAACTTTTCCCCTCCTTCCCCCTCCTTCCTCCCTCAGATGGCAGGTAGACCAACACATGTTAAATATGTTAAAGTATATGTTAAATACAATATATGTATACATAGCTATACAGTTATTTTGCTGCACAAGAAAAATCAGACTTAGAAATAAGGTAAAATTAAATTGAGAAGGAAATAAAAAATGCAAATGGACAAAAACAGAGGGATTGGAAATGCTATGTTGTAGTTCACACTCATTTTCCAGAGTTCTTTCACTGGGTGTAGCTGGTTCTCTTCATTATTGAACAAATGGAACTGATTTGGTTCATCTCATTGTTGAAGAGAGCCACATCCATCAGAGTTGATCATCATGTAGTATGTGTTAAAGTATATGATGATCTCCTGGTCCTGCTCATTTCACTCAGCATCAGTTCATGTAAGTCTCTCTAAACCTCTCTGTAGACATCCTGCTGTTCATTTCTTATAGAACAATAATATTCCATAACATTCATATACCACAATTTATTCAGCCATTCTCCAATTTATGGGCATCCATTCAATTTCCAGTTTCTAGCCACTACAAAAAGGGCCGCCACAAACATTTTTGCACATGTGGGTCCTTTTCCCTTCTTTAATATCTCTTTGGGATATAATCCCATTAGAAACACTGCTGGATCAAAGGATATGCACATTTTGATAACTTTTTGAACATAGTTCTAAATTGCATTTTTTCATATGGCTAGAAATTAACTGTGCAGATATTAAGCCAGACTATAGTATGAAAATAAAAACCAAAACATAACAAAAAACCCCACAGAATTTGATGATTATCTTATGTATCCTGAGAGAGAGAGACAGAGAGAGAGGCAAGAGAGAAGAGAGAGAGAAGAAAGAGAGAAAGAAAGAAAAAGAAAGAAAGAAAAAAAAAGAAAGAAAAAGAAAGAAAGAAAGAAAGAAAAAGCTTCTTTAGAATGGTGGGGTTAGAAACCAGACTGTTAGGCTATAACTATGTGATCTAAAAATAATTTTTTTCCATTTAGAGGTGAGTTTGAATTTTATATCACTATAAATGTCAACTTCCCTGAAGTCAATTACTTTATATATTGTCAATCTGTTTTAGTTCTTAAGATGGCCAAAATCAATGGTTGATTCAGTGCTAAAAATAGACAGCAAATTCTACTTATGTTGTGTAATGGCTAAACTTACCTGCCTCTGTTTGCTTCTTGAAGTATTAATTAAGTGTTGTGACACGTGTTGAATTTGGAATCAGATCTGGTTTGAATTCTGCTTGATATTTATTGCATCATCTTATGCAAGTCATATCACATTTCAGACCCTCAGTTTACTTCTCTGAAACATGGGAATAATAATCCGTGTTTTAATTCCTTAATAGAACTGTTGTGAGGAAAACTCTTCCTGAACCTTAAAGCCCTGTACACCTGTGAGTGATTAACTCACTGGTCCATATTTTCATAGTTGCTGAATTATCCTACAGGATCATTACATGGTATGATAATTATATTCAGGTTTCTTAAGTTACCCTAGTGTCTGTAAAATTGGCAATGGCTAATATGTGGTTTAAAGCAAGCAACCATAGACTAAAAGGTTTTATAAAGTAAAAATGGTAATGTCTAGAGTTTTAAGAGCCTGCTTTGCTATTAAATCTCTTCTTGGACCAGGTAACGTAAATATTTAATATCTGGTTTTGAAAAGATTTATAATATTTGCTTAATTGTTGTGTTTGCTTCTCATACAGTGGAACTGGTGTACAGATTGTTCTGGGGAATATGGGGACTTAACAAATGATATTTTAATCCTCACCACGGCAACTGATTTTGCTACGTTACAAACATATCAATAATACATTTGCAAGTCTGCCAGCTGGGGATGAAAACTGCAAGGAAAAGAATCGGTGAGGTTTACTCTACAATAGCCTAAAAGATCAAACATTAGACATCATTTAGAAATAGTGCCTTTTTACTCTATCTTTCAGTATTAAACCAACCCTCTCAAATAAAACATCTTATATTGGTCTGCATGCAGAAATGACAAAAGGAGAATGCAGCAGGGAAAAAAATTATACAGCTTAAGCTTGGACACAAATCCAAAGCAAATAAAATTAATATTGGATCCTAAAATGGTAAATATTTGGGTGATAAATCTTGAAATTCCAAGGTTACCAGGGGGTCAACTTCCAGATTTTACAAAAGATTCTAAGAGGTAGCCAATCCAGGATCTTCCTTTCCCTTCACCAAATATTTTCACTCAAAGAGAAAATCCTTGCTTTGTGAGAATTCAATGTTTTCTACTTTTTTTCCTATGTGCAACCAGTGTTTGAGCAACATTCAAACCATTTAGACCCAGAAAACATGTAAAACATCAGCACAATTTTAACCCTCTTGCATACTGCATTAGATCAACAACAGAAATAATTGCTGTCAGTTTGTACATTTTTGACCAATAATTCTCTGTTTTTCCTGCAAGTAACTTGAGTGATGCAAATGACCTTATTTTTACAGCATGCTTTTATTAAATAGTTTATTATTTTGGCAGACTAATAAAGATTTTGGTATTTGCTTTTATTTGCAATAATATTACCACCACATAAAAAAGGATTTTATGTTCTTTTTGAGGAACAAGGAGGATAAAAGTGGTGATGGATAGCGCAACTGAGGCATCAGCAATGAGCTGGAAATGAGACACATAAATATGAAAGCAGAGCTAAGAAAATAGAACTGCACCCTTGGCCTTTCTTAAAAGAACATGCACACGCCATGGTTCATTCACACTGTTACAGAAACTCCTTTTGTTTCCAGAAAGTCAGGGGCTGAACATAAAGTCTGAAAGACTATTTTTGACTCAGAACTGTCTGACTCTTTTATTTAATTAGTTTCATTTAGAAAAATATTTTCCAAGATTTCCGAAGGGGTGGTTTTGATGGGAGGAGGGAGGTGGTTAATGAGGAATATAGAGACATTTAACTGAAGACATTTGGTGTGGAGTAAGGCTAAGGGAGAATTTTTAAAAAAAGATTTAATGTTTTAGTCATTACTTAGCACATTCTTCTGAAATCAAAGCATTCTGACACAATGAGGTCTTCAGAGATGATAAAGCAATTGTTCATGTATTAGGAGCTATAAGACAGATGGCTGGACTATTGGACGTGTCTTTACGGACATATGATACAGCAATGTATATAAAAACATTGAACTCACTAGTGGGGGTGGATGTGTAGAGTTGTAGATTGCAGCATTAATTGTGCCAATAAAAACACTTGTTTATTTTTAAGCAATGGTTGTGTGTTTGTGATTATGTCTTTCCGTGTAACAATCAAATGGGAACATTTACATATAAACATAGTCACTAGAGGGGGAAAATTATACACACACGTAAGCTCCTTAATATCACACAAATTCTTTTTTCAACAAAATTCTTTTTCCTCTTTTTTTGGTAGTAATAAATAATCATTACCACAAATATAAATTAGCTGATATAGAAATTATAAAGGGAAGGGTGCATAAAATAAATCATAAGATGTCCAGATCCCGCTCTTGGGGAAAAGAAAGTAGTGATTCAATACTCAGGCATGAAACGAGTAGACTTTGTGTACATGTGGGTATGATCAATAACTGGGGTTGGAGGATATAATCCAGTGTAAAACAGAGAAAGCTATCGCTTCCTTATTGATTTTGGGACCTCCTGCAGGGAGTGCCCATACCACCTTTCTACCATTCAGGCTTGTGTTGGAAAGGCTAACAATAGACGGGAGTCTGACGAGAGGTTGGTGGGAGCAGAACAGGTTTAACGATTAATGATATGCCGAGGCTGGGTTCGGAGAATCGCTTCGCCCAATGCCAATCATTCACTTCCTGCCAGTAGCACTTCACATCTTTCCTGGGATACCATCCAACCGCAGTGGCATCTAAAATATAGCGAGCAGTGTTGTTACAGTTAGAGGTGAAATGGAAAGTTCCGCCAACCAGAAGTGACAAATTCACATGGCTGAGTGTTGCCTAGCAATGGGGCTGAGGGGGATGTGGCAAGGCTGACTTCACCCACAAGGGTGCAAAGAAAGGGGGCAGGGAAACATTTCCTTTGAGGCTTAGATGGCCCCACACCTTGAGCAGGACGCGTAGGATACGTTGGCTGTTATCATTTGAAGGGGTGATGTGGAGAAGGTGGAGCAGAAACAGGAAGGGACAGCAGCTGAGTGAATAGGATAAGTAGCTTGAGAGGGGGAGTCCTCAGCAATTAAAACACTGAAATAGGGGGTGGGAAAGGGGGAGAGCAGCAAGATGCCAAGATGCCAGACTTTCTGCAGAAACTGATGGCAAAGGGCCATCCTGCTGCCTTTTGACTGCAGTCCTCTTGATGCACCTCTGTTCAGCTGGCACTTGGCAGCTATGTGGCCCCAGGGTAAAACTGGCAAATGTTGGCTTTTTCTTCCCAGAAATCCACCTGATACCAACACTCATGATGGGCAGCTTGACTCAAGAGATTAGAAGAGATTGAAATGTTCTAAGTCTCATTTTCTCTGTCTCTGTCTCTCTACCTCTGTCCTTCTCCATCTCTTTCATTTATCAGGTATCATGATAGTAATTTTAAATAAGAGGGATCTTTTCCTGTGAATTTATTAAGGGTTTTGGGGTCAAGTGATCTGAATTGTTCATTATCCATTCTTATATTAAGAAAGTACAAGGTTTGGCGTATATATAATGGAATCAACTGAATGATAGATGAGACTTTTGGAGGTGTCATAATTACCTTGAATATCTTTTTCATTTACCCCTCTGACTCCCTTTATTTCTAAGAGAAATAGTCCTTCATAAACTTATTCTCTGCAGGCTTTATATGGTGGCAAATCCTAGCCTGACTAATCACTTTAGTATATAATTCTAAGGCAATATAGAACAAGAAGACCTGAGGTAAAGTCCCATCTGTGATCTTTTACAGGTTTTGCAATCTTAGGCAGATCATTTAACTATAAACCACTCTATAAGATTATATTTTGCAGTATACTTGAAGGTCTGCATTGATAGAGAGACAGGGGATTCTCTTTCTGCCAATGAAACCAACTTTCCCTCTCTCTCAAATCCCAATATACTGAATACAGTCTTTTTACCCCACAAATCTCTCTTGAATCTAAATCTAGAATTGTAGCATCCTTAATAGCTAAATTAATATTAATAGCCCATTAAGAAGAGATCTGCAATAATACTGAATGACACGAAGACTTTGTCATTGAAAAGGAAAATTATATAGAGACAGTTTTAGTTCCTAAAATGGAAGTTAAGTTCATAAGGTGAAACTGAGAACATTGGCCTCTAGTATTTCTCGGGTCCCTCTTCTGATGTCTTTTCCTACATTAGTGCCTATCAATTTTTTTGGAACTCAGATAACATACTGTAGTTTTTTTCTTTTTTTGAAGTTTGTCATTCCACCTTTTTATTTATTTTTTCAAATCTTCTTATGATTTCAAAATGATATCTGCTAAATTTATATTTTTGGAACAAAGTTAATTAAAACAGATTGGGAGGGATTTCTTTCTACACCTTTATTCTATGTGCCATTTGAGAACCAGGAGATAATGCAATTTGACATAACCATTGTTGAGAGTCAGTGTTCTAATCTCATGAATCCCTCATTTCTAAAACACATATTTGCTTTTAAAAACATTAATTTAGTAAACAAATACCAACTAAGGTTCTTCACCGTGATAAGTAGTAGAAACTATATTTAAGTATTTAAGATCACACATCCAGAATGGAAGCAATCTTTTGTTCAGTCATTTTCCAATTATGCTGAGGACCTTTTTAGGGGTCTCCTTCTCCAACTCATTTTACAGATGAGAAACTGAGGCAAACAGGGTTAAGTGACTTGGCCAGGATCACACAGCTAGTAGGTCTCTAAGGTAAGATTTGAATTCTAGGCTTGGCACTCTATCCATTGTGCCATGTACTTGCTCCTAAGGAAGGAATCGTAGAGGCCATATAATCCAATTCTCTTCTTTAACAGGAAATTAAAGACCCACAATTAAGTATTTGCCCACAGTCACATGAGTAGGCAGGATTTCAATTTAGAACCAAGGCTCCTTCCACTATACCATGCTATTCTCTATCCTCAATATACTGCAGGACACTTTGAAAACTTGAAAATACAATATAAATGTCAGCTGTCATTGTTAACAGCAGGATTAGGGAAGTATTTCAGGTGATGTTATACATCACAAAACAGAAAAAGATTTATAAGAGAATTACAAAAATCTCTAAGGTCAGAAGAAAAGTCAGTACTTATGACAAGGAGTTATTAGGGAAGCCTTCATAAAAGAGGCATCATTATGGTTGGTTGGTTAACATCCTTTGTTATTAAAGAGGAGTGAAGTGTCATCATTATGTTAGGGTCCAGTTACATTGTGTCCAATTATAGCTGATCAGACCAATATGAACCTAAAAGGCTCAAATACATGCTGGGCACAAATAGTCCATGTGAATATTTGGAATTGAGGTGTCTCTAAATATGCACATCTTGCATTTCTTTTGAGCTACTGCAATTCTGCTTAGCTTATAAAGCACAGCACCTTCTTTGATGCAGATATACCATATTGGGAAGTCCTCTGCCTGTATCTCTCTGTCTCAGAATCAATTCCAAAATTCTCCAGAGAGAAACTTGAGAGTATTCTTGTATTGGTTCCTTTGACCTCTGTGTGAGGGCCTGCCTTGTGTGAGCAATTTACAAAATCATCTTTTTAGGCAAATGTGTTTTTGGCATCTGAACAATATGGCCAGCCCATCAGAATTGTGCTTTCTTTAGTGGAGTTTGAATGCTTGGCAATAGTCAGTACCTTATCTTACAGAATCTTTCTTAGACAGTTCCTGAAATACTACTTTTCCCCCAGTTACATTTAAAACATTTTTTACATTTGTTTTTTAAAATTTTTGAATTCTAGGTCCTCTCCCTTATCCCTACTCACAATTAAGAAATCACATGTGAAATTATGCAAAACATTTCTATGAAAGTCATGATGTGAATGAAAATCTCCCACCCTAATGAAAATAAAACTCAAGATAAATAAAGTTTAAGAAAAAGAAAGGTAGAGAAAGAGAAAATTCTTCAATCTGTATTCAGATATAATCAGTTCCTTCTCTGAATATGGATAGGATTTTTCATTATAAGTTCTTCAGAGTAGTTGTGAATCATTGTACTTCTGAGAATAGCCAAGTCATTTATAGCTGGTCATTGTTATTATTTTGTTTACAATACATTTTGCTTTGCTTGAGTTCATGGGTTTGTTTTTTTTTTTTTCTGAGAGCATCCTGCCCATCATCCTGCCCATCATTTTCTATAGAACAATAATATTCTATCACAAACAAACATCACACTTTATTGAACCAATGCCCAATTTTTGGACATCCCCTCAATTTTCATTTTTTTTTGCCCTGAGAAGAGACCTGCTATGAATATTTTTGTACATATAGTTCATTTTCCTTTTTTGATACTCTTTTTGATACTCATGCCTTGTAGTGATATCAAAGGATATACAGGAACTTAGAGCCCTTTGGGCAAAATCATATCTTTTGATCATTTATCAATTGGTACATGCTCTTATTTTTTATAAATTTGACTCAGTTCCCTCTATGTTTGAGAAATGAGACTTTATCAGAGCAAGTTACATTCTTTTTACAATTACTTTGCTAATTGTATTTCCCCATTTATTCTTTCTCTCTTTTCACCCTGTCCCTCCTCAAGTGTTTTGCTACTGACCACTCCTTCCCCCAAAATACCCTCTCTTTTATCACCCTCCCCCCCTCCCATATCTCATTCCCTTCCTATTTTCCTACAGGGTAAGATAGAGTTCTTTCTTTTTTAAGAAAAAAAAAACTTTTTTTTCAAAATATAGGCATAAGATAGTTTTCAACATTCACTCTTGCAAAACCTTGTGTTCCATTTTTTTTTTCTCTCACCCTCCCCCCTCACCCTCTCCCTTAGAGGGCAAGTAATCCAATATATGTTAAACATGTGCAGTTCTTCTATATGTAGTTCCACAATTATTATGCTGTACAAGAAAAATCAGATACAAAGAAAAATATGAGAAAGAAAACAAAAAACAAGCAAACAACAAAAAAGTAAAAATACTATGTTGGGATATTGAGTTTCCTATTTGAGCCAATTCTGATGAGAGTAAGGTTCACTTACTCTCTCCTCTCCTCCATTGAAAAAGCTTTCTATTGTTTTTTGTTTTTTTTATGGCAGATAATTTATACTATCCACTTCTCCCTTTATTTTTCTTTTAGTACATTTTTCTCACTCCTTTATTTTATCATTTTAAAAATATATTATCCTTTATACCTGTGCTCTCTGTCTACACATACTCTGTCTAACTGCCATAATAATGAGAAAGTTCTAATGAGTTACAAATATCATCCTCCCATCAGGAATGTAAATAGATCAACATTATTAACTCTCTTATGATATCACTTTCCTGATTACCTCTTTATCCTTTTTCAGAGTCCCATATTTGAAAATTAAATTTTTCATTCAACTTTGATCTTTTGATCATGAATGCTTGAAAATCCTCTCATTAAATGACTACCTTTTCCTCCGAAAAATCATACTCAATTTTGCTGGGTAAGTGATTTTTTGGTGATCCTAGCTCCCTTGTTCTCTGGCATATCATATTTCAAGCTCTCTGGTTGTTTAGTATAGAAGCTGCTAAATTTTGTGTTATCCTGATTGTGACTCCACTTACTTGAATTGTTTCTTTCTTGGATGCTTGCAATATTTCTCCTTGATCTGGGAGTTCTGTAATTTGACTATAATATTACTGGGAGTTTTTATTTTTGGATCTCTTTCAGGAGGTGGATTTTTTCAATTTTTATTTTACCCTTGGGTTCTAGAATATCAGAACAATTTTCCTTGATAATTTCTTGAAAGATGATGTGCGGGTCTTTTTTTTTCAAGTTTGACCAATTAAAAAAATTTTTTTTAATTAAAATTTTTTTTCCAGGTAGACCAATAATTTTTTCATTGTTGCATTCTTTTATTTATTCATTTATTTGTTTGTTTAATTATAGCTTTTTATTGACAAAACATATGTATGGGTAATTTTTTAACATTGACCTTTGCAAAAACTTCTTTTCCAACTTTTCCCCTCCTTCCCTCCACCCCTTCCCCTAGATGGCAGATAGTCCCACACATATTAAATATGTTAAAGTATGTTAAATACAATATATGTATACATATTTATTGTCTTGCTACACAAGAAGAATCAGATTTAGAAAGAAAAACAAAAATGCAAGCAAACAATAATAGAAATAGTGTAAATGCTATGTTGTGTAGACCAATAATTTTTAAATTCTCTCTCCTGGATCTATTTTCCACCTCAGTTGTTTTTCCAATGAGATATTTCACATTTTTCCCCGATTTTTTCATTTTTAAAATTTTGCTTTATTGAATCTTGATTTCTCATGAAGTCATCAGCATCCAGCTCAATTCTAATTTTTAAGGAACTCTTTTCCTCAATGAGCTTTTTGTAGCTCCTTTTCCAATTGGCCAATTTTGTTTAAGGCATTCTTTTCCTCATTAGTTTTTTGTATTTCCTTTTGCATCATTCATTTCTTCTCCCAGTTTTTCCTCTACCTCTTTTATTTGATTTTCAAAATCTCTTTTGAGCTCCTCCATGGCCTGCACCTTATTTTTCTTTGAGTCTTTGGATATAGCAGCTCCAACTTTGAGGTCATCTTCTGAGTGTGTTTTGATCTTCTTTGTCACCATAATAACTTTCAATGGTCAGCAATTTTTTTCTATTGTCTGCTCATTTTCCTAGGCTATTTCTTGGCTTTTAATACTTTGTTAAAATAGGGCTTTGTTTTCAGTGTGGAGGGTACATTGTCCCAAGCTTCAGGGCTTTTGTACAGCTGTTTTCAGAGATCCTTCTAGGGCCTTGGAATTGTTAGGAGTATCCCTCCCTCACTGTTAACTGTAAGATCTAGTGTGCTAAAGTAACAGATTCCTGCTTTACTGACTCTGGGAGTGGGGAGGGCTCTAGCACAACCTGCTGTGGGACTATAAACTGGCTTGCCACAGATCATCTCTACTGATGCTGAGGCCTGGGCTGGAGCTAGAGCCTGGTGCAGCCTGCCCTGGGATTGCATGCTGGTTCCATAGACATTTTCTGTTGACCTTCTTTTGGTGTCTCTAGGCAGAGAGGTCCAGCACTGTTGCTGATTCAGAGGGGGACTGTGCTGGTGTGGCCTGTACGGGACTGCATGTTAGACTTCCACCCTGATGTCACAGACCTGTTCTGCTAAACTTCTAAGTTGCCTTCAGCTGAAAAGTGTTCTACTCCATCTTTTTTTGGTATTCTGATGCTCTAAAATTTGTTTAGAGTCATTAAGGAGAGGAATTTGAAGCAATTTGGGGAGAGATTGGGCAAGTTCCTGCCTTTA
The DNA here is from genome assembly GCF_016432865.1 of Antechinus flavipes. Taxonomy (NCBI): domain Eukaryota; kingdom Metazoa; phylum Chordata; class Mammalia; order Dasyuromorphia; family Dasyuridae; genus Antechinus; species Antechinus flavipes. The sequence continues at coordinate 266,803,676 of NC_067399.1, forward strand.
TTCTGCCATCTTGGTTCTGTGTCCCCTAAGACAATTAAATGGAAGTGATTCAGTTTTCTGGCACAGATCAGGTATACTATTCATGTTTCACAGGTATGCAACAATGAGGTTAGTAAAATGGCTCTGTAGACTTCACTTTGGTAGGTAGCATTATAGTATGTATTCCTTGAAGGAAAAGCAGATTTGTTAATAGGCAAGTACATATGGGCAGGAAGGTTTCCAAGCAAAGGAAACTGCCATTTTTAAAATGTAATTTCCAAATAAAGTATTCCCTGGATAGTCTTCTTTTGAATACAAAGTTTCAACAACATTTACTGAGTAAGAATATTGCTCACTTACCTAAGGAGAGGGGATAAGGAAATATACAAAGGAAATGGTAGATACGGTTGGTCCCTTTCCCCAAGAACTTTCGATCAATTGCAATACATGTATCTGTAACTAGATAGTTTGGTTTAATTGCTATGAGTTATCCATTGTATATACTTTAATTTATTTTTCCTTGTTTGTCCTATCTATAGTACTTTGTATCTCTTATGCACTTATTCATGTCTTGTTTTATATGAAAATTAGTCATGTATGTGTTTTCTCCCCCTCTAGTATGTGAATTCCATGTATGAATTGTTTTTATTTTTCCCAGGTCTTAGCACAGTAATCTATATAATAATAATAATAATAATAATAATAACTAGCATTTATATAGCACTTCAAGATTTGCAAAATACTTTACAAATATTTTCTCATTGGATCCTTGAATAACCCTGGGAATTAGATTCTATTATTTTCTAATGAGGAAACTGAGGCACACAAAGATTAACATACTTGTCCAGAGACATCCTGCTTTTAAGTGTCTGAGGTTCGATTTAAACTTTAGGTCCAGGGCTCTAACCACCATGCAACCCAACTTCGTTCATACATACAGGAACTGTTTAATATATTTCCTAATGTATTGAATTACCAATTACCACACAATTAATAGTAGAGGCTATATTAGAAACTATGAGTCTACTGACTCACCGTCCTGTTCATTATATGTTTGAATACCTATATTTCTGTAATTAGTAAAATTCCCTGATTGTTAGTTCTTTTGCTCCTCAATTTTCCTTATACTATATTTATTCTCCAAGTAGAATGTAAACTCCTTGAGGTCAGGGATTCTTCTTTCCTTCCTTCTTTTCTTTCTTCCTTCCCTCTCTTCCTTCCTTCCTCCCTCTCTTCCTCCCTTCCTCCCTCCTCTCTTCCTCCCTCCCCTCTCTCCCTCATTTCCTCTCCTCCCTCTCTCCTTCCCTTTTTCCCCTCCCTCCCTTCCTTCTTTCCTTTCTTCTTTCTTTTTTGTTTTGTTTGTATCTCTTGTGTCTTTCACAAGTATATGATGCTTAACATGTGCTTTTTGAATTGAACTTAATTGAATTGAATTGACTTGAATTCAATGAGCTCATTTTATTGATAAGGAAATTGAGGCTCAGAGATGGGTCATGACTTGTAGACTGCATGGTGAGTTAGTGGCAGACTTCAGATACTATTGAGCTCAGATATCTTCTGTTTTTGTACCTAGTATTAGAATCACTATTACTAATGGTAAAAGTAAACTCTCTCAGAAAAGAAATAGATAGCTGTTAGTTGAAACATAAAAAAAAAGTAGTAGGCACTTATTCTGCTTTTGACATATCAAAGCTTGAAAGAAAAATTTCTCTTCTTTTGGTTTTCTTTTAAAGAAGAAGAGATAAGAAAGAAGGGTCAAGAGCCAGATTTTTCAGCTCCTGTGGGGATCCTACTGACTAAAATATTTACAAGTGTGGAAATGGCACAGAGGAAACCCACTCAGTGATAGAAAAGAAAAGTCAGTATTAGGCTCCCAGCATCCTCAGTAATTCAGTTAGTTCAGAAAGCTTCTTGGCCTCGACCTAGCTAGAGGCATGTTGCTATTAGGCCCTTTTGGGGTAAGTGATACAAGAAAGATAAAGCATCAGCAATGGTTTTGTGTCAGTTGCCTCCTGAGTTGCCAAGTTCCCAGATGAAAACTGTTAGCTCTATTTTGGAAGGGATTTTACCAGATGAAATAGTAAAAAGGTATATTGAAAAAGCTAACACACATTTAGAGTCCACATATAGGGCAAAACCAATAGAATGGATCTATTTCATTTACCTTTTGATTAAAGGCATTATTCCAAATAGAAAACAAAACCTTACACTTGCATAGTATGCTAAGATTAGTAAATACTTTACAAATATCCTCTCATTTAATCTTCAAAATTACTCTGAGAGGTAGGAAGGTATCCACTAAATATTTGCTCAGTGACTATATGAAAACCTCTCAAACACATTGCCACAAAGTAGAAGACAAGCCCAGGTCAGGACTGCATTGGAAATAATAGTGCAGTTACTGGTAGGGACAGAAATAAAATCGGTCCCATTCAACAACCTCAACACTTCCCAAATAGAAAACTGAAAACAACTCCCCCATTTTGTATGTAATTCAGTGGCCTTGGGTTAAGATACCATATCAAGACAATGGAATGTTTATGTGTTTGTCCTAATGGGAAGTAATAAATAAACATGTAGTTATTTATAAACTGCAATATAAAGCATGCATTTTGTTGTGACTTTTAAATCCATAATTGATGCATACAGTAGATAGCAAGAATTTGTTCTAATATGCTATGTGGATAGTATGACATAGTGGAGAGCACAAGAAATTTAAACTTAGAATATCTGGATTTGAGTCTTTAGTGGCTATGCAGTTGGAGGCAAATCATGACCTACTTGGACCTGAATTTCCTTATCTACCAATTTTGGATCATAATAATCACACCTCTTATATTATGACACTAATATGTGGAAAGTACTTTCAAAACTTCAAGTGCTATATGAATGTAATTATCATCAGATTGTTATTCTCCCCCCACTTTAAGGTGACATTGTTTGAATACTAAATGTCTTAAAAATAGTAACTGTTATTCAGAAAACTCTTTAAAAATTTCAAAGCACTTCACATACACTATTTCTTTTGAACTTCACAACAAGCTTATCAAGTAAGTGCTATAATGTTATTATCCTTGTTTTACTGAAAAGGAAACTGAGCTCAGAGATGTTAAGAACTTGTCTATATATTTCATAGCTAATAAATAGCAGAAATAGAATTCAAATCAAGGTCTTCTTAACTTCTAGTCTAATACTCTTTTCCTAGTTATGCTGTTCTCCTATATACCAATGTTTCCCAGAGTATGGTTCAGAGATTTAAAACCATTTCATGGGATCCATGAGCTCAAAACTATATATATTTTTAATAATAGCTTTTTATTTTCAAAATACATCCAAAAATAGTTTTCAACATTCACTCTTGCAAAGCCTTATCAAAACTATTTTAAAAATAATACTAAGATATATTTATTTCTGATACTATATATATATTTACACATATAAACCACACTAATAAAAGTTCATGTTCAAACTTCTATTGCCTTAGTTTTTTCAAAACTGTTTTCATCATAATACTAAGATATATTTATTTTTGATACTATAGGTGTGTATGTATGTATATATATACATATATATATATATACACACACATACACGCCACATTAACTAAAATTCATATTCAAACTTCTGTATGCTTCAGTTTCCTCATCTGTAAAATGGGGATAATAATAGTACCTACTTTCCTAGGTTGCTGTGAGGATCAAATGAAATATTAAAAGTTCTTGGCAAACTTTTAAAACAAATGCTAATATTAATGCAAATGTTTCATAAATACTTTCTTATGGATTTCCCCCCCCTACATACTATTCTTGTGTTAATGGATAGAGGTCAAGATTTCCATTTTACAAAGAGAGAAATTAAGACACACAGAGAATAGGGCTTGCCTCCAGATTCTCTGACTCTTATATTTCCACTGACTATACTATAGTTCAAGGCTGGACAACCTGACTAAGGAAGGATAGGAATCTGAATTTAACAGCAACAATAACAAAGACATGTGTGAAGAAATTTATCTATATCTATATGTGTGTGAATACACATACATATACAACATATAAAGCATACACATATGTGTTTATATATGTTATTTTCAAAATATGAAAACCTGAATTATGTTTATAGTAAATCCTTAATTTTGTAATGTCATTTTAGATTTTTCCAAGTATTTTGTATCATATTTAATCACAGAATTGTTATAGTTCAAAATGATAATTCTGAAACAGTGAAAACAAGAGTAGATTAACCTAGAATCAAATTATAGCTCTACTTATGTGACTTTGGTCAAGTCATTTAACTTTACTAGGCCTCAGGATTCTCATCTATAGACCTAGCAATTCTAAATCTATTATCTCATTACACACACACACACACACACACACACACACACACACACACACACACACATTTTATCATGCTTATTTCAACATAATATTCTAAAAAGTTATGTGTGGTTTTATGACAATTGGTTTCTCATGCCTACTATCACAAGAAAGTACAAGATAGATGTAATGGGCTGAGGCTTGAGTTGATGCACTGAGGTCCCAAGCACATGAGGCTAAATAGTAATTGGACCATACTCTATTAATAGATAAGCTTGGAGAGAGAATGGCCCCCACCCACTCTTTGTGCAAGTCCTGATGTGTTGTATAGGAAATGACGATTTTGGTGGGTGGAGGCAGGGGAGTGGAGAAGGAAGGGGAGGAGAGACCTTTGGGACGGCCATTGCCTCAGTTGCCGACACAGTTGCCTCCATGGTTGCCTCGGCTCGCGTCGCTCTCTCTTAGCTGGCTTCCTGTTGCAACTGCCTATATTTGCTATCGCAATCTTTCTTGCCTATATTTGCCATAGCAATCTTTATTCACCTCTTCGCTTCAATAAATATTGAAGATTTTCCCCTTAACCTGAATTCCTGACTCCGGCTGACTTTAAATACGCGGTCATTACATTTGGCGCCCAAGCGTGGGTAATGACCGCGTATTTAAAGTCAGCCGGAGTCAGGAATTCAGGTTAAGGGGAAAATCTTCAATATTTATTGAAGCGAAGAGGTGAATAAAGATTGCTATGGCAAATATAGGCAAGAAAGATTGCGATAGCAAATATAGGCAGTTGCAACAGGAAGCCAGCTAAGAGAGAGCGACGCGAGCCGAGGCAACCATGGAGGCAACTGTGTCGGCAACTGAGGCAATGGCCGTCCCAAAGGTCTCTCCTCCCCTTCCTTCTCCACTCCCCTGCCTCCACCCACCAAAATCGTCATTTCCTATACAACACATCAGGACTTGCACAAAGAGTGGGTGGGGGCCATTCTCTCTCCAAGCTTATCTATTAATAGAGTATGGTCCAATTACTATTTAGCCTCATGTGCTTGGGACCTCAGTGCATCAACTCAAGCCTCAGCCCATTACATCTCCCGCTTTCTTTTGTTTTAGAACACAGGTGATCATGCCATCCCTGACTCTTCAGGGAGGTCAGAGCCCCCAAGGGGAGGTGATCACACCCTCCCTGATTTCTCAGGAAAGGAGGTGAAAGCACCGAAAAGGAAGTGATCACGACCCCCCTGACTTCTCAGGAAGGGAGGTGAAAGCACTAAAAAGGAGATAATCACGCCCTCCCTGACATCTCAGGAAGGGAGATGAAAAGCACCAAAGGGAAGTGGGGGTTGCTAGCAGGTTTCTGGGCTCAAGGGTCTTATTATGCACAAACCCATCAGCATGGGAACACATAGCACATAGCAACAACGCAGAGACTATTAGTGATGACTCTCCCCACAGTCAGTGCAGGCTTGATGTGGTGTAACAAACATGAATTATACACCCAAGTAACGGTATAACAAACAATATAAATCAACAGTATGATGTAAAAGATTGCCAGAAGTCCTAGAAGGAGAGTATGTAAACAGCAGTCACACATACACCTCTTCAGCAGCCAAGAGATAGTCCAAAACCAGTCTATTGTCCATTGCTTCACATATCAGGGAATCCAATGATCCCCCCAAGTTTTTGAAGTCCAGCAAAAGTCTTTTTATGTCTTAGGGAATCCAATGATTCCAGCAGATTTTGAAGTCCTGTAACAGTCTTATCATTTCTCAGAAAATCCAATGATTCCTGAGGGCTTTAAAGTCCTACAACAATCTTATGTCTCAGAGAATCCAATGATTTCTGAGGGTTTTGAAGTCCAATGATTTTCTATGTCTATGAGTCAAACGCCATAACTGCCACACTCTTTCAATGGTGAGCACAATCAGCAACAGAACCACCCGATGTTTCTTGGGTCTTCTCCTTTGTTTCAAGGGTCTGCTCCGTCTCTCTGCGATGGACAAGGCGAATACGGCTCGTTGGCACCCATCTGATTCCTTCTCCACCTGTAGAGATACAAGCAAACCCTCTCCCCCAAGCAGTTAGCCTATCTGGTCCCTTCCATTCACCACTTTCTGGGTCTCTCCACATCACCTGGCGATTATCTAAAGATAGTGGAGCTGCTCGCACTGGACATTGCCCTTCTGGTGGGTTATAAAACCTGTCTGCCGGAGCCAGTGCATCTTTGTCAAAAATCAAGAAGTTAATAGTATAAAGAGCTAGATTTAGAAGTTCTCTAGGGTTACCTGTGGCTCCCCCTTTCTTTTGTTTTTGGAGCAGCGTCTTAATATCTCTGTTTCTCCTCTCTACTATTGCCTGTCCTTGAGGATTAAAGGGTATGCCAGTGGTGTGTAAAATCTTATACTGTGCACAAAAGTGTGCAAAATGTTTGGAGGTGTATGCAGGACCATTGTCTGTTTTTATTGCTTGTGGCACACCCATAATGGCAAATGCTTGCATGAGAAATTCAGTGACCACTCGGGCTGTCTCTTTTGCTGCTGGTATGGCAAAAGTGAATCCTGAAAAGGTGTCTACCACAACATGGATAAAAGACAGACGACCGAAAGATTTATAATGGGTCACATCCATTTGCCAGATTTCATTGGGTCTCAAACCACGAGGGTTCTTCCCTGGAGGCAGTGTAGGAGCATGGAAAGGAAGGCAAGCTGTACAGCTTTTTACTATGCTCCTAGCTTCCTCTTTTGTAATCCCAAATTGTAAACGCAAAGCTCGAGCAGCCTGATGGTACTTAGAATGGGATTCCTGGCCTCCTGAAATAAAGGTGTACTGGCCAACATAGTTAAAAGGCTATCTGCCTTTGAGTTCCCATCAAAAATAGGGCCTGGGAGTCCACTATGTGAGTGGACATGCAAGATATAAATCTTACCTGGATGTTTTCTCACTTGCTTCTGAAGTTCCTTAAAGAGCTGATATATATTAGAAGCTGCAAATTTTATTTGGGCTGTGGCAATTCTTTGTACCACACCTACTGAATAGGCTGAATCAGATATTATATTTATGTCTCCTGGGTAATAAGTGAGAGCTAACATGATTGCATACAATTCGTTCTGCTGAGTGGACTGAAAAGGAGTTCTGACTACTCTCTTTATGGTTAAATCATGAGAGTATACAGCACAAATATTGTGTTTGGATGCATCTGTAAAGATAGTTGGTCCTTTAAGGGGAACTTTAGAAACTTTTTCTTCAAGAATCCATCTCCAATTATGTAAAAGTCTGGTTATCTTTAATGGAGACCCATGTATAAAATTAGGAGCCATGGCTAATAAAATTTGCCACTCTGGGATGGTCTCACAACACACATTAATTTGTGTATTGGTGTAAAAGGTGCATATCTTATCAGGTCTTGCCCCAGATAATTGTACTGCTCGCTTAATGGCCTTTAACAAAATTCTAGCCACAAGCACTGGGTAAGGAGTAAGGCTTTGTTCTGGTTGTGCCGGGAGGTTCACCCACTCTATCACACTGTCTCCTTGATGAAGGACTGCTGTGGGTGCCTCTTGTGTGGCAAAAACTGATATTTCCAAGGGCTTTTGAGTGATTCTCTCAACCACATTGGATAAAGCCAGTTCAACTTCTCTCAAAGCCTCTTGAGCTTCTTTTGTAAGCTGGCGTGGTGAATTTAAAGCACTGTCTCCCCTTAAAATATCATATAATGGTTGTAACTGATAGGTAGTCAAGCCTAACACTGGTCGCATCCATTGGATATCTCCTATCAATTTCTGAAAATCATTTAAGGTGTTTAGCTTCTCTGTTCTTAAGGACAGTTTTTGTACTGTAAGCACCTTAGGGTATACTTCATATCCTAAATATTGAAAAGGAGCATGTCTTTGAATTTTCTCTTCAGTTATGTATAATTTGTAGTATCTTAGTGTTTCTATGGTCTTTTGCAGACATGCTTCTAGCATTTGTTCCTCAGGTGCACATCCCAATATATCATCCATATAATGTAATAGTATTACTTTTGGAAATGCTTTTCTTATTGGAGCAAGAGCAGCAGCAACATACATTTGACACATAGTGGGGCTGTTTTTCATTCCCTGTGGCAAAACTGTCCATTCATATCTTTTATAAGGCTCAGCTAAGTTAACGCTGGGCACTGAAAAGGCAAATCTTTTCATATCCTCCTTATCCAGAGGGATAGAATAGAAACAATCCTTAATATCGATGACCCAAAGAGGCCACTCTCTAGGCAATTGAGTAGGAGATGGAAGTCCAGGCTGAAGAGTTCCCATAGTTTCCATCTGTTCATTTACTTTTCTTAAATCAGTGAGCATCCTCCATTTTCCTGATTTCTTTTTTACAACGAACACTGGGGAATTCCAAGGACTTAGAGAAGGTTGTAAATGTCCTTGTTCAAGCTGTTCCTGTACTATATCTAATAAGGCCTGAATTTTATCGCTACCCAAGGCCACTGTTCTATCCACACTGGTGTATCAGTTTTCCATTGGATAGGAACAGGTGAAAGTGTTGGCAGGCCTTCAACAGCAGCCCTGCTTAAAAAACCGAAGTACTCATTTTTAACCCTAATTGTTGTAAAACATCTCTTCCCCACAGATTGATGGGGAGTTTTCCAACTATAAAAGGAGTAAAAACTCCTGTTTTGCCTTCAAAAGTCCATCTCATAGGGGCAGCACTAACTTCAGCTGCTATTGATCCTCCTACTCCAGACATATAGGTGTCTGCTTTAATCTTTGGCCAGTGACTGGGCCAATTGGCACCTCTAATAACTGTACGATCTGCACCTGTGTCTACCAATCCTTCCAATGGTAGGCCATTTATATAGATCGTGAGCATAGGTCGGTCAGCCGTTACAGCTGCTGTCCAGTAAATTCCTGGATTTTGTGGTCTGGAGTCAGAACCTGGGTGACTATCACCAGGTTGCTTATTAGGATTCTGTATGAGTAAACCTGATGCTACTACGTCTCCTGGGTGATAAGTCACACATTGTCTACCTGTATTAGTGACTGGGATATTATCTACACATTCCCCAGTTTCCCACATCAGTGTGTGGATGGACACTGTTTTGTACGTACAAAAAGGAGGTGAAATGGTCAAGCCTACTGTGCCTGGAGGTAAGGGATCCATAGGCTGGAGAGGAACAGATTTCACCTTTCCAGGGGGTATCTCAGTTGTCCCAGCTGCATACAGCTCTATTCTCCCCAATTGTAATTCCCTTCTGCCATCAGGTTGCTTCCTGGCTGGTTGACTGTGTAATCCCCTTCTCCCATCATATGGCTTTCTGGCTGATTGGTCATGTCTGGATACTGGACTTCTAGGCACTCTCTGGGTGCACCATTGGCTGCCATCATGCCCCAAGTGTTTTTTGCCTTGGGCCCTGGGGCTGGGCCCCTCATCCCGTTTCCCTGAATCTGTCTGCATTCTGAGGCCCAATGGAAGCCTCTGTTGCATTTTGGACATGGGGTTTGGGGTCTTGTTCTCCCACCTTGTCTTCCCATTCTATCTCTATACCAACATTGAGCTTTCAGATGCCCTACTTTTCCACACTGAAAGCATCTACGAGTCTCTCTGGAAGTCCCTTGCCAAGAGGGATTCTGTCTTCCCATGTTTGAATTTTGGGAAGTCTGCACCATAGCCTGGGTATAAAAGGCACCTGTGTCCACTGTGGCACAGCGTCTTATGATCTCCTCTAAAGGAGCATCCCTGCGCAGTCCTAGTATAATTCTTCTGCAAACCTCATTAGCATTTTCCTTAGCAAGTTGCCTTATCAAAACGTCTGTTATTGGATTTTCTCCATTTGTTCTTGTGATAGCTGTCTGCAAACGTCCCACAAAGTCAGCAAAGGGTTCATTTGGCCCTTGTGTTATTTTTGTGAAGGCCCCCCTCTTGTCGTCTTTACTGTGGAGGGAAGCCCACGCTTTGATAGCATTAACAGCAATTTGCTCATATGCTGCTACAGAATAATTAATTTGTGCTGCGACATTTGCATAAGGACCTGTACCTGTAAGTAGGTCATAGGTGATTGCAGCATGAACTCCACTTTGACTATTTTGTTGGGCTTGTATCCTACAGAGCTCACTATATTCAGAAAGCCACAAGTAGTTTTGTCCAGGTTCTAGGCATATCTTTGCTATAGATTTCCAGTCATCAGGGGTCAAGATTTCAAAAGACAAATTTTGTAATAGCATCTTAACATAAGCTGATGTAGCCCCATAAAGAGTGCAAGCTTTTTTCAGGTCTTTGAGGATATCTATATCAAAAGGAGAGTATCTTCTACTTTCTTGACCTGAAGAATCAAACTGTTGAATAACTGGAAAAATGTGGTGTTGGATTTCCAATACATTTCTCCCTTCTTCTTTGGCCTTAATTAGTGCCTTTTGCAATCTACTCAAAGGAGCAGCTGGACACTGGGGGGGAGGGGCTGGATGCTGGGGGGGAGGTGCTGGTGCTGTCACTGCCCCCCCCACTACCCCTCCTCCCTCCATCCCAGAGGGTGGAGTTGATGGAGGAGAGTCAATTACCTGCTCCTCAGGTGGGGCTAAAGCTGCCTCAGATTCACCCCGCCCTTGAGCCTCACTTAAGTCTTCATGCCCTGTGGGGATAAGGCCATTAATCTGTTCTTTGTCTTCCTCCTTTACCTCAGGCTTCCGCATTTGGCCATTCTTAGAGTTTTTTCCTTTTCTCCTAAAACTAGTACGGTATTTTAAGGCCATCTGTATCGTATTGTATAAATAGAATGCCTCGAAGGGAACTGACTTGAGGGTTGTCAATGTTATAATCAGAGATCTGTTGACCAACCAATGCCCAGTTACCCAGAGAGATTTGCTCTTCCTCTAAGAACCCAGGGGAGGTAAGTTTTAATGTACTCAAAAGTTTAGCTGCGTGTTCCCAAGATACAACTAGCCCTTCCTCTTCTATCAGGTCACGCAGGCTTTTTATAACACCACTCCTGGGTGGGGCAGGGGTTGGGGGGTTTGGGGTGGGGGATGGAGAATCTTTACCTAGGATCTGTCCCATTTCAGCCAAAAAGTTACTGCTTTAGTCTTTAAGAAAATAAGTTCCCTGTTTGTCTTATACTCACCTAAGTTCCTGGTCACTGGAGACTTCTTCAGTGAAAGTAGGGTCCTTGGTTCCCACGCTTGGGCGCCAAATGTAATGACCGCGTATTTAAAGTCAGCCGGAGTCAGGAATTCAGGTTAAGGGGAAAATCTTCAATATTTATTGAAGCGAAGAGGTGAATAAAGATTGCTATGGCAAATATAGGCAAGAAAGATTGCGATAGCAAATATAGGCAGTTGCAACAGGAAGCCAGCTAAGAGAGAGCGACGCGAGCCGAGGCAACCATGGAGGCAACTGTGTCGGCAACTGAGGCAATGGCCGTCCCAAAGGTCTCTCCTCCCCTTCCTTCTCCACTCCCCTGCCTCCACCCACCAAAATCGTCATTTCCTATACAACACATCAGGACTTGCACAAAGAGTGGGTGGGGGCCATTCTCTCTCCAAGCTTATCTATTAATAGAGTATGGTCCAATTACTATTTAGCCTCAGATAGATTGATGAGATTGCTTGGAAGAATAAAGCAACCTCTATACAAACTATAGAAAAATCACCATTCAACTTTACCTCTGCATAATCTGCTCTTGAAGAAATATGTAATCTTTCAGTCTGACTCCCACTTGTCTTCCAGTCTATATTTCCTTTTTCACAGTCTCCTTCCCAATCCCTGCCAGCTATAACACATACATGATACTCCATTTCTTACTTTGGTGCCTTTGTCCAAGTGGACTCAAATATTTGGAATTCAATTCAAATCAACCAGTGTTTATTAAGTACCTACTCTATGTTAGGAACTGTGCTAGCTAATGGGTATACAAAAGATAAAAATGAATCATTTCCTGCCTTCAGGAAGCTTAAGTTCTGTTGGGAACTATCCTCTTTCTTATTTCTAACTCATCAAATCTCTAACTTCACCCAATGCACAATTCATGTGCTGAATTCTTCTGGAGATCATTCCTGATCCTCCAAGTTGTGACTGGGAGGTCAGTCAATAAATATTTTAGTACCTACTATATGCCAGGCATTATTCTAAGTGCTGGCATTGCAAAGAAAGGTAAAAGGCATTCCTTGCTCTCAAGAGTTCACTATCTAATGGGGAAGACAACATGCAAAAATTTACTTTCTTTTGTGTATATTGTATCATTCTGGGAGAATGTAAGCTTTTTGAAAACAGACTTGTTTTTTTTTTTTTTGGTTGTTGTTGTTTTCATTTTTAGTATATGTGAGTGTGCATTTGTGTCTCCCTCATGGCTAGCACTGTGCTTTCCTTATACATATTAAGCATTTAATAAATGTTTGTAGAATTGAATTATTGAATTGAATTGAACTGTTACTCTTCTTTGGAGGAAGAAACACTTTCGGGTTACATTCAAACAGAGCATTCAAATGGAACCCTTCAGGACTAGACCAAACAAATGTGTGCATACTTATATACACTCAAACATATAGACACACATGTTTAATATTCAAGTAAAAAAAAGGGGAGACTCCTAGACCATGTGTTCCAAAATAAGTGCACATATTTGTATTTTATACTCATATACAGCCTTGATACCATCAACACTTTGTATTCAAATAGGACAAGCTGGTGTCACCAAACAGGGAAATTAACTCACTCAATTCTCATGGAAACTATACAATTCATTATAACCATATTGCCAATATGAAGACAAATAAACAGCATGTGTATCCTATTAGATTTAAATCATAGCAGGGAGCCGAGCTAGTGGAAAATATAGTGCAAACAGCCTTGCACATTTGGAGCCCTATTCATGAATGACTTACTATGTTCCCAGGTTCTATTCCAGTTTCTTATAATTTACACAGGATTACTAGAGACTGTTTGTCTCTTCCCAAATCAGTTATCTCAATAAGAGCTTCGTCCATTAAGTGGCTAGGGGAATGATCCAAGCAAATCAAAGTGAGTTCCTTGTCCATAGGGGAAGAGATGGAAATCAAAAGCTGCTCCCTAACTAAATGCACAAAGAAGAGTGATTCATATACTGTAAAATATTCCCCAAACCTGAGGCAGAGACAACCTCATTTCTGGTCTGAAGTTTTTTTTTTAACCAATAGTTATAGGGTAGATAATTCAAGCTGTCATGAAGTTGGACAGTTTGGCTAGTTAAATAGCTTGCAAGCTTGCCATCTCCCAGAACACTTCCTATAGTGTCTTCTGCACAAACAGGCTTTTCTTGATTATTTGCATGACCATTTTCTTCTTCTTTTTTTTTCCTGGCTCTGTTCCTCAGAAAAACACATTAATTGTGGCCAGTTTGGAAGAAAAAGCTCACACTCTTGACTTCAATGCTTTCCTTTGCTCAGCTAGAAAGATTTTTTTTTTTAAAGAAACAAATAGCTTCAAGGATCCCCAATTTTAATTTGGTTATAACTTCAAGGCTATTTTCCTTTCTTAAAAATCAGGTTATTAGACCAATAGCTCCAGCAATGCTCTGTGTTTTATATTAAAGAATCACACATTCAAAAGTGAAAAAAATCAGACTACACATTTCCAAATCAATTGTGACATAAAAAGATTATTTTTCTTTCCTTAAAAATGTTTTTACAGTCACTTAGAGATCTCTCCATCTCTTTTCCCCTTGCCCCATCTCAGTAGTGAGCCTGCCCTTGAAATGTTAAGAAAATCAATCAACCAATCAGTATTTATTTAGCACATATTATATGCCAGGCATTGTGATAAGTGCTGGGGAAACAAACAAACAAACAAAAAAAAAAAAGCAAAAAAAGGTACCTACTCATAAGTATCTTACAATATAGTGGGAAAAACCACATGTAAATGAATATATACAAAGAAAGCTATATATAGGATAAGTAAGAAATAACAAAAGGAAGGCTCTAGAATTGAGTGGTTGGTAATAACTTGTGGTAAAAGATGTTTTTGCTTTTTTACATTTTAATCCTTAAAGCCATTTTGTTTGCTGTTTTCCTGGTTCTGTTTACTTCACTCTGCATCAATTCATCGAAATCTTTTTTGTTCCTCTGAGTCTTCATTATTTACTACACTATCATGTTCTATTACATGTACTTACATGTAATACATCTACATGTATTACATCTATTACATATACTTTTTTTTTCTGTTTCCTGATTGATGAGCACTGACTTTGTTTTCATTTCTTTGCTAATGATAATAGTATGAATATTTTGCTATATGTAGGCCTTTTTTTTTCCCCTGTGGCCTCTTTGGGGTTCATACCCAAGAGTGAGACTTTCGGATAAAGGGAATGGATATTTTAGTCATTTTGCAGGGCACAATTCCAAATTATTTTCTAGCATGATTGGACCAATTCATAGTTACAGCAGTATATTAAAATACTGAGGTTGTGAATGGTGTGTTGGACAGAGAGAAACTGAAAATTGATGCCTGAGGCAAGCAGGGAGAAGGTACTGATAGAGATTAGTTTAGTTTCATGGTCCTACCCTCTGGAGAAATTGTACAGTCTGAAATCCAAGTTATGTCAAACCTCTGGGACCTCTGTAAAGGTCTCCAGCAGTCTCATCTTGCCATACCCTGTCAGAAATCCTGTGCTCTGAGGTAAATTTTTCCCTATAAAATTTATTTATGGGCTATTCCATGGCTGTTGCCTTCCTTTGGATCAATCTGCCATGGCACTCTGCCTTGTGGTATCTTTCTCCTTACCCCCTACTCTCATCCCCATGCCACATGGTATGTCCCCTAACTCCACTATGCTTCTCAATCCCATTTCTTACAGCTAATTCTTTTAGGATGCCAAGTCCTTTTCAGGATTTAGCCTGATAGCTAAGAACATGCCCCAACCTCATGTGATGCTCCCTTTCTACTGGGTAATTGTGAGTTCCACTGAGGAACTAGTCTTTCATATGTTCCTCTACTCTATTTCGTATTTACCTGGTGTCTATTGTATCCCTTCATTTTGTATTTAATCTTTCCTCTAAATAAATCTACTTTTTGCCAAAGATTATGGCATTATGAATTATTCACATGACAGAACCCCAACTTTTGGTGCCCACCATCATCTAGTGTCTATATCACCCCCATTATTTTGGTGCTCAAATCACATCAAATATACCTGTTTTCCTGTTAATCTTCCTACAACGATTACTTTCATTTTTTTTGTTATAAGATCATAAGATCACGAGAATCTTGAGCTGGGAGGGAATTCAGAAGCTATCTAGTATAAATCCTTTCTTTTTCAAACTGAGGCCTAAGGAGATTAAATAATTTGCTTAAGATCATATATATAGTATTTGAACTCAGGACTTATTAATTCAGACCCAATGCTATCTTGTTATATATATCAATTTATTGGATGTGAAGAGAAACCTTAGAGTTGTTTTACTTTGCATTTCCCTATATTAATGATTTAGAACAATATTTCATATAGTTGTTGAGTTTGTAATCTCCATTTAGAATTGTCTCCTTATGTTTCATTAATCAAAAAGGAATGACTTTTAGTATTATACTATATTTGTGTTAATTCCTATGTATATCTATATATATATAGATATAGATATAGACAGATAGATAGATCTTAGATTAAGGTCTTTCTCAAAGATATTTGATCTCAGAGATTTCAGCAATTTCTCTCCTTATCCTATGTGATTCATTTTGTATAAAAGCTTCACAATTTCAAGTGATTGAAATTATCTCTTATAATTATCTCTATCCTAAATTTTTAAACAAATTTTCCTCCTAGTTATAGTAGTGAAATTTTTAAAGTGACTTTGATGGTGTAAGCCAGTGTTGTCAAACTCAAATAGAAACAGAATTTCTAATCCCTACAGAAGGATGCCTGCCAGCTGCATAATGACAGTTTCAAAATGTAACATTTTCTATATTTTGTTGCATTTCAATTTATCCTGTTAAATATTTCCCAATAACATTTTACTCTGTTTCTGGGAAATGATGAGCTCTTCTGTTATAAGCTATTGTTCTAAGTCTATCTTTTCTTCAAATTATTTTATGGCTTTCTTGGCAGTTCCTATCAAATATGGATTCTTTCCTCAAGTAACTTATGATCATAGGTTTAATAAACATTAGACAGTTGAGTTTATTTGGTTTTGATTCTTACTTGTCTGTTTGTTTCACTTATCAATATTATAGTTTTTAACTGATTTGGTTTGGTGATTACTATTTTGTAATGTGAACTGAGGCATGGCACTGTTGTGTTTACCTTTTTCTTACATTTTCTCATTATTTCCTATTATTTTTCTGGATATTTTATTCTTCCAAATGAATTTTTATTTATTTTGTCAACTATAAAACAAGTAAGCCCTTGAATTTTTAATGATATGGCATTAAATCTATAGATTATTTTAGGTAATATCAATATTTTTATTATGGCAGAATGGCCCAACCATGAACTATGAATATCCCCTCAATTATTTGTTATACTTCATTTTCTAGATAAACATTTTGGGATTTTATTTATATATTTTCAGTGTGTCTTAGTAAATTGATTTCCAGGTAAATTATGTATCTTGTAATTACTTCAAATGGTATTTCTCTTTCTATTATTTCCTCTTGCTTTTCATTATTACTAAAAAAAAAAAAAGCTGATAATTTTAATGGATTTACATTATATCCTGCTACTTTACTTAAGCTATTAATAGTCTCAGTTTCTTTGCTGTTTCTCTAGGGTTTTCTGAGTAAATTGCCAAAGCACTTGAAAAGAAAGAGAAGATTGCTTTTTCTTTTCTTTTTTGCTGGTATCTTTATCTCTAATTTCTAGATGTTTTTCTACATAGATATATTTTCTATGATCTGTTAGGAAAGGAAATCAGACTTGAACTAATGAATTAAACATATCCTACAATAGGGTTTAAGGGAGTATGGCTTTGTTATTTTTTTTGATTTCATCGTGGCATAGTAAGGTGAAAGTCCTCTTGACTTGAAATCAAGAGATATAGGTTCAAACCTCAGAAGTATCATTAACCAGTTGGATGACCATGGGAATGTCTCTTAATCATCTCTGAGACATGTTTTTCATTTGCGATGTAAATAAGAACACTTACTACCTACTACACAGTGCTGTTATGAATAAAGCATATTGTAAACTTTAAAAAGCTAGATAATTGAATTATAATTAATCATCATTGCTAATACTTTATTATTCATCTATGTTTGTAATGCTCAGAGGGAGTTTTCTGAAATTTTTATTAAGTAATACAACATTAATATGACTGTTATGATATTGATTCTAGTGAGTCCTACTACTACTCATGATATTAGCCAAATCTATTAGTGGCTATTGTCTGATAAATCTATTAGCGGGACCTCATTTCCTCATCTATAAAATGAAGGGGATGGATTAAGTTACTCTTCTAATTCTAAAATTCTAAACTCTCTTCTAAAAAGAGAAGTCAGAATTATTAGTATATAGAATACAACTTAAGTGGGAAAATAGCAAAAATGAAGTGAATATAGGCTTTATAGTTAATCAGTTTGCATAATTCAGACCTTAAATTAAAATCTTTGGGAGGGGGTGGCATTCATTAAAATTACCTCCTAAATAAAAATGAAGTTTTTTCAGATCTATTGATCTTACATACAGGGCTTGTCTTGGGTAAAGTTCTGAAGCATATGGAATCTGTGTTTAATGCCTTCCCATCTCTCTGAAGTTTAGGTGACAATGTCAACTTGGAGGGCTAAGTTTTAGGGCACATGGCACCGTTGACTCAAAAGGAATAAATCTCATTTGACCTAACTAGCATTATGATTTGTTGTTTAGTCATTTCAGCCATATCCAGCTCTTCATGACTTGAATTTTTCTTGACAAAAATACTGGAATAGGTTTACCATTTCCTTCTCCAGATATGGAAATGGAGGCAAATAGAATTGAGTGACTTGCCCAGGGTCATACAGCTAGTAAGAGTCTGAAGCTAGATTTGAACTTGTCTTTTTGATTCCAGACCTGGCATTCTATCCACTGTGCCAGCCAGCTGCCCAGCAGAAAGAGAATATCTACATTTTATTGCCATAATATTGCTTTTTACAGACGTCATAACCAAAAGATAGCAAGGCAACAACTCATCATTTAGTATATATTTTGTTTATAGGCACAAATTATTAGAGGCAGCTTAGTACAGTAGAATGAGTGCTACTATCAGAGAAACAAATATAATGGTGGTACCCTCTTAGTTCAGGTTCAATATTGGGATAAATTGAAGCACTCATAAGTAACTGAACATTTAACAAAGAAAGTTTATGTTGCTTTAACAGAGGCAGGCAGATCACAAAGACTTGAATTCAAATCTAGCCTTGGATATTATTAGCTTTATGACCCAGGACAAGTCATTTAATTAGTAATTAGTCACCCATTTGAAAGGCTGGGACTGTATTTTACTTTTCTTTCTATTCGTAAGTGCTTAACATAGTGCTTGGCAAATAGTAGGCACTTAATAAATCTTTATTGACTGACAAAGCAGATTCATTCATTCATTTATTTAGATTTTTTGGGTTTTGGTGAAGGAGGAATTTCTTTGCCACAGTTGCTACCTAACCTTAATCATTGAATGGGCGATGCCTCAGTCAAACTGTGACTTGTTGAAGACTTCAGCTTAAAAAGGTCAAGATCTCCCATTTCATCCAGGACCATCTCCAAATGTCCTGATCTATATCTGGCCACTGGACCCAGATGACTCTGGAGGGGAAGGTGAGGCAGGTGACCTTATACAGCCCTCCCTCACTGAAATCCAATTCACTTTCATGTCATAGTATCATCTCCCCGATGTCATGGTCCTCTTGGAGAAGGGAGGACAAACAATTGACTGGCAACTTTTATCTGTTTCACTTTCCTCAACTGTAATATGAGGATTCCTCCCAAGATTATTGTAAGGAGCAAATGAGACAATATTTGTAAGGTGCTCATCTGGCACATTGTAGTCATGTAAAAATGCTTGTTCCCATTTTCCAACATATTAAGAATATGCAACAAGGATACAATAGTACTTTGTTTCTCTGGACCTGGTTTCTGATCTTCCCTGATTTCCTTCTTCATTTGTAAATGAGTCTGCTCACTAGGTATCAAGGTGTTGGAATTTTAGTGTTAACTTAACTTGAAACAAGGTGATAACTCAAGGGAGATGTTAGAATCCTAGTGTTAACTGAATGTAATTGATACAATGCTTGTGTTCACACCTTTACTCATTGGAGTTCACACATTTGGGAGATTTCAGGGTTTAGTATGAGATATCCTAATTCACACCTCCCTTGAAGCTTTTAGGGCCAGAGAGCATGCTGGGAGATATCCCACAATCCCACTCTCTCATATATAAAAAGCAGACAGAAGCCCAAGTCAAGAGAGTTCAGCTGAATTAGATTGAGAGGGGAGCGTCAAGTGAGTGCAGCCAGAAGCCCTCTCTCGGAAGAGAGTTACTTCGGATTAGAGAGAGTTACTTGGAACATTGACTGGGATCAGAGAGGAACACTCTGGGAGGAAGTCCACAAGCCCTCTCTCCAAGGCAAGAGAGATTCATTCCATTTTCCAACCGGTTAGCTTAGAGGCCTATCTCTCTGCTTGGTTCCAAGAGCTCCCTCCGAATGTCTCCAAATTCAAAGGTTTGTCCTTCAGCCCTTATAAGATCAGATCAATGATACTGAACCATGCTAAATTAGATAATTATTGTCTCTATCAACTCTAATGACTTAACTGTTTGTAAAGATTCCAACATCAAGGTATAAAGACTAGTGATCTCAAGTGCTCACCAAATCTGAAAGACTCAGACTCCATGTGAGTGGAATTTTTTGATGCCCCTAAATTACCAGGAAGGTGTATCAAATAAGCTGAGGTAAATCAGGCACCCAGGGACACCTTTATTTTCTTCTAGGTAAACCTTTTCTGAATGCTAATTCTATTATGAATGGACATGGAGCCTCAAGGCCTATCTCTGCTATTTGTTACCTGTGACTTTAGATGAATCATGTAAAATCACAGTATTCTCATCTATAAAAGGAGGGGATTCTATTAGATAGGGCAGCTGATGGCATAGTGGGTAGAATGTAGGGCCTGGGGTCAGGAATTCATCTTCCTGTTTTCATATCTGGCCTCAGACACTTAACCTTGTTTGACTCAGTTCCTCATCTGTAAAATAAGCTGGAGAAGGAAATGGTGCACCACTTCAGTATCTCTGCCAAGAAAACCTCAAATGGGGTCATAAAGAGTCAGACAGGACTGAAAAACGACCGAACAAAGATTGAATGACCTCTAGGGTCCCTTCCAACTCTAAATCTATGATTTAGATCTTAAAGGGCTGTTCTAATTTTAAATTTATGATTTTTCCCCATTGATCTGCTGGTAGGTTCTCTATATAAATAGGGTTACTTAGGATGCACCAAAATTCTAATTAAGTACTGGTTTTACTAGATTTTTTTAATCCCATGAATATGATGTGATTTTTAATTTTCATGAGTACTTTTTTTTTTTTTTTGGATGAACCTCACAGTGGGATGGTGTGGGTAAGAGTACAAACAATCATGGCGCCTTTTAAGCCACATGAACTTGGAGATGAAATTAGGATTATAAGAGGTCATTCACGAATATGACCATAAGACCATGGGTGAATCTGAATTTGAGATGTAACTAGAATTTTTTACCTCAGGTAAAAACAGTTGAGTAAAAGTTGGAATAGGATGAACTAGGAATAGAGTAATATTACTGCATAAACTGACTACAGATGTGGGTTGCATTGGACAAGTAAGTGGCTTGGCCCTCAATTCTAAAAAGGTTTGTGGAAAAGGCTGCGTGGGAGAACCTCAAGGAGTACTCTTCAGTTTTCTTCTCATTCTTGATATTTTTCCTTTAATCTTTCTCTTGAGATTAAATGTATATCATTCCTTCTTTTTAAAAAAATATTCTTTCTTAAAGACAATTTACTGAAAATATCCATTAATTTTTTTGTAGCAAATTTTTTGAATGAGAGGCAAACTTAAATGTCTGGCTATAGATATCTAGCAAGCCTCTTAATTTTGCAAAAAAGGACCTTAAATTAGTCTATCATTATCTTTTTTGAGGATCAACAAACAATTTGTTTGCTTCATTAAAAAAAAAGTATATAAGATGGGCATAGCAATACTTCTCTTGACTATATCATGAGGTTTTTGTGAGGATCACACAAGACTTCATGAAAGCAAAAAATACCTAACATTTGTATGGTGATTTATATTTTACAAAAGGATTCCCTGTGACTTCTTAGTCAGCTAAGGAACACTGTAGCTAAAGTTGTAGTCCAGAAGATCTGAATTCAAATTTTATTTCAGGCACTTACTAGCTGTGTATTTCTAAGCAAGTCACTTAGCTTCCTTCCCTCTTCCTCAAGTTCCTCATCTGTAAAATAAAGATGATAATCTATCTCTCTTGATTGTTATAATAAGATATAAAATGAAAAAGGCATAAATGCTAGCTAGCTGTTATTATGTATATTAAAAAGTTGAGGTCTACCAAAGTTAAGTAATTTGACTGAGGTTAAGATTCTAAGGTATCTAGGGCCCATATGTCACCAGGGATTTGTAGTCCTAGAGAAATGGCTTGGTCTGTTATTTACTCCCCTTGTAGCTTTGGTTAAATGATTTAACATCTCTAGTTCTGTTTCTTAATTTCTAAAAGGAGGAAGTGTACTAGGCAATCTCTATGGATCCCTTCTATCTCTAGATATTAAGATCTTGGAAATTTAAATATTTTTAGGGAGTGATTTTTTTAGGCTGAGTAATATTTTTCAATACTTATTTGATACCCCTCCTTCCCCTTCTCCCCCTCCCCCCCCCCATTACCTTTTAGGAATGCTTTCCACTGTCTGCATAACCCCTGCTCCCTGGAATAGACTAAGTACTTGTTCTCTTCTTCCTACCTTGGGAGTAAAATAAGAATGGCCAGTGGTCCCATTTAACTACTACTAATCTCAGAAGAGATGGGAAAGTTTTCAAATTAAACATGTTGCTCAGCAGCCACATGTAATATCACCACCCTCCTATTTAAGGCTGCTCAGTTCTAGAGAATTTTATCCTTTGTTGACGCTGCCAATGTTATCAATATTGACAGAAAATAACAATTATATATATATACATATACATATATATATAGAGAGAGAGAGAGAGAGAGAGAGAGAGAGAGAGAGAGAAAGAGAGAGAGAGAAAGAGAGAGAGAAAGAGAAAGAGAAAGAGAGAAAGAGAGAGAGAGAGAGAGAGAGAGAGAGAGAGAGAGAGAGAGAGAGAGAGAGAGAGAGAGAGAGAGAGAGATCAGGCCAGAAATCCAAAGGGCAACAACCTCAGGCATACCAAGAAATTTACAGACAGTCAAGAGTGCTAAAATAGGTGACTGAAGAAGGTTGGAGAATAGTGTTAAAAGCAAACTAATAGCCTTCCCATTCAAAATGCTTTAGATATAGGTTTAACTGGGTTCAAGGGAATAAGGGAGAAGACCCTGAACTATGTATTTAGCGTGGTGCTTTTTTATATGATAGATCACGGAGCTGGAAAGGACCTTAGAGATCAACTAATCCAATTCTCTCCCCCTCCCCTCCCCCATTATTTACCTGATAAGGAAACTGAGGCCCATGGAAAGTAAGTGACAATTAAATGACTGGAGAAAAAGAGGGAATGTCACAGATAGTAGATGTCAAAAGCTATCAGAATAAATTCTCCCTAGTTAAAAATTTGCCTAAGGTTGCTTACAGAATCACTATTACTATAGTCTGTGGGTGATCTTTTTTTTTTTTTTTCCATATCATATACTACTTCACCTATTACTACCTAGGTTTCAATGTTTCATGGGGTGATTTTTATCTAAAACTTACTGCTGGGCACTTAAGTAACATGAGAGGAGACCACAAATCATATGAATCTTCTGTAAAGTGCCTAGAACTCAGTGAGTGCTTAATATTAATTAATATGGCTACTACTACCATGACAACCATGATGAGTGTTTAGTGTGAATCAAATGGAAGAAAATAGCATTTCTTCATGATTAAAAATGAAAACTTTGAGTTGAGGATAAAAGCTGACTTGTGACATTTTAGGAATAATGCAGAGATTTTTAAAAAAAGATTTTTTTTATATTGTCCCCTCCATATGAATTTTTAAAGGTTACTCTAAAAAAAATTCTAGCTAAGCCTTAGAAATGCTTTCAGATTTAGCACAAAGTGTTATTTTAATGGGGTTATTTATCTAGATTCCATCAAATACTGTCCATTTTTTTCCTTATGGATTGTGTTTGAGATGTGCATCATATATAGATATATTTTTAAATTGATCAATTTGACATAGTAGCTTAAAATACAACATTTCCCTTAAGACTCAATGCCTTTGAAAATGGGAAGCCTGAGTTTGAAATAGCTTAAGGCGGAGTTAGAAAAGTGGCCAGTATTAATACCAGTATACTTGTTTTGCTTTTGATCATATACAGCCTATACTCCAGGTCTCAGAGGTGAAATAGTTGTGTATTGTAGACATGCTCCTCCATTGTTCTTTTTGTATTTGGCAATGAAAGCCATTAAATATGATGATTTGTTTTTTGGGCTATATCAGGCTTGGTTCTGGTGAATTCATCTTTAAAAGAATATGAAATAAAAAAGAATCTACTTATGAAAGAACATATGGCAAAGGAAATGAGTAGCTGTCTTAGTGGGTTATCTTTGGATGATGGTTGACTGCCATTTTGTTTCTTATAGAAAGACTTATGGCTGCTAATAAATGATAGTGAAATAGATAACAAAATTAAATTCTGATATTGAAGTAAATGAACAGACATTTTTATTTTTTAGTTGAATATTGCAATGTATCCACCAATTGATGACTGGACAAAAGATATGAATAGGCAGTTTTCTAAGATTGAAAATCAGTCTAATGAGAGCCATATGAAAAAAATGCTTAAAGGAAATAATTAATATAAAAACAACAACACTGTAAAAACAAATAACTTCAAAAGCATTTAGAAGTCTGATTTATAAAATGGTCAACCATGATTCCGGGGGACCAGTGATGAAGCTGACAGAGAATGATGGACTCAAAGTGAAAAATGATATACCTATATTCTTTGGCCCGGCCAATGCAAGAATTTTTTTCTTGACTATGTATACTTATTTCAAGAGTTTTCTTTTCTTTTCTCTTTTTCTTAGTGGAGGGCTTAGAAGGGAGAAACCAATAATTTTTTATTAACTGAAAAATAAAGAATACTGTAGTATGAATTCAGTTTTTATAGTACTTAATTTTTTATACCAAAACTTTAATCTTAATGCATTGGTGTGAACCTGTCTTCTCTCTATTGAGATTTCCAAGAGAGTACTAGAATTATTTTATCTCCTCATTCAAACTAATAAAGGGCTTTGAATATAGTAGATGCTTATATTTTATTGACATAAAAGCACAATATTTCACATATAGCAGATGCTGAATAAACAGTGATTGATTGATTCAGTTTTAGTTTTTAAAATAGGCACTAGGATTTTATACTTTCTTCAGTTCTGGATCTAGATTCATATTGAAACCAGAATATTGATTAGAATGTAGTATGAATATCAAGTTTGGAACTGAGCAGCATTCATTAAAATGGCTGAACCAGGAGTCATACTTTGAAAGACTAATGTTAAGATGTAATACTTTGAAGTGCTTTTTTGAACTTCCTTATTTTTTGGTAGGATGTAATAAAATGTAGTTCATTCCCTCTATAATCTACACATATCTGCCATTTCAAGGAGGTAGTAATTCCATTTCTCTTATCTGTAAGAGGCAGTTGATTCATTATGATATTTATGTTTTTAATTTTGTTAGTAAACATACTCAGGAGCTATATAATGGCAGTCTATTTATAAAAAAGCAACAAAGTAATAAATAAGACTTCTGAGATTTCTTGTGAGATTACCAAACTCTTTTGACATCTAACATCATTGAATATTAGAACGCCATTACAAATATGGAAAATTTTTCTTGGACATCAGGAGACCTAGGGACTCCTCTTAGGAGGGCCATAGGAGTCTACTTGAAGAAATATCTGCTACTGGACTCACTTATTGTCTGGTGGAAGTTATTTAAGTCTTTCTAGTGCTGTGTATTCATTCAAATCAATTCCTTTTTTTTTTTTTTTTTAAAGATTTTATGGTTATTTATGAGAGACTTTAACTACCTGTTCTGACTACAGTCTTCTTCTCCATTTGAAATTTTGCCCTGATAAACATCTGCTACAACCAAAAAAACTCCCCCAAAGTGGGAAAGAAAACAAAATGCAAGCAAACAATAACAGAAAGAGTGAGAATGCTATGTTGTGGTTCACACTCAGCTCCCATGGTCCTCTCTTTGGGTCTACATCCAAAATGGCTCTCTTCATTACCGAATAATTGGAATAAATTTGAATCACCTCATTGTTGATGAGAGCCACAACCTCATAATTGCAGATCTATATTTCTTTAGGAAGATCAGTTTGGTCATTCTCTGGAAGATGAATGAGAGAGGAAGAATCTGGATTTAAGAAGATCCATCATCTTGCCAAGAAGGGGTATGAGTCTGAAGGTGGGTGGTACCTGTGCGTACAGGAAAGAGAAACAGATTTGTGATATATTGTGGAGGCAGAAATGGGTTAGGAAGAGAGGAGGGCCATGGCAGCCATTTAAAGGTATATAGCATATGAATTCACTAGGCTGTGATGATTTACTGGTCTAATTCTCCACTACTAGGAGAACTGATATGGTTCCTATACATCTTTAAGTCTCTGTGATCACTCAAGCATGAGTAACTGTTGGTGATGTAGACATGGTAGTGTGTTATTCTTGATATTCAAGCTTCTTTGGGACTGCTGCTTCCCTATTCCAATAGGTTTAAAGATGCTTTTGAGAGACACTTGGAAAACTCCACATGGTATATGCTAAGCATTTCTCTTCTTAGATCAGATATGAATTCATTGGGAGCACAGAACAAAGAAAAGGAAGGAAAGGAAAATTTTTCAAATTTGATAAATAAATTCAACAGTGGATAGAGTGCTGGGCCTGGAACAAGGGCCAGAGTTGTATTTCAGAGTTGAAATACAGTTTCAGATTCTTGTGTCTGTGTAACACTAGGTAACTGCTCAATTTCTGTTTGCCTAAGTTTCCTCAACTGTAAAATGGAGATTATAGCAATATCTATCTTTCAAAGTTTTTGTTAGGAACAAATGAGATAATTTTTTGTAAAGTTCTCATTCTGGATTGTTGCAGGTGCTATATAAATTCTTTTCCCCTTGCCTTGCCTTGCCTTCTCTCTATCCCTACCTCATTAAATGCTAATTGTGTAATAAAAAAGCAATTAAAAAAAAAAGCAGTGTTGGTAACTTTGGGGATCCAGAAGGGTCTCTTGTAGGAAGGAATATTTTGAGTCACACTTTGATGGATACTAGGTGGAGATTAAGATAAGATGCATTCCAGAGAAAAGTGATCATCCTTGTTCAAATGGATGGAGGCAAGATATATAGATTAAAACTGAAAGAAACTCTTTATTTTATAGATGAGGGAACTGAGGCCCCAGGAGATTAAGTGACATGAGATAGTCATACAGATAGTAAGTGTCAGAAGTAGGATTTGAACCCAAGTTTTCTAATTCTATGGTCCTCACTGACATATATGGGGAACGTGCCAATTTGACTGGAATTGAGTATGTATGAAAGGGAGAAATATGAGCTAAGATGGGGAAAATAGGCAAGAGTCAAATTGAAATGGACTTTAGATGCCAGTATAAGGAATTTGGATTTTTTCCTAGAATCAATTTTCTCTTCTAAGCAGCGATTTGAGGTCTGTAGTTTGGTCCTGGAAAATGAAAAAGGGAGAATTAAGTAGTTTGAGTACCAACAGTACCCTGGATTGAAAGAACTATTCAGAAAAGTGTAAGAAAGTCACTGTAATTCAGAAAGGACTAGGTGACAGCTTGACTTGGCTGGAATGTCTCCAGACCTACTTGTGGAGTCAGAAATGGATTAGGGAGAGAGGAGGGCAAGGTAGCTATTTGAAAGCATCTATAAATGTAAGCCAGAATAATTTACTGGGTCCAATTCTCCAATGCTGGGAAAACTGAGGTGGTTCAAAAACATCTTCAGGTCTCTGTGGCCATTCAAGCACGTATATAAACTATTGGTGATATAGACATGGTGATGCATGATAGATTTGTCTTCAGCACCTCATACCTTTCCATTCTGTTTCTCTTTTGCCTTTCCCTTAGACATTCAGTGTCTTCACGCGCCATATTGTCTCACCTTCAAGAAAATGTGTTTTAACATTCTTTTTCACTGAAGTGAAGAGGATTGTGTGTTGCAGCCACATTTTGTGGACTTATGGATACAGCACTAGACACAAAGTCAAGAAATCTAGTATTCTAAGTCTTCCTCCGACACTTCTTAGCTATATAACTCTGAACAAATCACTTCATTTCATCTTTCCCTGAGTTTCCTTATTTGTAAAATGGAAATAATGATATACTACTTCACAGGGTTTGTTGTAAAGATCAAATGAAATAAAAAAAATATAATATGCTTTGCAAAGTTTAAAGTGTTACATAAATGCTAGCTATAATTTTTTTATTATGAATGCACAAAATGTTACCCTCTCCTAGGGTATTTGAATATTATAAAGTATAAACTTCCTAATGTAAAAAGGCATCTAGGTGGCACAGTAAAGTCCTGGGCCTGGAGTCAGGAAGAGTCTTTTATGTCAATTCAAATCTGGCCTCAGACACTTATTAGTTGTGTGACCCTGGGCAAGTCACTTTATCCTGTTTGCCTCCATTTCCTTTTCTGGAAAAGGAAATGGCAAACTACTCCAGTATTTTTGCCAAGAAAACTCCAAGTGGGGTCACAAAGAGTGGGGCAAGACTGAAATGACTGAACAATAAAGGAATAAAACTCTAAAAGAGTGGAATTTCAAGATTTGTAATGCAAGATTTGCTTCAATCAACTAAATGACTAGCACTTATTAAATGTCTATTAAATCATATCACATCTTTGCTTCTAAAATAGGGTTTTATTCCTTACTTGAATCATCATCAGGAAAATATACTTTGTTGTTATTCAGTTATTTCAGTTGTGTCCCACTCTTCATGATCCAATGTGGGGTTTTCTTGGCAAAGATACTGGAGGGGTCTGCCATATTTTTGTGTAGTTCATTTTACAGATGAGGAAACTAAGGTAAACAGGATGAAGTGACTTGCCCAGGATCATCCAAGTAATCTAAGGCTAGATTTGAACTCAGGTTTTCCTGACTAGGCCCAGAGTTCTATTCCCCTTAACATGTAGCTTTGTTAGTTATTATCATTATTTGGACCTGAAATTTATGCCTAGAATTTCACCTTCTCTATTATCTTTGTGAACCTTGTCTTCCTTCAAGTTACAACTCACATCCCACCTTTTTATTGGAACCTTCTTTGATCCTTCTATCTCTATATTTAACTATGTGCTTGCTGTATTTTCTTCTGTAGAATAGCAACTCCTTAAAGAAAGGGTCTCTTTTCCCATGGTCTTTGCTTAGCATATTGTTGAGCACATGGTTGGTGCTTAATAAATGTTAGTTGAATTGAAATCAGCTCCCAAATAATAAATGAAGCAAGGAAAAATATTTGTAATGTGCCAACAACTGTGCTTAGATATGGGGATGCCACTGAAAAACTCAAGTCCATTTTCTTAAGGAGTTCATGTAACTAGAAGAGACAAGACATATAGGAAAAAATCAACAGGACCTATATAGGTAGATATAGGTCCACTGGTCTTTAGGGCGTAGTGGCAGAAAAACTGATAAGACTTAATCATCTCCCATATTATTAGAAGGATTTTCAGTGGTGATTACCTGCTCTTTTCATTGGTGTTAGATGCAGTATTCTTTCTGCAAGGGGATTGGAGGAACCTGGTCCATGACCATTGGAAGGAAGGGATGGGTTTGAAGAATGGTGTTTGAAGAACACCCCCATGGGTGAAAGTGTGTGTGTGGAGATGTTGTCAGTGTCTAACTGCTCCCATCTTTGAGCTATTCCTCAAATATAATATTCCATCTCCCTTCCTGCATCTTTGATTTGACTATCCTCCATGTCTGGAATGTTCTTAATATCCTGGGCTTTCTTTTAAGATTCAGCTCAACTCTCATCTTTAAGAAGCCTTTCCTGATCTAAGCAGATGCTAATGTCAGTTGGATTCATACTATTTTACATTTCTCTCTCTCTCTCTCTCTGTCTCTCTCTCTCTCTCTCCTATCTCCATCTTTTTTATCTCTGTATTTTTTGTCTTTGTCTCCTTCACTCTTTTCATCTCCATATCTGTCTCTCTGTCTGTCTTTCTCTATGTCTGTCTCTGTCTCTCTCTCTTTCTCTCCTCTCTCCATTTCTGTCTTTTTCTGTCTGTCTCTTCGTACATCTTTCTCTGGATCTTTCTGTCTCTGGATTTCTCCCTCCCCTTTTCTCTCTCTCTTTCCCTTTCTCTTTCCTTCCTTTCTTCTTTTCCTCTCTCCTTACCTTCTTCTTCCTCTCTCCATTTCCATCTCTGTCTCTTTCTGTTTTTGTTTCTTTCTTTCTTTCTTTCCATCTCTATGTTCATCTCTCTCTCGCTCTCTCCCTCTCAGTATCTGTCTCTCTGTTAGTCTTTCTCAGTCTCTGTGTGTCTCTGTCTTTATCTCTCTGTTTCTCTCTCTTTCATTTGTGTGTCTGTCTCTTTCTTTCCCCCCTTCTAGTTATTTATGTCTTATCTCCCTCTTTAAACTATACATTCTTTGGGGGTCAAGTACTATTCTTGTTTCTCTTTTCATTACTAATGTTTTGTTCATTGCCTTGCATATAGCGAACACTCTAAAACTGTCTATTAAAGTTTGAGAGAAGGGTTCTTTGTAGTATCTGTTCCATTGGGAATTTTGGTGCCAATATCAACAAATCACCATTGTGCCTGATAAACTGTAAGGCTCAGTT
Source organism: Antechinus flavipes (assembly GCF_016432865.1). Classification (NCBI taxonomy): domain Eukaryota; kingdom Metazoa; phylum Chordata; class Mammalia; order Dasyuromorphia; family Dasyuridae; genus Antechinus; species Antechinus flavipes. Next base: position 266,833,930 of record NC_067399.1, read on the forward strand.
TCATGGCAGCTGCCTCAATTTGTCCAACCCAGATAGACCCTTTAAGATAATTCATTTAAATTTTGTAACACTGTTAAAGACAGTGGGTTCTTCAACTTTCAGGCCAGATCTTCAAAGACCTGAATACCTATGATACATGAATACCACATCTGTATTCACTAAACTTGCTCCTGCTGCAGCCCAAGTACAAATTTCCAAGAGTTCTAACAAATTTATTTAATTTATACATTTGTTTTTGGGATAATTGTATTATTCATGTGTCCTTTGATCTTTTTATGTATATTCATGTCTGTTTTAGGTGGCAGGCTGTTGGATATGATTTAGGTAGGGAGCTCACAGCTGGGAAAAGCAGAGAGACTTAATCTCATCTAAGTACCCACATCAGCACGATGCACTTGTGGGTGCTTCATAACTGCTTTGTGGTGGTAATTATGATGGTAGTAAGGCAGTAATCCAAGCCATTAATCCTCACAACATCAGTGTGGTAGCAACATAAGCCCCAAAGAGAAGAATAACTGGCTACCCCCAGGGCACCCAAAAGTGCAAAAGCAAGCAAAGGAGTAAACCTTTGAAGTGCTCCCAGATCAAGGACTTTTCTGGCACGATTCAATTCAGTGTGTGCGCTTGCCATCTCTGCAACTGGCAACTTAGCTTCTTGGGACCCGATATTTCATTTCTACAGGCTGGTTAGATGTGGATTCTTCCCCCAGAGAAAGAGGGGACAGCATTGTGACAGAGGCAGCCAGAGGGACTGACAAGTGTCTTTGGGTGCAGCTCTAGATTCCAAAAGAGTTTTCTCAATGCCCTGCTTTTTAGTCTCATCTGTTTTTGAGACCTACTGTTTTCGCAATTATTGTATTCATAGGTATCTGAAGAAGAAAGAACATAAGCATTGATTAAGTGCCTACTACATACCAAGCATTGTGTTAAGTGCTTTATAAATATTATTTCATTTTATACTCACAATATCCCTGAGACATACCTGCTATTCTTCTCTCCATTTTATAATTGAGGAAACTAAGGAAGGTGGAAGTTAATGACTCGTCTGAGTTCATACAGCTAGTGTCTAAGACAAATTTGAACTCGGGTCTTCCTGTCTCCAGACCCAGTGCTCTGTTCACTGAATTGCTGAGCTGCTTGGAGTTTATTTGACTTGAGTTGCTATATTTTCAAAGAATTCTATCTCTTTGTCTGTCTACTAAAAAATATGTCCTAGTGTTAATAGTTCCCATTTATATAGTGCTTACTATGTGCCAGTAACCCTGGGAAGTAGGGTAACAGTTTTTTACAGTTAAGGAAATTGAGGCAGATAGAGTTTAAGTGGCTTGTCCAAGATCACATAGCTGGTAAGTGTCTGAGGTTAGATTTGGACTCAGGTTTTCCTGACTCCTAGTCTAGGGGTCTATCCATTGAGACACCAAGCTGCTGTGAATAGTTTGTTAGGTTGTGTTTGGATAGAGTTGACTTCCTGGGAATATTTATATGCATGCAAAACCTCTTTTCCCTTCAACAAAGTTAGGGACTCAGTAGGTGCCCATGGAACAGTATTCATGTCTTTTTGTAACCCTCTTGCCTAAGAACAGGCACGAAATTGATTTTTATTCTATTAAACTGTAGTTATATCATCCGAATGTGAAGCTTTCCCTCTTATCTTTGAAATATTGGACCTGAACAGTCCACTATCTCTTGTGCCTAACCTTTGATGTCATAATATTTAAAATTCTTAAATGTTATTTCCTTCCATGGTGTTTAAATGTGCCTCCTACCCTTCCATCTCTCCTTACCATTATAACAGGAATTAAGCATATGAAGTAGATAGTGTAAATAGCCTGGTCTATTTGTAAATTAGCCTGAACTATCTAGTCAATGAATTCTGAATTCATTGAAAGATTAAAAAAACAACAACCAGGGAATCTACTGCTATTTGGATATAGCATATCACTCAATGTGAAGAAAAACTTTCTAATAATTAGAACTGATCAAAAATGGAATGTGTTGCCTATGAATCAATCAACAAACTTTTATTAGGTTCATATTTAATGACAGGCACATTGTTAAGTGATGGGGAAAAGAAAGACAGGCAGTCCCTGTCCTCAAGGAGCTTACAATTTAATGAGGAAGACAACATGAAACAAGTATGTACAAAACAAGCTATATAAAGGAAAAATAGGAAATAATTAACAGGCAAGGCCCTAGAATTAAGAGAGGTTGGGAAAGACTTTCAGTAAGAGATAGGATTTTAGTTGGGAGGAAGCTAGGGAAGTAAGAAGTCAGAGTGGAGGAAAAGAGAACAATTCAGGCATGAACAAGTAATTGTTCTGAATGAACAATTCAATCAGAAAAAATAACAGGAGGAGAAAGATGGAGCGTCTTCATAGAGGAACAGCCAGGAGGCCAAAGTCACTATACTGAAAAGTATACATTGGTGGAGTACAGTATAAGACTGCCTAGAAAGGCGCTGTGTTTTCTCTCCTTGTAATTTTCCAAGTAGAAGTTGGGTCAGAAAGTCCCATTTACTTTTTGAAGATATTATATTGAGAATTTCTTTTGTGTCTAGGTTGAAGTAGGTGGCTACCAAGGTCTCTTCCAACTCTCAAATTCTGTAATTTGAAAAAAATTTGAAAAGCAAAGCTTGCTAAGGAAAAACTGATAACAGCTCATCCCTGATTAAGAATTTTTAGACTTAGCAGAGAATATTATTTTATCCTTTCCTATTTATAGGTAAGAGTTTTTCATGATTAATTTATGTTTGTATTAACTCTGTTTATGAAATATGAAAAACAAAAGGAAAATATGAAAAGCAAAAGTCAGAAAAAGAGATTCTGAATTGCATTTTTACTGCACAAATAATTTAATTTATATTTCTGACTAGATTTCAAATGACTTTCATATAATATAATTTGAAATGAGAAATATGATATTCCTGATGGTTATCTAGTGAGGAAATGATATGATTGTGCCAACTTTGGCCAGCATTAGATGTAGTTTGTAAATAAGGAAGAGAGTTAAAAATATTCTCAATCATGGTTTCTTCATTTAACTCAGGTTCATTGCCATGAGCCAGCACTAAGGTGGACAAAATCTTTGTACCTACTTCTTGAAAGTTTATCTTTCTATCACTTGGGATGCATGGCTCATTCTTACCACCTTAAAATTATCACAAGTTTCAAAAGGCCCTCAACTTCTTCCAGGAAACTTTCCCAAGAACACATGGGAAATAATAATTAGTAATATTGGAGCAATTCCAGATTCAGCCATTTGTATGCATTCAGATCATTGACTGGCTAGAGTAAAGGTTAAAATCAATCCTTGTCAAGTAGATGTGGCAGTCAAGGTCAAGACTTGTCTAGAGTACAACAAGTTTATTTGATAAACAGCACAGGGGGTGATGACAGATTATGAACAGCTTTGTTTTAATAAACATTGAAAAAGAGTCGAAGAAGAAAAAAGAATTTGGTTTTAAGAGACAGATCGTTTGAAGAACATTTGTAGATTATAAAATAAAGTTCAAAGAGAAAGACAAAAATTAGTCATTTAAGATTTAAATGAACCGATTACCAATAAGAGCAGAACAATAGTGAAACCACTATTTGGGCAATAATATGGTGGTTAGAAATTTGGACTTAGCATCAGAAAGAGCTGATTTGGAATCATGACTCAGCCATTTACTAACTGGGTCAGTCATGTTACCTCTTTCAGCCTCAGTTTTATGCATTACATCAAGAAGTGATAATATCAATAAAAAATATAAAGTTGGAAAGAACAATTGGACCCGACCAAATATAATTTTAAAGACACTTAGAGAAAAATTCAAATTATGAAAAAGAGGAGGAAGAGTCTACAAAAATATTTAAAAATCATATATAATACTTTTATGATAAGAAAGCGACAGACGAGCTATTAGTAGCTATTGATTCATATGTTCACTTTCTCATATAAATGAGAATAGTTTATGCAGACAACTAAAATATCCTTGATTAAAATTAAGAAGGCTAGCAGTCATAGACTTTTTTTTTAGGAGATCAATCTTAGGAGTCATATAACTGAGATGTATTAGAAGATAAAATCTAGCTATGTCTGTTTTTTGGTGATTAAAAAAAAAAAAGCATTTTGACCAACTGATCAACAAGCATTTACTGAGCACTTACTAAATATCATCATTGTGGTAGGTACTTGGAATATAAATATAAAAATATTTCAGTCCTTGCCATCAAAGAGCTTATACTTTATTGGGCACAACATATACTGGAAAGTGATGGCTAGGAAGAGGAACTTTAGTTTAGAGCAGTTGAAGGGATGCTAAGTGGAAATATAGGTAGCAAATAGAACCATCCTTTCCAGGGGCAGTGGTAATATTGATTTGATTATTGTTTTCTGAAAGGGAAGGGAGGTGAAAGGCTATATGCCTCAGTGGAGTAGATGGCAAGATACCTACATCAGCTAGCCCTGGTGACCAGGAAGTTGGTTGAGTGAAGCATGATTTGGGGTTGGCTAGATACACAGGACTGATGATGGGATTGATTTATTTAGTCATCAGGCTAGCACTATTCTCCTGGGGTGAGATCTAAAGCCAGATGAGTTTGCTCCCCTAAGGGACAAGGGAAGGGTCTCTCTCTAGGGTTCAGGTATTATCCTTGAAGTATTACAGCCCTAAGACATGGCCCCATTCACATCTCTCTCATTATTTCTTATGGCTCAATAGTATTCTACCATATTCAGGATGATGATAATGGTTAGTATTTATATAGTTCTTTAAAGTTTTCATAACATTTTGCATGTTATCTCATTTGAATTAATTCATATACCATAACTTGTTCATCCATTCCTTAATTGATGGGTACCTACCTCTCTCATTTAAAATTCTTTATCACAAAAAGAGCTACTATAAGTATTTTTGTACATATGAGTCTCTTTACTCTTTTTTTTCCTCTTTTGGGTATATTTGCAGTTGTGGTATCATAGGGTCTAAAGGGTATGAAAAGCTTAATAACTGAAATCTATCAGATTTAAGTAAAGAGATGTGACTTGAAGGAAGGAATTTATGTTTTAACATTGGGTTCAATGTACATTTTGTACATGGACTTGCATGATTCCCTTTTGTCCTAGTAGCTCACTTGGAAAATAGGATGATTTTGAAGAAAGCCGATGATGGCAATGTATTTGCTATGAGCAAAATGCTTTGTAAATGGAAATATGAAATGCGCTATTTCGATTGATTCAGTGAAAGGAAGTTCTAGCTGTAAGTCCCATATCTCAGGAAGTAAGTAATACCATTTAATGTTATATAAATGTATATGAATATTGGCTTTTGTTCTTCTATAATTCCTAGCAAAAACAAAACATAAAAGAGAAAATAGAATTAAAGATTAAAAACTAGCCCGCATAGCATAGCAGGCCCTGAAAGGAAAGAGAAGCAGACTTTCAGCTTTCTAACTCTCATTTCATATCATTTATTATTTACTGGACCGTACTGCTTTTCCAAAATGGGACTAATAATTAGAGAGAGTCATAACATTAAGGGAAAATTCAATCTGAATTGAAAGAAAAGGAGAAGCTATTGGCTTGGGTCAGAGCAGAAAGGAAACACAAGTTTGTCTTAGAATGAATGGCTATTTCATATGCTCCAAACAGTTTTGTTTTGGGGAATGTCTAGTACCTGATGCTTCAAGGGAAAACTGAAAACCTTTCTCCTTTGTACACTGGCCAGTCATACACTATAGTGTTACATCAAGGAGAAACATTCTTCCAACTATCCATTTAGGGATCATAGACTATGTAGAGACTGAGGACTTTTAATTTTCTTACCCAGAAAAATGGAATGAAAAAAGATATTTTTTCCCTCCTAGAAAGAACGACTCCTGGAGATTAAGAATTGTATATGAGTAGAAAAGACTGGGAGGGGATAGCAAAACAAACAAATATTGCTAAGACAAAGGAAATCATAGGCAAGCAAGGAAGCTCAAAAGGAGCTGATGCAGTTAGGCCACTGAGTACCAGATTTTGAGCAGTAACTTGATTTTGTCAGTAACTTTAAGTAAACTGTATGGGGAGTCTCTTTGTTACTATACTCTTAGTTATTTAAACAAGTATGGATAGAAGAAGTTATGCAAAGGTAAAATAAAAGACAGAATCTCAGAGCTGGAAAAACCCTCAAGAGTTTTATCTAGTTTAACCCATAACTAAACTATCTTCTTTACAATATTTCTGCTAAGTAATCTTATCATCTCCAATCGAAGACTTTCATTGATGAGGAATTTACTACTTATCAAGGAAATCCCTAGTTTTGGATAGTTCTGTTAGGAAATTGTTCTTCCTTGCCAAAATCTTACATATATATAACTTCCCTTCATTCTCCCTCTCAACTTTTCAGTTTTTTTTTTTTTTTGTATATTGTCTTCCTTTAGAATGTAAGTAACTGGAAGGTAGGGACTACATTATTATCTTATTTTTGAAACTTCATGATTTAGCGTAGTGCCTGCCACATAATCAATACTTAATAAATGCTATCTATTTCTCTCTTCCTCTTCTTACCTGTTTATTTAAGTAACATTTTCTACTCATTGTTCTCAGATTGGCCCTCTCAGACCAAGCAGAATATGGGTAATTCATCTTTCACTTGATAGCCCATCAAATTCTTCAAGATACCCATCAAGTCCTCCTCAATTCTACTTCAATACATTGCATTAATGTAAAAACTTTTGTCCTTTACATTTATTAAATTGAATTACTAGTGTAATGACCAATGGCAATATCCATTTTAATAACAACAAAATTATAATAACATTAGTGTCACATAATAATGGCTAATATTTGTATCTTCCCTTCGAACTCTGAAGATGTCTGTTTCAGGTGATTCAAGAATGGTTAATTTCTGAGTGGTTGGAAACTGGGAAAACAGACTGACAAGAGAATGGATTTCAGAGCAGGGGATGCATTTCCTTGTTAGGAAGTCAGGAATGCCTACAGTTTAGGGATTAGCATTAATGTTTAATGGATCTTACTCTTCAGAGACATCAAGGACCTCTGGATGAATACTTCCATAATTATTGAAACCCTTTTATAGCATATTATGTTATCTTCAAGAGTTGCCATGGTTGAAAAAATTTTCACTTTGAGCTAACCTGATGATTCAATTAATGAGCTATTTTAGAAAAAAAAAAAAAATGTCAAGTAACATTTTGTAGATTCCTAAAAATCAAAACTAGGGGCAGCTAGGTGGCGCAGTGGATAGAGCACCAGCCCTGAAGTCAGGAGGACCTGAATTCAAATCTGGTCTCAGACACTGTCTAGCTGTGTGACCCTGGGCAAGTCACTTAACCCCAATTGCCTAAAAAACAAAAAAAAGGACTTCCGGTTAAGATGGCGGAGAGGAGGCTCACAGTTGCATAAGCTCCGCGCTTTCTCTCACTATCCACTTCATTACAAGCCTCTGAATCAATGCTTGACTGAAAAAAACTCACTAATAGTTACCAAGAGAAGCCATCCCTGAGATCCGCCAAGAAAGGTCTGTCTTTACTGGAGGGCTGGGGCGGTTTTAGATCGGGCGCAGGCGGCGGGCAGCAGCAGTGAGAGCACGGGAGCAGACTGGAGAGGGGGTGGAGAGTGATCGTAGCCGTTTCTGCGGGGAGAGCTTCGCTACAGGTTTGGATAATTTCCTCCGGCAGCAAGTCAACAGCCCAGCAGAGAAGCTAAAAACACCGGGGCTGAAGAATACAACTGCAAACAGCTGGAGTCTCTCAGGACCTGCCCCCCCCCCCTTCCCCCCCTCAGTGACTCAGCACGCTCTGGGATCTCAGAGCGCAGGCGCAGCACAGTCCTGCTAGTGCCTCACTGCTGCCACCTGCAGTCTGTAGAGGAAGCTCGATAACACACCCAGCCCCCCCCCCCAAAGAAAGACTCCAGTTTTTTCTGTTTTTCTTTGGTAGTTTGTCTCTGATTAATAGACAGAATGAGCAAGAAGCTGAAGAGGACTTTAACCCTTGACAGCTTCTATACAGATAGAGAGCAGACTCTAAATCCTGAGGAGACTAAAAACAGGCAGTCCCCAGGTGATTCCCCAAAGGAGGAAATCATCTGTTCCTCAGCACAGATGAACCTCATAGAAGTGATTAAAAAGGCTCTCACAAGGGAGCTAGAAGAAAAATGGGAAAAGAGCCTGGAGAAAGTTAAAGAGAGAGTGGATAAAGAAGTAAAATCCTTGAAAAATAGGATTAGTGAACTGGAAACAGAAAACAGCTCTCTAAAAAACAAAATTGGCGAAATGGAAAAAAATTCCACAGAACAAAAGAACTCAATTGGACAATTAGAGAAAGATTTTAAAAAAGTGAGTGAAGAGAATACTTCACTGAAAATCAGAATTGAACAAGTGGAATTGAATGACTCGAGGAGACAAGAAGAATCAGTCAAGCAAATCCAAAAAAATCAAACAATGGAGAAAAATGTGAAATACCTTCTGGGGAAGACAACAGACCTGGAAAACAGATCCAGGAGAGACAATCTGAGAATCATTGGACTCCCAGAAAAACATGAGGAAAAAAAGAGCCTGGACACTGTCTTCCAGGAAATCATCAAAGAGAACTGCCCAGAAGTCATAGGAACAGAGGAAAAAATAAACATTGAAAGGATTCATCGATCACCCACTGAAAGGGATCCTAAAATCAAAACACCAAGGAATATAGTGGCCAAATGCCAGAACCCTCAGGTGAAAGAAAAAATATTGCAAGCGGCTAGAAAAACCCAATTCAAGTATCAAGGAGCCACAATAAGGATCACCCAGGATCTGGCAGCATCCACATTAAAAGATCGAAGGGCCTGGAATATGATATTCCGAAAGGCTAAGGAACTTGGTATGCAACCAAAAATAACTTACCCAGCGAGAATGAGCATCTTTTTCCAGGGAAGAAGATGGACATTCAACGAAGTAAGCGAATTTCATCTATTTCTGATGAAAAAACCAGAACTTAACAAAAAGTTTGATCTACAAATATAGAACTCAAGAGAAATCTAAAAAGGTAAAGATTAATCTTGGGAACTATATTTTGACTATATAGATGTATAAAGAATACATGTATACCTTGTTCTAGAAATTGATGTGGAAAGGACATTGTACCAGAAAAAGGGTAAAGTGGGGGTAGTACATCTCATGAAGAGGCATAGGAAACCTATTATATCTGAGAGAAAGAATGGAGGGGGATGAATATAGTGGGTATCTTACTGCCTTCAGAATTGGCTTTAAGTGAAAAATCTTAAGACATATTCAATCTATGGTGAAACTTCTCCCATCTCATTGAAAAGTGAGAAGGGAAAAGTGGAAAGGGAAGGAATAAGCTAAGGGGAAGGGAATACGGGAACTGGGAGGGAAAGGGGTAAGATAGGGGGAGGAACTCTAAGGAAGGGGGAGGGATACTAAAAAGGGAGGGCTGTGAGAAGCAAGGGGTGCTCACAAGCTTAATACTTGGAAGGGGGGGAAAGGGGAAAGAAGGGAGGAAAGCATAAACCGGGGTTAACAAGATGGCAAGTAATACAGAATTGGTCATTCTAACCATAAACGTGAACGGGGTAAACTCCCCCATAAAGAGAAAGCGGTTAGCAGAATGGATTAAAAGCCAGAATCCTACAATATGTTGTTTACAGGAAACACACCTGAAGCGGGGAGATACATGCAGGTTAAAGGTAAAAGGTTGGAGCAAAATCTACTATGCTTCAGGTGAAGTCAAAAAAGCAGGGGTAGCCATCCTGATCTCAGATCAAGCTAAAGCAAAAATTGACCTAATTAAAAGAGATAAGGAAGGACACTATATCTTGCTAAAGGGTAGCATGGATAATGAAGCACTATCTATATTAAACATATATGCACCAAGTGGGGTAGCATCTAAATTCTTAAAAGAGAAACTAAGAGAGCTGCAAGAAGAAATAGACAGTAAAACTATAATAGTGGGAGATCTTAACCTTGCACTCTCAGAATTAGATAAATCAAACCAGAAAATAAATAAGAAAGAAGTCAAAGAGGTAAACAGAATACTAGAAAAGCTAGATATGATAGATCTCTGGAGAAAATGTAATGGAGACAGAAAGGAATACACTTTCTTTTCAGCAGTTCATGGAACCTATACAAAAATTGACCATATATTAGGACATAAAAACCTCAAACTCAAATGTAGTAAGGCAGAAATAGTAAATGCATCCTTTTCAGACCACGATGCAATGAAAATTACATTCAACAAAAAAGCAGGGGGAAGTAGACCAAAAAATAATTGGAAACTAAATAATCTCATACTAAAGAATGATTGGGTAAAACAGCAAATCATAGACATAATTAATAACTTCACCCAAGAAAACGATAATAATGAGACATCATACCAAAATGTATGGGATGCAGCCAAAGCGGTAATAAGGGGAAATTTCATATCTCTAGAGGCCTATTTGTATAAAATAGAGAAAGAGAAGGTCAATGAATTGGGTTTGCAATTAAAAATGCTAGAAAAGGAACAAATTAAAAACCCCCAGTCAAACACTAAACTTGAAATTCTAAAAGTAAAAGGTGAGATCAATAAAATTGAAAGTAAAAAAACTATTGAATTGATTAATAAAACTAAGAGTTGGTTCTATGAAAAAACCAACAAAATAGACAAACCCTTAGTAAATCTGATTAAAAAAAGGAAAGAGGAAAATCAAATTGTTAGTCTTAAAAATGAAAAGGGAGAACTCACCACTAACGAAGAGGAAATTAGAGCAATAATTAGGAGTTACTTTGCCCAACTTTATGCCAATAAATTCGACAACTTAAATGAAATAGAAAAATACCTCCAAAAATACAGCTTGCCCAAACTAACAGAGGAAGAAGTAAATATCCTAAACAGTCCCATCTCAGAAAAAGAAATAGAACAAACTATCAATCAACTCCCTAAGAAAAAATCCCCAGGACCAGATGGATTTACATGTGAATTCTACCAAACATTTAAAGAACAATTAACTCCAATGTTATATAAACTATTTGAAAAAATAGGGATTGAAGGAGTCCTACCAAACTCCTTTTATGACACAGATATGGTACTGATACCTAAACCAGGTAGGCTGAAAACAGAGAAAGAAAATTATAGACCAATCTCCCTAATGAATATTGATGCTAAAATCTTAAATAAAATATTAGCAAAAAGATTACAGAAAATTGTCACCAGGATAATACACTATGACCAAGTAGGATTTATACCAGGAATGCAGGGCTGGTTCAATATTAGGAAAACTATTAACATAATTGACTATATCAATAACCAAACAAACAAAAACCACATGATCATCTCAATAGATGCAGAAAAAGCATTTGATAAAATCCAACATCCATTCCTAATAAAAACACTTGAGAGCATAGGAATAAATGGACTTTTCCTTAAAATAGTCAGGAGCATATATTTAAAACCATCAGTAAGCATCATATGCAATGGGGAAAAACTGGAACCTTTCCCAGTAAGATCTGGAGTGAAGCAAGGTTGCCCACTATCACCATTATTATTTAATATCGTATTAGAAACACTAGCCTCGGCAATAAGAGTCGAGAAAGATATAAAAGGAATTAGAGTAGGCAATGAGGAAACCAAACTATCACTCTTTGCAGATGATATGATGGTATACCTAGAGAACCCCAGAGATTCTACCAAAAAGCTATTGGAAATAATTCATAATTTTAGCAAAGTAGCTGGCTACAAAATAAATCCCCATAAATCCTCAGCATTTTTATACATCACCAACAAAACCCAACAGCAAGAGATACAAAGAGAAATTCCATTCAGAATAACTGTTGATACCATAAAATATTTGGGAATCTATCTACCAAAGGAAAGTCAGGAATTATATGAGCAAAATTATAAAAAAGTCTCCACACAAATAAAGTCAGACTTAAATAATTGGAAAAATATTAAGTGCTCTTGGATCGGCCGAGCGAACATAATAAAGATGACAATACTCCCTAAACTAATCTATTTATTTAGTGCTATACCAATCAGACTTCCAAGAAAATATTTTATTGATCTAGAAAAAATAACAACAAAATTCATATGGAACAATAAAAAGTCGAGAATCTCAAGGGAATTAATGAAAAAAAAATCAAATGAAGGTGGCCTAGCTGTACCTGATCTAAAATTATATTATAAAGCAGCAGTCACCAAAACCATTTGGTATTGGCTAAGAAATAGATTAGTGGATCAGTGGAAAAGGCTAGGCTCACAAGACAGAATAGTCAACTATAGCAATCTAGTGTTTGACAAACCCAAAGCCCCTAACTTCTGGGAAAAGAATTCATTATTTGATAAAAACTGCTGGGATAATTGGAAATTAGTATGGCAGAAATTAGGCATGGACCCACACTTAACACCATATACCAAGATAAGATCAAAATGGGTCTATGACCTAGGCATAAAGAACGAGACTATAAATAAATTAGAGGAACATAGAATAGTTTATCTCTCAGACTTGTGGAGGAGAAAGAAATTTGTGACCAAAGATGAACTAGAGACCATTACTGATCACAGAATAGAAAATTTCGATTACATCAAATTAAAAAGCCTTTGTACAAATAAAACTAATGCAAACAAGATTAGAAGGGAAGCAACAAACTGGGAAAACATTTTCACAGTTAAAGGTTCTGATAAAGGCCTCATTTCCAAAATATATAGAGAACTGACTCAAATTTATAAGAAATCAAGCCATTCTCCAATTGATAAATGGTCAAAGGATATGAACAGACAATTTTCAGAGGATGAGATTGAAACTATTACCACTCATATGAAAGAGTGTTCCAAATCATTATTGATCAGAGAAATGCAAATTAAGACAACTCTGAGATACCACTACACACCTGTCAGATTGGCTAAGATGACAGGAAAAAATAATGATGAATGTTGGAGGGGATGCGGGAAAACTGGGACACTAATGCATTGTTGGTGGAGTTGTGAACGAATCCAACCATTCTGGAGAGCAATCCGGAATTATGCCCAAAAAATTATCAAAATGTGCATATCCTTTGATCCAGCAGTGTTTCTATTGGGCTTATATCCCAAAGAAATACTAAAGAAGGGAAAGGGACCTGTATGTGCCAAAATGTTTGTAGCAGCCCTGTTTGTAGTGGCTAGAAACTGGAAAATGAATGGATGCCCATCAATTGGAGAATGGCTGGGTAAATTGTGGTATATGAATGTTATGGAATATTATTGTTCTGTAAGAAATGACCAGCAGGATGAATACAGAGAGGCTTGGAGAGACCTACATGACCTGATGCTAAGTGAAATGAGCAGAACCAGGAGATCATTATACACTTCGACAACGATATTGTATGAGGACATATTTTGATGGAAGTGGATTTCTTTGACAAAGAGACCTGAGTTTCAATTGATAAATGACGGACAAAAGCAGCTACACCCAAAGAAAGAACACTGGGAAACGAATGTGAACTATCTGCATTTTTGTTTTTCTTCCCGGATTATTTATACCTTCTGAATCCAATTCTCCCTATGCAACAAGAGAACTGTTCGGTTCTGCAAACATATATTGTATCTAGGATATACTGCAACATATCCAACATATAAAGGACTGCTTGCCATCTAGGGGAGGGGGTGGAGGGAGGGAGGGGAAAAAAAAAATCGGAACAGAAATGAGTGTAAATATAATGTAATTATTAAATAAAAAAATTTAAAAAAAAAAAAAAAAAAAAAAAAAAAAAAAAAAAAAAAAAAAAACAAAAAAAAAAAAAAAAAACAAAAAAAAAAAAAAAAAATCAAAACTAGAAAGTTTTTTATAACTTTTAGCGCAACACCTTTATTTTCTAGTTAAGGAGGTCAAGGCTTACTCAGATTAACTGAACTGTTTTATGTTTGTACATTATTATCCAGTTAATACTGGCAAGGATGATATTAAAATATTCTCTTATCCTACTGGACTTTCCATTTATCTAGTGCCTATTTTCCTTTATGCTTTATTTCTTCCTTTCTTGCAGCAAAATTAGCGCCTTGAGGACAAAGGTTGTTTTACTGTTGTATTTTTATCTACACAGTGCCTAATACTTTAGAAGGCTCATTAATAAATATTTGACTGATAGATTTCCTTTGAAAAAAATTAATCCAAGAAAAAATAGATTAGGATCAAGTGAGTTAACTTGTGAAAAAATGTTTTACATAGCTGAAAGTTCTATAAAAATTCTAGCTATTATTATTATTAGTAGTAAAAGTTCTTGCCAATTATTATTGTGTTATATTCAGTTCATAATACCACATAATGAACACTTAATAAATGCTATCTATCTCTCTATCTACCTATTTATCTACATATCATTTTCTAATCTCTTTCAGGGTGAGCAACATATTTTTCTTTCTATCACATCCCTATATGGTGAAGATGACATGAGGACGCCTTAAAAACATCAGCAGAAGAATCTTCATTGTAATAATCAAGCTTACTATAGACCAAGCTATACTTTTAGAAGCATATCATGAATGTGAAAGGAAATTGGAGAGATTAGAGAATCAAAGAATGAAGTAGAAGATAGAACAAAAAGCCAAAAATCAAGTCAGGAAGATAATAAAAGATGATTTGTTCTTTTAACAACTGTGGGCTAATTAGACTATTTCCTGATGTTAAAAGACTAGAGTCCAATTTTTTCCTCTTTAGAAAATGCAAAGATAGCAGCTTCTTCCAAGGCTCTAAACCATCCCCTGTGGACTGCCCTTTGCTTTCACAGACCATAACTTGAAAAAGAAAAATGACAGAAAGGAAGAAAGGCCCTTAACAGCTGGAGCTTTAATTTACCTATATGGGGGAAAAATCCACTCCATTTCAGAGATTTCTCCTGGGTTACCCTGTTTGGAGGAAAGAAAGAAATCAGAGAAAAATCACATACACAAAACCAAAACAAAATGAAATGAGAAAAAAAAAAAAAACACCCCGAAACAAAACAAAAAAACAACCCCAAACTCAAGAAAAGAAAGGAAAAAGAAAGCTTTTCAAAAGAGATTATATGAAAAGAGCAAATCTTGAAAATTTTGCTTAATAACAGGCAGCATTGAATTCCCTGGCAGTCTTTACAGAGCACTTAAAGACCAGTCAGCATGTGAAAGAGTCTGAATTAGTTAGGACAATCTAGAGCACAAATATAGTGCAAGAAGATTTATTCTTTCTTGCCTATGATTTTGAAATCTAAATGAGTCAGTGTTTAAGGAAAGCACTATAACTATTGCATTTATTTCTGTTGAGAACTTATAGCTAGATCTAAAGCTGGGTCTGCAAAATGGAAGAACAATGCTCCCAAGCTACCAAGTTAGTGTCCCACAGAATATTTTTAAATTATTTAACACACATCATCTCAATGTCAACAACTCATCACAGATAAACTATCTAATTAACAGAACCCTTCATAGTATTTGATAACTGAGTCTTGGCTCGGTTATTACACCAGAAGGGCAATCCTTGATAAGCAGAAATTATAAAAGCAGATTTTTAGAAGCATTAATGCAGAAATAGAAGGAAGTTAGTTTGGAATTAACCCCCTCTTAGAATTTAAAAACATTTGAAAGTAATGGGATTGCCATGGTAGAATTTCTTTGACTGAGGTTTTTGCCTAACTGCCAACATCTGTACTTGAATAGCTTTGTTGTACACCAGGTTCTAAATATCTAGGATAACCAACATGGCTGATCACACTAAATGAACAGATGAGTTTATCTTGTCAATAGAGTATCCCATAATAGCCTTTAATAATTATAGCTAATTCTAGGATTGTGTTCTATATCCTGCTTAGAAAGTCCAGATTTTTTCTCTCTTCAGCTCTATGTTGGCAAGACTTCTAGAGAAAATTAAGAGTAGAAATAATCATTAAAATAATTAACCGGTTGCCCAAATTTGGCTCTCAGTATTCATTCTGATAGAGGAGAAAGAAAGAAGACTAATCATAATGATAACTCCTATTCCAATAGACCTTTTCATCCGAGAATCTCTGTAGTGCTATAAATTATATTGATAAGGAACAAAGGCCCAAAGAAAAGTGTAGCAGTAAGTAGAAAATGATGTGTAATTATTTCCTGTAGAGTTTAGGTTTTTGGCTTATATCTTACTCTCTCCCCAGTATTAATAGTAAATTACATTAGTAATTTATTTTTGGCTCAATAAGTATAAAACACCTACTATGTACAAGACATTTTGCTAGGAAGATTAAAAAGACAAAAATGAAACAATCCTTCACAGAAACTGAGAATTCTGTTAGAAATTGATAACTTACAATGATTTCTTTAAGTAAGGAAATGTATTCTATATAACAATTTCACTTGATTAAATGTAATAAAGATAAGAGCTTGATGAACTTTTAAATATGTAAACAAGATAGCTTATATCTTGTAATCTCTTTTCTAGGTAGAGATATCCTTGATTGGATCAAGAAGAGAAAATTGTGATAAACAAAGCAAATGAGATAACTGCTTCTGGGGACCTTAAATAGTTTAGTGGAATTTCAGCTCAGGCCAGGGGCACACTAGGCTAAGTGAGAGAAGACTCCAGATTGAAGTGTATCTTGAGAACTCAGAATCTTGCACTTGTACTAGAGGGCAGCAAGTTGGGTAGGGAGTGAGGCTAGAGAGAGTATTACAGTTCCCCCTTCACAACTTTATTACTGGTCCTATATTTGAAAGAGATTAAAAAAAAAAAAAGAACTCATGTGCAAAAATATCTGATGCAGCTCTTTTTGTACTAGCAAAGAATGGAAAAGAAAGAAGATTTTCATCATTTGGGGCATAGATGAACAATTTATAGCATATGAATGTAATGGAATTATGTGATTAAAAATGATGCAAGGAATTGTTTCAGTCATGAGATGGTTTCATTGAAATCTAGGAAGTCTTACGAACTGAGAGAAATGAGCAGAACAAGGAGAACAATTTATACAATAAAAACATCACTATTAAAACTAACATCTTTGAGAGCATTGGAACTCTTATTCCATGATTCTAGAGGATCACCACTGAAACATGTTATTCATCTTCTAAAAATCTTGGTGGATTCAGGGAGCAGACATAGTTATTTAGGCATTTGTTTTACTTGACTATGTATATTTGTTGTAAAGATTTTATTTTATTTTATTTTAATGGGAGGTGGGGTAGAAGGAGAGAATGTAGATTTTTGTTAATTTTAAAAGGTAATTTAGAAGAATGCAAATTCCTTGAGCATAGAGTTTTGATTTCTTGATTTTGTATTTACTAATGTCTACTTAATGCTTTTCATATAGTAAGAGTTTATTTAATAAATATGTTCATTCATTCACCAGAGTATGAACATTCCAAACTTTTATATTTGTGGTTCACCTGATTCTTCATTTTATCGCCTTCCTTTTTGTCCCTCTATATTTTTAATCTTGCTTATAGAGTACTTCCTCTTCTTGTCTATCTCTTTAAAATTTTAGCCATATTGGGAAGCTAGAGCATCAGTTTTGGAGTCAGGAGGACCTGAGTTCATATTTGATCTCAGACATTTACTAGCTGTGACTTTGAGCAAGTCACCTAACCTTGCTTCAAAAAATTAAAACCAAACAAACAAATTTAACAACTCAGCCTGTTTCAAGGCTAAATTCAAGACTAAATCTCCCAGAAAAGAAATCTGTTCTTTTTCCTAGTCCTCTGTTCTTCCTCTAATTATTTGGTACTTGTCTAACTTTTTATATGTTACATAAAGCATTCTCAAAGGCAGGAATTTTGTCCAGTGTTTTACATAGTGTTTTATATACAGTAAATAATAAATACCTATTTGATTAATAAATTATAAATTGAATTAAATATCCTATGACTATGACTGTTTCTTTATTTCTTCTTCTATGAAGTGGCAAGCTTCATCATGATATTTTTATTTTATTTTTAATTATTATTACTATTTTTTACTGAGGCGATTGGGGTTAAATGACTTGTCCAGGGTCACACAGCTATGAAGTGTTAAGTGTCTGAGATCAGATTTGAACTCAGGTCCTCCTGACTTCAGGGGCTGGTGCTCTATCCACTGCACCATCTATCTGCCTCTATAATGCTATTTTTAAAAGAAAGCAGTTTATAAAATGTAAAAAGAGTTGTAGAAATGTGATTTGCTGTTATTTTTATTTTTCTCCTTCTAATCTAATACATGATAGATCTAGTCTTAGAGGAGGTCATTAAAGAGTGCTGAATTTCACTGACAAAATATCTTACCTTATTCCTCCATAAGGTAAATACCTAAAATTCCTTAGGATTTGAGTTCAAATTCCAGCTCTGCCTCTATCTATTGTGACCTTGAGCCTCATCTTCTTCAACTGTAATTGAGGAAATTGAACCAGAGGAACTCTGAGGTTTCTTCTAGATCTAGATTTATGATCCTATAATATCATTTTTGGCAGATTATTGCAGTGTCTTTTTATTCTGGGCTGATAGGTGGATAAAATGATTGCTTTGTACAATTGAATGAAATCAGTGGGATATAAGCTTATTTCTGAAAGCGTCTTCTCTTAAAATATCTCTAGGACAACTTCAGCAGTAAATGGTTTGATGGTGATGGCCTATATTTTGTCCTGTTACCCCATTGTTCTGATTTCTTCTGCAATTTAGATTTTGAGAGATTTTCATTCCATTTAGACTAGTTATTATGAGTATTTGGTATGGTAGATTTTATATTTCATAAAAATTCCATTTTTTCTTAAACTTTTATGCTATGAGTGAAGCATAACTTGTAGACCATCAGCATATTCCACTGATGTTCTCACAATGTCAAGAGATTGTTGGGAAGATTCCCAGCATTTTGGGCACACCCTCTGTGGTAAATTTAAGGGAGAAAACACATTAAAAATTATACTAGAGGAATAGGCATGAATGAGTTAAAATATGCTCCATCATTGAGAATTTTAGTACTGACAAATTCATATGTCCCTGAGAGTTTAAAAGTATTAGACAGACGATACAAACTAAACCCAGATAGGTAATAATCTTGTCTATTTTTAATGACTACAAAAGGAGATTGCCTAACTTTCCTGTGGGGACCCATTTATATTTAAGAACTCACTATCTAAAAATTATTTTATTTAATGGAATCTAATTTTATTTCATTTAAACATTAATCTAAATTTCTCATGTTCCAGCTTAAGTCAATTTTTTTTTGAGTGTGTTCATGGCCTTTATATATTCATCTTATATCTTAAGTCCATTAGTTAATCCTTAGACAATAGAATCTTAAAGCTGGAAGGGTATTAATATTGTAGTCCAATTTACTTATTTTGCAGAAGAGGAAACTGAGAGTCAGGGTGATCCACTGAGGGTCACACAGCCACCTGGTAGCAAAGTTGACTAGCACCCAGGTCTCTTAACTTTCAGTCTAGAGTACTTTTAACAACATACTACCAAATATATTCATTGTTATTGTTTTTCCAAGCTACATAATTGGTCCTCCTATTTTTACCTTATGTGCCTGTTTTCAAAATCTTTTTTGATTCTCTTTCCCATTAAGCAGAGAAGAGGATCACTAAAGTTTCTAATTTCAGGGAAATAGAATGAGCAGCCCCATCATGTGTATACATATATGTGTGTGTATACATATATATATGTATGCATGCATGCATGTGTGTATATATAAAACTCCTAGCATTTTGAGCCTGAGAAGAAATATGATAATGTATACACATATACATGTCTATGATGTATGTGCATAGGGATAGCACTTAGTCTGTGATTTCCATGGTATAGGGAATTTTGTTGTTTAATCATGTTTTAGACACAAGTCTTTGTGACCCAGTTTCATGGTTTTCTTGGCAAAGATACTGGAGTGATTTGCGATTTTCTTCTCCAGCTCATTTTATAGATGAGGAAATTGAGTCAAATAAATTTAAATAACTTGCCCAAAGTCACACAGCTAGTAAGCTGGATTTGGACTCAGGAAGTTGATAGACCCTGCCACTGCCTCAGAAAAGAGAATTACCTGATGAGAAAACTCCCTCTATTACTTATAATTAACATGCAATTGATTATAATTAACCCATTATAGGTTACCACTTTATCAATAATTTACAGTCTTTTATGTAATCATCCCTCTTCTGCAATTCTATCTAATAGAGCCTTTAATGATTCAGGTAAGAAAGCTGGGAATACCTATTTTTAGTATAACATAGCTAAAGTTACATATTATCTGGAGGAGTTTTAAAATTTTCTTCCATTAGGACAGATTTATTAGATTAGGACAGTTTATTAGATTTGCTAGAAGAGCTATACAATATGAGACAAATACATTTATTCATTAAAAAAAACTTTTATGAAAGGATATTATCTGAAGATATAGTAAGAAAAAAATCCTTCCTAATACCTTAAGGGCATTCTATACCCTCTAGCCACTTAGTTTACCAGGGGATATAAGGCCCGAACTTATCTCAGTTGGATGTAGCAAGGTTCCCAACTTCATATTCAACGATTATATTGCAACTGGATGAATCCTTGTTTCAGCTATTGCTGAGATCTGAATCCTGAAAGCCATTTCTTGTTGCTCCTTGAAACATCAATGCTTCCCCCTCCCCTATTTTTCTTTTCTTTTCTTTTTTTTTTTTCCTCCCCTATTTTTCTTTAGTTATTTATACAGAATGGCACTATCTGGTGTTAAATACTGCAGAAAGATGCCCTGAGAGGAAAATCAAAACCTCATATCTGGGGAGTTATGGTTAGTAAATTAAAATAACCAACTGAAACTTTGATTTCATAGGGCATTGAAGGATTAGTAGGACTAATAGAAATACTTTTCTTTCAAATTTGTTTCTCTTATTAAACCCAACGGAGTGACTCAGGGTGAATATCCATTCACTGTTAGGGACTGTTAGACTTTGATCTAATTGAAAGAAGGTTGTGTATTTGGGTGAGTTATTGATGTGGGCCAAAAATGCCTGAGAGAAAAGATGGAGAAATAAGAGATGAGAAATGTATGCTTTTAATCCTATTATACCTAGCATCTTGACCAAGCTATGGGTACTTATACTGCATCTTCTGAGATCACATATTACTTTACTCTTTGTGGAAGTTAAAACAGAAATCTCACTCTTTTTGAAACATCATATGTCTCAACCCCATGAATTATCTCCATTTGGTTTCCTTGCATACCACTTCTACCTTGGATACTACACTTTGCAAAATTTATCTGTTGCAAAAATATTTTGAGACTATTAAATGAAAAGTCATTACACAAATACAGACCTATTATTACCTATGGGATGAAAATACCAAGTTGAAATCAAGATTCAAAATAGCAATATATTTTTAAATTAATATGATGAAATCAAAATAGACCCTATGTTATTTTCTTTTTCTATCATTGAATAGCCTAATATCTCAGTATCTTAAAAAGACAGCTTGTATTTGGTTCAATGAATGTCTACACTGATTGCTATATACATTGTGTTCTTGAGAGATTACAGCTGATTAAGAACCTATCAACAGTGTACAAATAGTTTTAATTGCTCCTGCAGAAGTGCCTAACCTGAATGGAATTTGACCTATCATTCAAATTTTCAATTTGTCAGGTTTTCTTAAGGTTTTCCTAGACTCCATTCTCTTTCTCTCTGCTTTCACTAATTTAATTTTTATTTTCAGAATTTTTCCATTTGAATGACCCAACATTCATATGCATTTGTGTATTGATATATGTATACATGAATACATATACATTTAGCATACAGACACATATATATGTGTTTATGCGCATACACACATAATCTCTAGAGGAACTTAAAATTTATGACATATAAATATATATGACTATATACATCATAAATTTTTACACTCTGATAATATACACCTTAAACTCTCTATGCTCCTTTCGAGGTTTAATGAATTAAAAAATAACCATTTGTTAAATACTTACTATATGTCAAGCATTGTGTTATCTTACTAATGATAATATAAAATAAGATAGTTCTTGTTCTCTATGAGCTCAAATTAGAAACAGAGAAATCAACAAAAAAGATGGTTCATCTATAGGATAGGTGGAGGGACATATGGTCTTAAGGGGTCAGCTGTAAGATGGATGGAAAATCTTATAGATCTTTAGGCACTCTTTGTTAAATCAAGTCAGATGGCAATTTTTAGGGATCTGGAGGGTATAGCAATATTGTACACTCATTGTACAAATGTACTCATATATACATTCACATAATGTTAGGTAGATAGATAGACATACTCAAACAGAACAGGGAATAAATAGATAGAGTTCTCGGTTTTTGGAGTCAGGAAGTTACTACTCTGACACTAGTTTCATAACTATGTCCAATTATCTAATGTTTATGTGCCTTAGGCAATTTCCTAGGACATATCAGCGGTCATGGCCAGGTTATGGTATATATTAATTGAAGTTCTCATATCACATGTTCGGAAATAGAGTATTCATTTAAATGTATCTGCCTGCTCTACTATCATACATCCTACTACCTATCTTGTTCCAACAAGAAAGTTAGATGTTCATTCCTATTCTTTGCTTCTTATCTCTTTGCTGATGCTTCCAATCTGTTTTTGGAAGTGTTTGGTATCTTTTGTTTAGATAACTACCATTTGGTATAATGGAAAGAATGTTACACTAAATCCAGAAGATTTGGATTCTATTTCCAGCTCTATCACTATATGCTATTTGGATGGACTCATGTAACATTTCCAGGACTGTTTTTTCATCCAAAAAATTATTAATGGTCTTTAAGATAACTTTCTGCACAACACTGATTTTTATGGTGCTCATGAGACATATCCCTAAAGGACTTGGAGTAACTGATTTTTAAAAATAGAAAACCACATTTGTAGTGGTGTAATTATCTCACCTAATGGTGGAGTTTCAAAGTGCATATGGTCATACATGTAAAGACATTTTGCTAAGAGAACAGTCTTTCTAATGGTTACTTCACAAAATATAACAAAAGAAAATGGATGATAGGGTGTGGATGGTGCAATGCAAGTTGTCCCCAACAATAAATATGAATTTTGCTTCCAATGCCAAAGGTGTGTGTGTGTGTGTGTGTGTGTATGTGTGTGTGTGTGTATTTTTTTATTTTGCTCATGACTGACCTGAAGAATATTTTGTGGTTAGGGGCTCATTAGGATATGTATTGAACTACATCACCATTGACCATCTTTCCTACTCTTAAAATTCTGTCACTCTGTGGCCTCTATGTTAGAGGTATGTATTCTTTGAACAATAATTCCACCATTTTTTTCCTTCCCATTTCCTTATTAATTGCTTCTCTTTCAGACAGAGAAGTGTGTTAGTTTTCAACACTATTCCTTATCTTGTAAAGTCTAATCCTAACAAATGCCAAATTTAGATAAGATTCTCAATTAACATGGATAATTTTACTTTAGAAGAAAATATCTAAGGTGATGCTATTAGGTATATTAGGTGTTTTTTTTAATAATGCATTTAATTTTCCCCCCAATTACATGTCAAGAAACATTTTAGCATTCATTTTTTGTGTAATAGTATTTTCCTCCATCATCAAAAAATGTTAGCATTCAATTTTATATTTTGAGTTTCAAATTTTTCTCCCTTCCTCCATATTTTTCCTCCCTTTTTTCTAAGAAGATAAGCAGTTTGATCTAGTTTACATATGTGCTATCATGTAAATCATATTTTTGCATTAGTCACATTTATGAAAGGAGAAAACAAATCAAGATGAAAAAAACACAAGGAAGAATAAAGTAAGTAAAAAAATTTGCTTTGATCTGCATTCAGAATTTATCGGTTATTTATCTAGGTGTGGATAGAATTTTTCATCCTAAGTCTTTCAGAGTTGTTTTGAATGATTGTATTGCTAAGAATAATTATGTTATTTACAGCTGATCATTTTACAATATTGCTATTATTACAGTACATTTCACTTTGCATCAGTTCATGAAATCTTTTCAGGTTTTTCTGAGAACATCCTGCTCATGATTTCTTGCAGGGGTCCTCAGACTTTTTAAATAGGGGGCCAGTTCATGGTCCCTCAGACTGTTGGAGGGCTGGACTATAGTAAAAACAAAAACTTTTGTTTTGTGGGCTTTTAAATAAAGAAACTTCATAGCCCTGGGTGAGGGAGATAAATGTCCCCAGCAGCCGCATCTGGCCCACAGGCCCCTAGTCTGAGGACCCCTGTAAGCATAATAATATTCCATCACAATTACATACATAATTAATTCAGCCATTTTCCAACTGAAGGGAATGCCTTAATCTCCAATTGTTTGCCCCTAGATAAAGAGGTGCTATAAATATTTTACATGCAAACAATTAATTTTCCACTTTTTTGGGAGGAGTAAAACTTTTGGGATAAAATCCAGCAAGGTTATATTGCTAGAACTGAGAGTAAGTGTGGCTTTATAGAATAGTTATAAATTGCTTTATAGAATGGTCAAATAAGTTCACAGCTCCACCAACAGTGCATTAGTGTCTCATTTTCCCCACATCCTCTCCAATATTTGTTCATTTCTTTTTCTGTCCTATTAGTCAATTTAATAATAGGTATGTGGTAGTACCTCAGAATTGTTTCAATTTGTATTTCTCCAATCAATAGTGAGTTAGGGCATTTTTCCCCATATGGGTAGAGATAGCTACAATTACTTCATCTGTTTTCTTTTTGATTATTTATCAGTTGGAGGATGGCTCTTACTTTTATAAATTTGACTCAGTTATCTATATGTTTGAAAAATGAGGCCTTAGAGAAAATTTGCTCCATTTTCACAATTACTCTTGCTAACTGTATTCCTCCCATTTATTCTATTTTCTCTTTCTTTTCACCCTATCCTTTTTCAAAAGCTTCTGATTTCTTCCTGCATCAATCAGCTTTCTATTCTATCACTCTCTATTCTCTTCCCCTTCTGTTTTCCTATAGGATATGACAGATCCATACTCAGCTGAATGTAGATGTTATTTCTTCTTTCAGCTAATTCTGATGAGAGTAAGTTTCACTCACTACCACTCGTACTCACCTCTCCTCTCCCCCCTTTCCTCCATGGTAAAAGTCTTTTCTTTTTTAGACAGTATCTTTCACATTCAACTAACACTTGTGGCCTCTGTCTATATATTTCTTCTAACTGACCTAATAATGAGAAAGTTTTATGAGTTATAAGTAGCATCTTCTCATAGATAAATTATCATAGATGAATTTCCTTCCAGAGTGGAGAGCATCCTGTCCCAAGCTTCAGGTATTTGGTGCAGCTGTTTTCAGAGCTACTTCTAGAGACCCATAAAATTTCAATTCTTCCAAGGTGACATGATATAAGATGTGCATTTTCTACTCTCCTGGTCTGTGCTTTTGTCTGTGAGTGACCATAAGCACTCATTTCTGCCCAGGACTTTTAACAAGGGTTCTTGTTCAACTGTGACGTCAAATTCTGGTGTGCCAGTGCACTTTCTCACCTTGGGACTGCCATCTGGGACTGCCACCTGGATCTGAGTATGGGCAAAGCAACAGAGTCCTGACTCAGTGCTAGAAAAGCGACCCCTATAATCTCTTTCAGACCAGTTGTTTGAGTCTGTTATTATTGGTGGGCTGAGAGTTCTGGAAGCTAAGCTGCTTCATGCTTACTTCTGGTTTGCTGGTACTTACAGAAGGATGGAGCTCTCAGTTTTGGGTTCTGAGGCAGAGGGGAGAACTGGAGAAATATCTAATGCTAGAGGCACCATCCTTCCCATCCCTGGAGTAGAGATCAACACACTTATAAGCTCTTATTTTTTAAAAAATAAGCAGGCAAAGAAGAAACTACCCAACTATAGAAAGTTACTATGGGAATAAAGAAGACATGTTTTTCTTCAGAGGAAGATACTGAAATAAAAAAGAACCTGTCCTACCCCAATGAATAATGTTAAATGGTTATCTGCTTTAAAAGAATGCATAGAAAAAACTAAAACAATTAAAAAAAAAACAAATGAAAAAGATTGAGAAAATACAAAAAGGATGAATAATCTAACAAAAGTAAGAACATTATGAAAAGAAAGTTAACCAACTGGAAAAGGAGAGTCTTAAGGAAGAAAATGATTCTTTGAAAAATAGAATTGGACAAGGAGAAGCCAGGGAAGTTATGAGACCAATAAATAAATTGGTCTCATAATAATAAAAACAAATATAACATATTTAATAAAATATAATGAAACAAAATATAATAAATAATAATAAAATTATAATTCATAATAAAACAAAAATACAATAAATAATAATCTATAATATAATAAATATGTAACAATTATAAATTGTTAATAAAACAAAGTATAAAGAATGAAAAAATAGAAGAGAGCACGAGACATCCTATAATAAGAACAACAGTTCTGAAGAACAGATGAAGAAGAAAAAGCAAAGAATAATTGGACTATCTCAAAGTTATGACACCTCCCCAAAGAATTTTGTTACTACAATATAAGAAAAAGTTAAAGAAAATTTTCCTGAAGTGATAGAACAAAAGAGGGAAGTAGAAATAGAAAAAAAATCTACTTATTACCACCTGAAAGAGATCTAACATGCTACATTTTGAAATCCCCAGATCAAAGAGAAAATTTTGCAAGCAACAACAACAAAAACAATTCATATATATTGGATCTACAATTAAAATCACACAAGACCCATCAGCTGTCATAATAAAAGACTGCTGGTCCTGGAATACTATATATTAGCAATAAAAAAGAATTAGGGTTGTAGTTGAAAATATTATATCCAGCAAAATTACGTAAAATAATGAATAAAAAAATGGACATCCAGTGAACATCAGATTTTTAGGATTTTGTTGCAATAACAAACCTGAATTTATTGGAAATTTTGACATATGAGAGCTAACATCAAAGGGACTCAGTAAGGACAAACTATTTATATTTTATATTTGGAAATGTAAGTTATATGTCTAAGATTGTCATTAGCAATTTGTAGTCCAAAAGAAAGATTGGGGTAGAGCTGAGTAAGATGTGACTCTAAAAAACAAAACCACGTGGGAAAAGGTAAAAATAGTAATTATAATATATATAAATGAGGTGGGAAAGCAGGAACCAGAACAGAGGAATTGGATGGGGAAGGAGGGCTGGTAGCTTTGAAATCTTACTCACATCAGGAATAAATGGGTTAAAGAGGGAATAATAATACACTCATGCATACCTACTTACATACATGCACACACATACATGTAAAAAAAAATCTATAAAGAAATGAGAGAGGGAGGGAATAGGATAAAGCAGGGTATAGAATGGTGTATAGATTAACAGGTATGGGATAAGATGTGTAGATTAATAGGAAAAGGATAAAAAGATTATGTAAACTGGGAGAAGATACAGGAGGGATCCTTGGGGGAGAGGAGAGCAGCTTAAGTAATAGCAAGACAAGTTAGTAAGATTTAAAATAAAAAAGGGAATTGAGAGAAATAAATTTTCCCCTAAGTACTGCTTCAACTGCAACCCACAAATTTTGATATGGTATTTCATTGTTGTCATTCCTCTTAATGAAAGTTATTGATTGTTTCTATGATTTATTCTTTGACCCATTTAGTCTTTTTTTTTTTTTTTTTTGCTGAGACAATTGAGGTTAAGTGACTTGCCTAGGGTCACACAGTTAGGAACTGTTAAGTGAGGTTGGATTTGAATTCAGGTCCTGATTTCAGGGCCGTTGCTCTATCCACTATGCCATCTTATTCTTTAGGATTAGATTATTTAGTTGTCATTTTTAATCACTCTTTCTGCTACCATTTGTTGAATGTAATTTTTATTGATTATGAATCAAAAAGAATATATTTAGTATTTCTGCCTTTTTACATTTTATTTTGAGGTTTTTATGCTCTAGTACGTGGTTTATTTTTGTACAGGTGCCATGTACTACTTAGATAAAGATATATTCCTTACTATTCCTATTCAATTTTCTTCAAAGGTTTGTCATATCTAACTTTTCTAATATTCTATTTTCCTCTTTAGTTTCTTTCTTGTTTATTTTTGGTTGCATTTATTGAGTTCTGAGAGGGGACAGTTGAGGTCCCGCACTCATATAGTGTTGCTTTCTCTTTCTTCCTATAACTCACTTAACTTCTCTGAGAATCTGGATACTTAATTACTTGCTTCATTTATGTTCAGTATTGATATTGTTTCATTGTCATGGTACTTTTAATAAGATGCAGTTTTCTTTCTTCTCTCTTTTGATTAGATCTATTTTTGCTTTTATTTTGTTTGAAAATACAATTGCCACTTCTGCTTTTTAAAAAAATTTCAACTGAAGCATAATAGATTCTTCTCCAGCCATTTACCTCTATTCTGTGTATGTTTCTCTGCTTCGTGTATGTCTCTTGTAAATATTATTTTGTAGGATTCTGGTTTTTGATCCACTCTGCTAAGTGCTTCCATTTTGGGGAAAGTTCATCTCATCCACTTTAACAGTTGTGATTACTATGCTTTTCCCTTCATCTTATTATTCCTCTTGCTTGTGCTTTTCCCTCACCCATGTTTTGCTTCTGTCTACCACCTCCCCCAATGTACCTTCCCTTCTATCAATCCCCATCCGTTTCCTTTACTTAATCTTCCCTCTTAGTTCCCTGTTGGGTAAAATAGATTTCTATATTCAACTAATTGTGTATTTTATTCCTTCTTTGAGCCAATACTGATGAGATTATGGTTCAAGTGATGCTCATTGCCTACACTCCTATTTTTTTCTCCACTGTAATAGGTCTTTTGCTTCTCTTCATGTGAATAATTTATACCATTCTACATCTTCCTTCCTTTTGTACCCAGTGTACTCATTTTTCTCATCCTTTAATGTTTTTTTCTCATTGTCCCTAATTTCCCTCATACCCTCTGTTTATGTGTATTCCTTCTAGTTGTAGTATTAGTGATTATTTTATTAAGAATTTCATATATTATTTTCCCATGTTGGGATGTAAACAGTTTGGCTCTATTGAATCCTTTATGTTTTCTTTTTTCCTCTGTCATTTTCTTTTGAGTCATGATATCAGAGGTCAAATTTTGGTTTAGTTCTGGTCTTCTTATGACACCTTGAAATCCTTCTATTTCATTATTAATTATTCTATTTGCTCCATTCTAATTTAATGGATTATTTTCTTCAGTTAGCTTTTTAAAATCTCCTTTTCCATTTGACCAATTCTATTTTATAAAGGAGTTATTTTCTTCAGTGGATTCTTCTCCCCCATCCCATTTCACCAATTCTATTTTATAAGGAGTTTTCTTCAATCAATTTTTGTGCTTCCTTTTCCAAATTGTTGAGTCTTTTTTCCCCATAACATCACTTGAACCTTATTCTCATCAGTATTGATTCAAAGAGGGAATAATATGCACAATCAGTTGAATATAGAAATCTGTCTTACCAAAGGAAGTAGGAAAGGAAGATCTTCCTTGTTGACATAGTAGCGTTCTATGTTTATGTCTCTTTTTGTCTTTTTGCTTATTTTTAAAAGCTGATCTCTGCTTCTAGGACACAGGGAACACTGTCCTGAGTTTCTTTTAATAGGGAACAGTGACTCTATCACTGGCTTTATGAACTGGGGTCTGAGACACTAGGAGCTTGTTCATTGTTTTGGGTTCTTCCAGCCTAGTCACATCCATTGTATCAGAGTTCCAGGACTCCCAATTTGCTTTCTGCACTGGGGCCTCACAGCCGGCCTGCTGTGCCGCTGGCAAGGCCAGGACTAATGGGCTTTGTAGTTCTGTAGTGCAAGGTAAGAGATTCCCCCTAGATTATCTGCACTGTGCCTCCACTGGGCTGCGTTCTTCTTTTACCCAAATGAGACAGACCTTTTCTGAAGTCCTTCCAAGTTATACTAACCTGGAAAATTGTTTCACTCCTATTTGTGGCTCTGTCACTCTAGAATTGTTGAGAGCCTTGGTTTAGTGGTGTTTCTGAGGGAAACTCAGGCAACTTTCTGGATTCTCTCTCCCATCTTGGCTTTCTCCATCCCCCTGCCTCCACTTCCTCAACCCGAATATCATATTCAATGACCTCCTATTCTTGAATGTTGCTATTATCAAGTCCTGTGTAATCCTGATTGTGATACTTGATATTTGAATTGTCTCTATCTGGTCACTTGTATTTTTTCCCTGACCTGATAGTTCTGAAATTTGAATATAATATTCCTTAGTTTTTCTTTTGGAATTTCTTTTCTGAGGTGATCATTGAATTTTTTTCAATGTCTATTTTGTTCTCTAGTTCCAGAATCTCAGGACAGTTTTCCTAGATAATGTCTTGAAAGATATTGTCGAGGTCCTCATTTTAATTATGGCTTTTAGGTATTCTAATAATTCTGATATTGTCTCTCCTTTTCTAGATCAATTGTTTCTTCCATGAGGTATTTTACATTTTCTTTCATTTTTTTTAATTTGATTGATTTTTGATGTCTCATAGAGTCATTAGCTTCTACTTGTCCAATTCTAATTTTTAAAGTGTTGTTTTCCTCAATTAGCTTTTGTACTTTCTTTTCCATTTAGCCAATTGAACTCTTTAAGAGTTGTTTTCTTCAGTGGATTTTTGATATTTACTTTTCCATTTGACCAATTCTAATTTTTAAGCAGTTGTTTCCTTTTTTTCTAAGCTCTTGACTTTCCAAGTTGTTGCATCACTTCTCATTTCTTTTCCCAATTTTTCTTTTACCTCTCATAATTTTTAAGGTCCTTTTTGAACTCTTCCATGAGTTCTTTCTGGAGTTGAGACCACTTTCCATATTTTTTTTATGGCTTTGCTCACAAACATTTTGATGTTGTTTTATTCTGAGTTGTGTCTTGATCTTCCCTGTCACCATAATAAATTTCTATGGTCAGATTATTTTTTCTTTTTTTGGCTCATCTGTTTTGGCCTTTCCCCTTTCTTTTAAATTCCACCTCTGCTCCCTGGTGAAAGGGGCACTGTCTCAGGGTTCTTGTGCCAGGGGCTGAAGGCCTTGACTGTTTACCTGGTGTTGCAAAGATGCTGTCCTGAAGCCTACAGGAGACTCTTGTATCTGGTGCAGTTCTGATGGGGTGCAGTAGGAGTGGGGTAGACTGCTGCTGCTGCGGGCCATCTGGCAGCTTACCTGGTGTTGAGCCACGTTCCTACTGGCATGGGCTGAAGCCAGTGGGGTGTTCTGTGTTTCCCCAGGATACATTGAAGTGTGTGGCAAAGTGCTGGAGGTTGCCTATTTGCCTGGAGTTATTCTGAAGTACTTCACTGTTCTCAGAATGGGAATCTGCATGTTCCTTGGCTAGGCTGACAGCAGTGGCAGGGGCAGGGGCAGGGAAGAGGGTGATTGTCCTGGAGTTGCCCGCTCCTCTGCACTGGGTTCAAGATCTGCTACTGGTTTGCTGAGGTGGAGCTTGCTACTGGATGCTTCCTGTCCTGAATTGTGCTCCCCTTTTACCAAGTGAGAAATAGTCCTTTCCTGCCAATCTTCCAACTTTCTTGGTCTAAAAGATTGTTTCATCCTCTATTAGTTCTGATGTTCCAGGATTTATTTTGGGATGCTGTTTTATGATTGTTTGAAGGTAAATATAGGAAAATTACACCAATTTACTGTTTATTCCACCATCTTGGCTCCTGGAAGTCCCTACATTAGGTATTTTTAAAGCCACCAGCTTCCTGATCGAAAATATTGTCTGTTAGGAGCTGACCAGTTGCAAAACATGTTGACATCATTTCTAACTCCATTTAAAAACTGTGATCCCAAGCAACTGGGGAAAATCGTTTTAAAAAAATCTCTTGAACTGTACTTAACCAATCTGTGACTAAGGTGATGGCTGAAGCTGGCACTGAGACATCTCTGAATGTACTTCAAAAGAAACATACAAGCAGGTTTAATGTTTTTTTTTTTTTTTTTTTTATAAACTAGAACTTGAGAAAAAGGCAAAGGGGAGCTATTGTCACATTTCCTCTAGTGCTCCCAAATGCCACTTGCAAACGAGCTGTATTTGGTTTTAAACAAATTTCCTGAAGTAAACAGTATATTCCCCTGATTTTTGTCTCTCCTGGTGTGCTTCCAAAAAACTTGGAAGTGAATTAGTGAGCAATTTGCATCCAAATCTTAGCCAAGGGGATGTGGTTTATTATAATACATGGTCCTCCTAATTATTGAACAGCCCAAGAAAACGAGGCACACTGTGCATCTGTTAGTGCTTGACCACACTGCCAAACATAATTTGGCAAGCACAGAAATGTACATTGAGCAGACCTACAGTCTAATTTGCATTAGAGTTTGCGGTAATTATATGAAAGCTATAACTGAACGAGCTTGTCCTCTCTTCTTTAGATCACTTCATTCCTTAAAAATAAACAAAAAGCAATGCACCATGCCCTCCCTCCAAGAATTTCCTCCTTTATGTGGTTTCTCAGCACAATTCAACCATTGCCCAAGTGTTATTTCTACTTCTACTGGAGGAGGAAAGCTGCTTGTTACCACATATTTTACACAGATTTGATTCCACTTTTCTTGATTGCCATTCTTTGACAATACATGTTTCAGGATGCATTTGGTATTATTGCCCCTAACAGAGTGAAACACATTTACTGCTGGCCAGATGTTGTCATTATTTAGGAATGGGTATCCAAGACACAACCATTGCAAAAGGTTAAAATATAGGATTTAGTCTCAAAATTGTTTCAGAAGGCAGTATGGAAATTTTAGAAAGAATAATTATAGGGGATATGAGGGCAGGTGGGTTCTAGCTCTGCCACTGACTACTGAGATCTTGGCCAAATCATTTGCATTCTACATGCAAACTAGGGGACACAAGCTTGAGAGCATTCTAGATTTGAAGTAAGGAAGAACTGAATTCGAATCTAGCCTCAGCTTCTTCCTTCCTGGGTAACCCTAGAACATTCACTTAACTTTTCTCTGCCTCAGTTTCCTCCTCTGAAAAATAAGGATAATAATAGCATGTGTCAGGATTATTATGAGAATAAGATGGAATCATAGTTGGTAAGTACTATGTAACCCTTAAAGTGCTATAAATGTTACCTGTTATTATTACTTTCCTCATAAGATTAATGAAATAACAATAGCTCAAGGAAGATTATGTATTTTTAAAGCAATGGGGAAAATGTAGAAACTATATATAAACTCAAGATCTAAGTTTTCATTGGCACAAAGAACTGGTGAGGGTGATTACTCCTCTACTTTAGATTACCATTTATTCTATCACTCAATAGATAAATCCTAGAGAATTGTTTGAGGCACATAGAAATTAATTGACTTGTTCAAAGTTGCATGGTATCAGGGACTGGATTTTTACTTGTGTCTTGTATCTAAATCTCCATCATTACATCATACTGCCTATATAAATTATACATTAGGTGGTCATAGATTTAGAGATGAAAGGAACCTTAAAGACAAACTAGTTTAGGCCAATCTAGGATACATGTATCTCTATGAGTTATCAGAATCTCATTAATGGGACATGGGGAATTTTAATAAATAACTATATTATCCTGAAATATATTTTACTGAATTAAATTTACTGAAATTAATTTGCCTCTTTTTTCTATTTCTTTTGTTCATGTAGATGGTAAACTCTAGAATTTACTTCCTTTCATATTAAAAAGATGTATAGGAATGGGTAAGCTAAAGGAGATGAGGACTAAGAAAAGATTGGGAGCATTTGATCTAGTGTAGCCTCATCTCATAGATGAAGAATCTGAGATATACTGAGTTAAGTGATTAGTCCAAATTAAGTTTTCACAACTAGTTACATGAATTATATTAAATAACTCAAATGAGAAAATATATGTAAAATACTATGCTAACTTCAAAAGCTATATAATTACATATAAAATTTTATGTGCTATTCCATATTGTATCATATTATTATGCCATATATAATATTATATATTATTATTATTATACCAAAATTTGAACCCAAATCCTATTTCTATTTAACGATACAATTGTATTTTTAAAAAGGTGCTATCATGGAGCAGAATTATTCTTTTGCTTATTAAGTGCTTCAGTGCTGTAATCCACCACTAGATTTCATTATG
Organism: Antechinus flavipes; assembly: GCF_016432865.1. Taxonomy (NCBI): domain Eukaryota; kingdom Metazoa; phylum Chordata; class Mammalia; order Dasyuromorphia; family Dasyuridae; genus Antechinus; species Antechinus flavipes. The sequence goes on from NC_067399.1 coordinate 266,867,879, forward strand.
ATTTCTAGAAACTTGTCATCCTTCAAGATTATATCAACTCCAAAATTCATACTTTATCAATAATTCCTATCCCAGAGGTTCCCTCCTTCTGTTTTGAAAGGGTAGAAATTGAAGAACTCTTCCCAGATGTTCCATTTAAGATGTGCTTCCTACTTAGCCATCTCATTCACAGTAATCCTGTGGACTGTTTCTTCACTACTTGCCCTACCCATCCAACTTTTATTCTCCTTTCTTTCACCTTGTACCCACAACCCTTTACAACTTCTTTTTATGCTTTGTCTTCCCTTATTAGATTGTAAACTCTTTGAGGTCAGTAATTGGTGTTTTTTTGTTTGTTTTTTGTTTTTGTTTTTTGTACTTCTTTAGTATCCTCAATGTTTAGCATAGTGCCTGATACATAATGTTCATCAACTGACTGACTGACCTTATCATGGGATAATGGTGACTGTGGTTCTGGCTATCAAGGCTATCAGAGTATTGGATCAAACAAAAAAAAGTGTATGGCATTTCACCAATGAAGTATATCTGTTATCTCTGCTGAAATGATAATGCACTGCAACATTACTCATAATAAAATTAACACAGCAAGATTTTGGCTCTCTGGAATCTCCAGTGATTTCCACTTTTATACAAACATAAAAAGAATACAAAATATGTTAGAATACAGAATATATTAATCTAGTCTTCTCATCTCACAGATGAAGAAACTGAGATACACCGAGGTTAACTGACTAGTCCAAGTTAAGTTCGCATAGCTAGTTTTGATTACTGGTGGGACTGGCGAGAGTTGAAGGTAGGATTTCCATATTTATGAACATCAGCTATTGTACTTTAGGAGCCACTGTATTAAATGACCTGAGAATGCTTGCTTTTGAGTTTCTGTGTGCTTTATAGTTTTTTCCCCTATTTGTTTGTTAGCTCTTGTCATATTTAACTTCCATCAGGGTGCTTTCATGTAGCAGCCCCTCCCTCTCTCCAAATTTGTTACCCTCATTCACTGTTTCCTTGGAATTCACAGAACAAAATTTATTAGAATTGTATACAAAATAAACATCAATAAGATTTTGTTGGAGGTCTAATAAATTCTCGTTCTGCATGAACTTTATTACATGGATTTTGTTGACTACTCAGGGATTTTTTTTTTTCTTTATCCTAGTTTTTGGCTGGTTGAGATAGGTGAGGTTGCTGAATAACTAAATTCCAAATATGTGACAACTTACCATAAAAGAGTTCACTGTTATTTGCAGTCTCTAATAATGAACATGCTTTTTGTGGTAAGAAGGAAATTTACTTTCTGGTATTTGGGTACATGGTACTTTTTTCACCCACTGGGGTCCAAAAACAAAATTACTTCTAGAATCCCAACCTCATGTGTTCAATTAAAGCTCAGTTGTTTTCCAACACTTCATATACAGTTATAAAGCAGTCTTTATTAAATGAAATGGTAGAAAAGGGAAGAAAGAACACTGGGAGGATATTCCTGACAAACTAGTGATTGGGCCCTAAGAAATTAGAATTTTTGAATGGGATCAACTATAATTAGTAGCTTGGCAGACTGAGATTACTGCATTTGGAATTAGAAGACAGGGATTCAAATCCTTCCTCTTCCATTTACTATCTGTGACATTTGGCAATATATTTAGACTTTCTGGATCTCTGAGTCCTCATTTGTAAAATGAGAGGGTTGGGCCAAATCACCTCTAAGTTCTCTTTCAGATTTAAATGCCCTATGCTAGAGACAGCTAGGTTGGATTGTAGATAGAATATAAAACTTGGAGTTAGGAAGACTTTCAGTTTCTGTAACTGTAAATGGGAATAATAATAGCACCCCCTTCTCAGTATAGTCGAAAGTGTCAAATGACACAATATTTGTAAAGTGCTTAACAAAGTGCCCAGCATATAGTAGGTACTTAATAAATGCTTCTTTACTTCCTCCCTGTGTATTTTTGCAAGCTAAAAATGCAAGATAATTTTTTAGAATATATCATATTAGATACACACATCACAAATACAGGATTTCAATTCAACAAATAGTTTTCAAGCACCTGTTGTATGGAAAAGACTATGCTAGGTATTGGGGATAAATAACACACAATTACCTTTGAGAACTTGTGCGCTACCATTCTTGACTTGTCAAGACTAGGCTAGACTGACTTTTAAACTCTTTGTTAAATTGTCCTCTACAAGATTAGATTGTTATATCTATATCTACGTATGTACACATATACCCCTACATATATACATATATATGCACATATATATGCACAATATACACATCCTATGCGTGTGTATATAAGTATATTTGTGTGTATACATTTACCATATAGTAGATATTTACTACAAGGCTATTAGTTTCAAATAATAATATGGTAAAGAAAAGTCTAATGGAAAGATTTTCAAAGAAAAATAAAGCCCACTTATTGTATATTTCAGAATCACTCTGGCACATATGTGTTATTTGACAAACCAAAACCATGAAGATCAAAGTTTGAGAACACAATTAGTTTGTTAAAATATGTCCATTACAATTTAGCTGCATGGAACTGGATGCATGTGAAGAATGTGAAATAATAATACCTTGGTGTGGTCACTCCATGCAAGATCCCAAAGAAAGACAAATGAGACTCTGAAGCTCATTATTACACAAACATTATGAACTGGAGACCACTGGGAGGCAAAGGTGGTTGACTGTTGATATGGAGCAATCAACTCCATTTTTGGCAAAGATAAGCTGTTACCTGTATGGCAAAAAAAGGATGGTGCAATTTCAAACAAATCCTTTGAGTACTGACTGTGAAACTATCCAGAAAACAGACCACACATTCATCCATTGTGAGAAATATTTTAGTCATGAACCAATTCCTCAGACACATGAAATTACAGGATGAATAACATTACCAGAAATTCAAACTTTGACTAAATAACTAAAGATAATATATGCATGTCATATTAGATTAAAAAAAAAAAGCTTTAAGGTGGGTGGCTAAAATCAGATCAATTAGAATTTATTAAGCACTTTTCTTGTGCCAGACACTGTGTTAAGTACCAAAGGTACAAAAAAAAAGGGCAAAAACAGGGTCTTTGTTTTTAGGAAATTCACTTTCTATTAGGGGAGACAATATGTAAACAACCATGTACATACAAGAAACACATTGGGTAAATGGGAAATAATCTTGGAATGAGAGGCAGCTAGGCAGTGCAGGGAATGGAGCACAAGGCCTGATATCAAGAACATTCATCTTTCTGAGTTCAAATCCAACCTCAGATACTACCTGTGTGAGACTGAGCAAGTCACAAAACCCTATTTACCTTAGTTCCCCTCAACTGTAAGATAAACTAGAGAGGGAAATAGCAAATCATTCCAGGATCTATGCAAGAAAACTCCAAATGGAGTCATGAAGAGCCAAACTCTACTGAAATAAGTGAATAACAAGAAATCTTGGAGGGAAGACACTGGCAGTAGGAGAGATGGTATGGAAAAGACGACTTGCAGAAGAAGGGTTTTACATTAAGTCCTGAACAATTTTAATTATTTTCTTGATTGATGCTATTGGATAATTTATAAATAATGAGAGGCAAAAATGGCATAGTGGATTGAGGGTCAGCCTTTAAATTAGAAAAAACTAAGTTTAATCCTGCCTTGAAAACATGTTTGGATAATGAGCATGGCCAAATCACTTCATCTTTTTGTGTAATGTTTGGGCTAGCTTTTTGGAGGACCTCGAGACCAGACTTGATCTTAGTGGAGGGGTGCAGGAGGCAGGAGAGCCACCAGGAGGATGGTCATTAATGGAATTTCTCATTTCCAGTCCTTCTCAGCCCTTAAATACCCTATTATAAGGTTCCATCATTACAGCATACTAAATATGTGTGAACTAGAGAACCATTACATCACCATACTAAGTACTAAGTATATGTATACTAAAGAACTGTCATCTCATCAATTCCACTAAGTTAACACCTTGTTGTAAGTATCCTTGTTTCAAGTATGCTTCTCCAGAGCTTCAGCCCTCTCTACATTTCTGTGATCTAGAAACTCTCTTAGACTATAAATTGTTTATGAGTTTCTGATATAGATGAATGAAATAAATTTCTGTACTCACTATCTTCTACTTCCAAAGAAATCACAGTAACAAATCGAGAAATTCAAATAAAACAAAATTTAGAAACATTGATCTAACTGATCATCTCTCCTTTCCTCATATACTTATTTACATTTTCCAATTTAAAATTTGTAGTGATAATTGTAGCTAACATTTACATGCTTATAAAATCAGATAAAAAGGGTCCTCGAAAGGGATTCCTACATTTTTCAGAAGTTCTCATTGTTTTTCATTTGAAAAGAGAATTGTAATCTTGCAGTGCTATGGACCACATATGAAAATCTGGATAATGCAGCTAAAGAGAGAGACAGGAAAATTGAGGATTGTGACCTGTGTCTGACATCCTTATTCACTCAGTTGCTTTGCTGGGAAGCAAAAACACTCTCTCCAGTACTCCCCAATTCCTGTGCCAACACCCTGCCATGAGTATCCTTAACCTATAGTGTGGTGCCAAGAAACCAAGAATATCCCAGACTGCTGCTGCAGACACCAAGTTAACATCCTGCCACAAGGGATTTGATGTGTGGTTGGAGGTGCCGATGGAGAGGCAGCAGAAGCTCAGAGAAGTGAATAGGAGTCAAGATCAACACTCCCTAGGGGATGTGTATGAGGAGATGGCAGCTTTGGGAAATGGTGGGTCAGAGTGTTCGCTGCTTTCTTTAACTCTCTGGTGGTTATTGCTATTTTTCTTTGAATATATTTAAATAAATATATTTTGCATTAATATGATGTTATATGATTGATTCCAGTTTGGTTGTGGGATATTGTTGTGTATTTGGTCTTTGAAAGGCACATCGACAGATTACCCATTAAATATGAGAAACCTGTGAAGAGTTAGAAGGCAATGCACTGAAATCCCTTGATGCTTCATAAGCTTCGTGATTCCCCACTTTTCAGATAAGGAAATTAAATATTAAATGATTTGTCAATAGCTACTTTCTGTTGTTTAGTTATTTTTCAGTCTTGTCTCACTCTTCTTGGAAAGGATACCAAAGTAGTTTGTCATTTCCTTCTCCAACTCATTTTACAGATGTGGAAACTGAGGCAAACAGGGTTAAGTGACTTGTCCTGGTCATACAACTAGTGTCTGAGGCCAGATTTGAATTTAGGAAGATGAATCTTCCTAATTCCAAGTATGGCACACTCTATCTGCTATGACACCTATCCCATGTTAGTACCTACAAAGTTTGTAAATGTCAGAAATGGAACTGGAACGCAAACCTTATTATTAGAGATTCAGTGCACTCTGCCAGAATTCCTTTATAGAAGAAGTAAAGATGAAACATTCATGTTTTCTAATAATATATAGTGTCCACTATGTATTGTTGCTTCATCAATGGGATTTTTCTGTTCAGTAATAGATACTTGAAAATTCTAGCTATTCCAGTAGTACAAGTGGTATGGAATAACCAGGCTGCCTTCATCAAACTGAACCAGGATAACTTGCAGAACAATTCTGATTTTCTCTAAGCATATCTCTGAGATGTGAATCTGGTATCATCCATCGCAATAAAGTAATATCTCAAAAAAGCTTGACATATGACATTTTTGGTTTTCCAGTTCACAGTTTACACTATACACTGTGCTGCAGTCTATTAAATGTGCAATAGTAATATGTTTTAAAAATATATTAAGTTAATAAAAATATTTTATTGCTAAAAATGCTATCATCTGAACCTTCAATGAGTTGTAATCTGTTTGCTGATGAAGAGCTTTGCTTTAACTTTGATATCTGCTGAATGATTAAGATAATGTTTGCTGAAGCTTGGGAAGGCAATTTCTTAAAATGAAACAACAATGAAGTTTTTTGCACTGACTGACTCTTCCTTTCATGAAAGAATTCTCTGTCGCATGCAATACTGTTTGGTGGCATTTTACCACAGTAGCACTTCTTTCAAAATTGGAGTCAATCTTCTCAGACGCTATGTTATTCAATATTGTTGTATTTTAGGAATAGAAAAACCCAAGGAAAGGGGGAGAGAGATAGGAGATGGCCTTTCATTGGAGCAGTCAGAAAATATTCAATGTTCATTGATTAAGTTCTCCACCTTATGTGAGCATGGTTCCTAGTGCCTCCAAACAAAAATAGTTAATGGTCATAGATCACTATAAGAGATATAATAGCACAGAGACATTATGATGTGAGTACATACTGTTGGAAAAATGACACCAAAAGACTTGCTGCTCCACACATGATTGCCAAACCTTCAATCTTCAATTTGTGGGGGGAAAAAGGGGGAAGCAATAATCTGCAAAGTGCAGTAAAGTGAAGTGCAATAAAACAAGATATTCCTGTATCTATGGATGTATGAAAAGTTTCCATCTACCCACATTGAAGAGTGGGAATTAGTAATGAAGCCTATTCAGATGATGAGACTATCTCTTGAAAATATTTTTAGTATCTTATGTAAGACTGTCACTACCATCTTTGACCCTTACTAGCTATGTGATCCTCAGCAAATTGCTTAACATCTGTTTGCCTCAGATACCTAAAACTTCTCAGACTTGCCTTTAATTTTAGGTTTCAATCAAACTGGAGGCAGTTCTGATGCTGAGTTTTCCCATACTAAATGAAAGACATCTTTATAATTTTATATATTTAACTGCCTTCCTCTTACCTCTTCATTAATTATTCCTAGCTCTTTATTTTAAGGTGAGTTAAATGATAGTTAATAGGAAGTCATCCAATTTTAGCTAACATTATCCGGTAGCTACAATAAAATTAATAATGATGATACCAGTAATGATAATAGTCATTTTGCATACTATCTCTCATATTAGGTTGAAAGCTCCTTGATGGCAGAGATTGTTTGGATCTTCAGCATTTAATGTAGTTGCTGGAACATATAAGTGCTTGCCAAGTTGAGCTGACATTGATGTTGGGGGACAGAGTTCCCGCCCTGGAGTCAGAGACTTGAGTTCTAATGTGATTTTGGGATCTTACTAGCTATGTGATCAGGACAACACACTTAACTTTTGCTTCAATTTCTCCATCTGTAAAATAAAGATAATACCCCCCTTCAGATTATTATGAGGACTAAATAGGATAATGATTGTGAAGCATTTAACATAATGCCTGATACCATCTAAATATAAGTTATCATCATCATCATCATCATCATCATCATCATCATCATCATATAGTATTTTATGGTTTGCAAAAATTTTTATATATATCATGTCATTTGTTATTACCAACATATTTGACCTTAGGGAAATTATGTGGGGCAGTGGATAGAGTGTCTGGTCTAGAATTAGGAAGATTCATTTTCTTGAGTTCAAAAGTGACCTCAGACACTTATTATTTGTGTGAACTTGGACAAATCACCTAACCCTGTTTCCCCTTCTGTAAAACTAGTTAGAGAAGGAACTTTCATTGCCATTCCAGTAAACAATTCCAGTATGTTTGCTAAGAAAATCCCAAATGGAGTCATGAAGAGTCAGAGATGACTGAAAAATGACTGAACTACTGTAACAAAATTTGACTCGATCCAATCCTCTTTTCTCTCTTCAATACTACATCAAAATTTTACTACTCATTTTACTGAGTTATGTCCATCTAATTTATTATGCAAATTTCTATCAATTTCTATGCCTTGTATGCATGTACTTAAGTATATACATATGAAAACAAACCATTCATATAAATTTGAATTTCATATATATTTATATAAATTTATATATATATATGAATTTCATATAAAATTTGTTGGACTTATATAGTAGACTCCCATTGTAGAAATTCCTCTACGCCTGGCAATTCAGATGAGCAACTCATATGTAACTTAAGAGTTTTAATGAGTTTTTTAGGGCATTAAGAGGTTAAGTGACTTGTTCTGAATCACAAGACCAGTGTGTGACAGAGGCAGGTTTTGAGTTTACATCTTCCTGCCATTAAAGCTGGCCTTCTTGCTACAAAACTGCATTGACTATCTTATAGTAATACTCACTGGAGATCTAGGATGAAATCTGAAGTGGTTTGAATTACTTGAAGTCAAGTTCTATTTTATAGAAATATGACTCTTTAGGAAATTGAGATCAAAAAGGTTGGAAGTTGAGATGTGACACCACTCAGCAATACCCTGGAATAAAATCAGGCTTCCTCTATGAACTCCAAATGTAAACACTCATATCAGAATCTAATATCTAAGTGATACCTAGAAAGAGGCCTGTAGCTGGAGGGCAGAAAGAGAGAAAAAAAAATTTTTCTTTATACACATACTGCATAACACTCCAGGATTTCGCATATTTCTTGGAAGACTTATTTAATCCACCTTGTCATGTGTTGACATTTAATAAACACCTCATTCCTCTCCAGGTAGTCTAACAGTGAGCTGTAGGATAGTAAATCCTGCTCAGTGTGTTCCATTCAGTTAACTGAATAGAAATGACCATACATTTATATAGCTTCCCCTTGGAATACGAGGTGGAAAGAATTCTTAATTTCTCATCATTATTTCATTTATCTTTTCCCCTGCATGCCTACATATACCTGCATGGACACTGATTTCTCTGTTGGAAACACATTTTTCTGCAAAAGTAATGTTGACTATATAACAACACAATGCATATGCTCTCATTTGCATAGCATGTAATTCACTGCACCCTTTTATTGGTTTGCATTTTTTTATGGGGAGGTTTCTCCTTCTAGCCTTCTTCCCCAGACCCAGATCTTCAGAGTAACCCTAAATATGCCTCATGTGGATGTCAGAGATCTTCGGAGGGTGCTAGCCATGTACAAACCTGCTGTCTGTGTAATGTGTGGAGTATCCAACTCGTCTCAGAAACATGAGCTCGCTTGAGGAAATCACTTATAATCTGTCTATCGGATCTGACACTGGTGGTATCCAAGCAGCCCTTCCGAGCCCACGCCTTGCTTTGAAAGGTCTTCCCATCCCTGGTATTGGTCTCACAGATGATGGAGTGTGACACCCCATAAACAATGAGCTGGGCCTTTTGTAGGCTGCCTTGCTTTTTTTGGCTTCAGCCTGCCACTGAATGTCAAATCAATTTGGCTCTCATTAGAACAGCTTTATATGTGCAAATGTATTTGTGTCTGGTTGCCACTTTTTTCTCCTATTTTTTTCTTTCTTTCCCACCCCCTCCTCTTTTTTAGATGATGTAATTTTTCCCTAATCAATGCCAACACCTGTTTCTTTAACACAGTGAGAGGAAAGAGAGACAGGGAGGGAGGAAGGGAGGGAGAGACGTAGAGCAGAGACTGAGAGAGATAGAAACAGTGACAGAAAGAGAGACAGAGACACAGAGAGAAAGACAGAGAGACATACACAGAGAGACGGAGAGACAGAGAGAAAAGGAGAGAGATGAGGGGGAGACAGACAGAGATTCAGACAGACAGAGAGACACACACACAGACAGATTGAAGAGAGAGAGAAAGAGAGAGAGAGAGAGAGAGAGAGAGAGAGAGAGAGAGAGAGAGAGAGAAAGAGAGAAAGAAAGATCCATTTTGGTGCTGTTCCTTATCGTAATCGGCATGCACGCCAGGCTTCGAATATTATGCCTCAAGTTTCCCCCAGAACAAAGAGGAAGTGCTTTATTGGTATTGTATTGTACATCACACAGCCTGGATAAAGTCAAGAGCCTATGTAAACCCTGGCTCCTGACATGTAGAGAGACGGCTGTCGAGATAGAGCTGATTGTATGAGCTGTTTTTATTGATAAGTGATAAAGCTGGTAATAAATCTGATGTAGGGATTAAACCTGGCTGAACCATTGTGAGACATTTGATGGAAGACTCTCTTCCTGTTGAGTTGGGACAAATACAGACTTATACCTTACAGTACAACCACAGATTTAAAGAGACAGAAAACAAGTAGAAAGATGGACAGACAGATGAATGAAGTGCGGTAAACAGACAGGTAAGATAGATTCTGACCTATCACTAAGTACTCAACCATATAATTTTTTCACTTACAGAGGAGTATTTCCCCTATAATGTGTACTTGAGGTGTTTGGTTATTTACAGAAATTATTTAATGTCTTCAAAACATTTCAAAGCACACAAAAAAAATTCAAAGCACACAAAGCTGAATAGAGTTAGGAAAGATTCTGTACATTAGACTATTTGGATAGAGACTATTACATTTCTCTGTGATTTCATTGTTTCCACAGCAAATTGTTGACCGAATCAAAATTCAAGCATCAAGGCATTCATTTTAATACTCAATTATATGTAAACTTATTCTTTTAGAAAACATGCAGTCATTTTTAAGGAGTTAGATCCTGGTAGCCCCAGTATCTGTCTATGTTCACACATGCCTATGGGGGAGGTAAGAGTTTTGATTGTAGGGAGAAACTGAATCTAAAGGCTGCTCTATATAAAGCAGAAATAACCCTACTCCTTGTAGACTCCTATAGATCTTCAGTGAACTTCTAGGAAGGACAAGATGAATTCTGCCAAAAACATACAGAAAAGGAAGCCTTGAAATGATCTTTAGTAAATGGAAAACAAGGATGGTGTAGGACCAGGGAAACTCAAAGTAAAGGCACCTTTCTTGATACTCCAGCTCACCATTTTCCTTCAAGGCACTGAAGAAGTATTAATGATATGCAAAGCTCCAATCGACTTCACCATTGCTGGTGAGTGCTACCAAAATCTTTTTAACCTATCCCAAATTGCTTAAAATAAGATCTAACTCTACCATTTTGTATGGCAAATGTCTATTCTTCCTCTCCTACTCCAAGCTCATGAAATGACTTTGACTTCATGTGTTATTGGTGACATTCATATGTGATGACATGTTTGATCCATTCTCCTTAAACTGAGTGCTCTAATGTAAACTGGTTCTGTGCCCTTGGGAAAACCACTTAATTACTCAGAATCTCAGTTTCCTCACTTGTTTAAAAAAATGGAGATATTATTCTTACTATCTTTCTTATTGGGTTTTTGTGAGGCTCCAATGAATTATTATTATTTTTAGTAATAACAGCAATAATAATTCACATTTATACAACACTTTAATGTATGCAAAGTGCCTCATAAAGCATAAAATGCTATATAAATGTAAGCCATTATTAATATTTACTAAGGATCAATAACTGGTATTGATCATTCCTCAGAGAGAACTTCCTAGTTCTCTAGAATGTGGTTAGGTTTTATGATATCTCTGATGAAAATAAGCATGAAGAATAGACTAGTTATTATTTGGACATTTTTATCCCAAAGGCAATCACCATCACTATAATGATGCATAGTCCCAGATACGCTCCATTCTTAGTGAGATGATTTCCACCAGATGAGAGTAGGTCAGGGGTGAAAGGCAAGAATTAAGTGATTTCTTTAGTCATTGACACTGAAGAACCATGTACTTCCAGTATTTTTCAGAAGGCAGACAGAAGGTACTTTCTAAAAGCTTTGCTAAAAGTGAGAAGAAAAATGAAGTGAGCCATCTAAGGAAGAAGAGAGTAGCAAAAATAATATTGAGAACATATAAGGGGTAGCAAGAACATTCTTTTAAATCTTTGAGTCCCATGAACAAGATTTTAGTAGAATGCAAGTAAAACATATTGATTGGCACCAAGCTATAAGATCTTTGTCACCATCTGTTTCCTGATTGTGTCAGCAACTATTTTTTTCCCATGAGACTGTGAGAATGCACCATAGTCTAAAAGTATCAGTGTCAATTATGCACCACATTTAAAAGTTGGAAGCCCAGTTCATGAGAGTCATTGACAAAAGGTGCTGATTTTTGCTTCTCCCCCTCAGTGAATGCTTTTCCTTTCCCTCTTTCCATCATTCATTATGTAGTGGAATTATGTCTGAGCAAGGCTAGAAAATTCAGCAAAAAAATAGAGAAATTATCATAATCATTATAAAATGTTATTTTGAACACCTAAATAAAAGAGCACTGTGCTAGATAATGGAGAAACAAAATTATGTCATGATTAATACTTATAAATCTCTACATTTAATGGAAAAGATATGAAGAGGAAAGAACAAGCATTTGTAAATCACCCTCTATATGTTGGGGAAGCTAAATGGCACAGAAAATATAATGCCACTTCTGGAGTCAGGAAGATTCATCTTCCTGAATTCAAATCTGACCTCAGACACTAGCCATGTGATGACCCCCTCCCCTCCCCTCCCCGCCCCCCCCCCCCAGCAAAGTATTTAATCCTGTTTATCTTAGTTATCTGTAAAATGAACTGGATAACAAAATGGAAAACGCCAGTATCTTTGTCAAGAAAACCCCAAAAGGAATCATGAAGAGTTGGACATGACTGAGATGATTGACTGTTACATTAAATGCTTTATAAATATTATCTCTTTTCTGGGAGATAAGCTTTATTATTGTCCCCAATTTATAGTTGAAGAAACAGACAGAAAAACTGAATTTGAACTCGTCTTTCTGATTTTTAGGTCTTGTGCTCTATTCACTGGACCATCCAATTATCTAGGGAAAATTAAGAAGAGACTATTTTTTGGAAGTGATAAAAAAGGCATTATAGAACCAAATATTACTAGCCTCTGGAGTTGTAAGATCAGAGTTCAAATCTCATCTCCAACATTACCTATATGGCTATGGGCAAATTTCCTGATTTGGAAAATGAGAGGGGTTTTAAGAGTCATCTTCCAGGTCTACATCTATGATTCTCTGTGACTTTCTCATATAAGGTCATCGGATTTGGCTCTGAAAGGGATCTTAGAAATAAACTACTCCTTCTCTCTCATTATACAGATATTGTAATTGAAATTCTGAAGTTAAAGAATCTGTCCAAGAACACAAAGATAGTGAATAATCAGGTAAGGGTTCAAATCTAAATCTCATGATGCTGACTCAAATTCTCTGTTTTTACTACACGTCACTCTATCCCAGAATGCAACAGCCAGGCAAATCTAAAATTATTAGTTAGATTGTAGATATTCTGGGTTATACTGAGGCATTTCTAGTCTGACAGGCTCTTAATGAACCTTAGAGATCATTTAGGCAACTAGGTGATACTGTGAATAGTGCTGGGCCTAAAGTCAGGAATTCTTCTTGAATTCAAATCTGGCCTCAGATTTGATATTAGCTGTGTGATCCTGAATAAGTTACTTTACCCTATTTGCCTAAGTTCCCTCATCTATAAGATGAGCTGGAGTATAAAATGGCAAACTGCTTCAGGCTTTTTGCCAAGAAAATCCCATGGGATCACAAATGAAATGACTGAAAAACAATAGCAAAAAGGTAGCATTTGGTCCAACTACTTCACTTTACAGAAGAAATGAAAGACCAAAGAGAAATAAAAGTTATGTCCAAGATAACACAATAGATTACAGAGCTAGGACAAGTATCTAGATCTTCCGATGCCCAATCAAGTGTGCTTTCTACTATATCACATTGCCTCTGGTTGGTCACCTTTTATTATTTTCAGAGAATAAACTCATTCTATTTTTCAATTAGGTCTTTAATTTTTAGGGAAAGATGTAACTTTCTACAATCCTTTTCTACAATCATTCCTTTGTTGATAAACATTCTAAGTCTCAGTTTCTGTAGCTTCAGCATAAGGATAATAATAGTCACACTATCCCACTAGTATTGTGATTAAATGTCTCGTGATCTGAAGGAGACTTTACAGTCTCAAAAGCTCTACCAATGGAGTATAAACTCTGAAAGTTCCCACGCAGTTAGAAAAGTGGATTGGGGACATCTTGTATGGACTAACCTTAGCAAGAGATTGACTATTAGGTGATATGAGGTTGTTCTCAAAGACAATATGCCAAATTATCATGGAATTATACTCTGTATTGGGGAGAAAGTACAGATACTAACAAAACCATGTGTATTTTGAATAAATTAAAGATAACTATATATATATATATATATATATATATATATATATACCTACCTCACTGTAATATCGTGAGAACCAGAGAAAAAATGAGAGTAAATGGCTTGATAACCATGAAGTACTATATAAACGTAACCTTCCATTATCATCATCTTCAACATTATCACAGAGGCCATCTAGTCTAGGGGTTGGAAAATTGTGATATTTAGGACAAATCTGACGCACTTCTTGCTTTTGTACAGTCTGTAATACAAAAACATAAGACCAGTCACATCTGGTCCTCAGGCCATTATTTGCCAACTTTTATTTCTGATTTTCATACCATAAAATAAATCTACACTCTAATATACTTGACAAGTGATCATGTGGCCTCTTACTGAAGGCATCCAAAGAGGGATAGTTCATTCTACTTTTGGGCAGTCTTAATTGTGAGTCAGTTGTTGGGAAAATTGTCTTGATTTTCCTGATTTCAGGCCTAAATTTCCATCTTGTTAACTTGTAACCTTTTACTAGCTCTGTCTTTTGGACCAAAGAAGACATTCCTTCCCCTCATCCCTGTCATATAACAATTTATCAGATGCTTAAAGACAGTTATCATGTCAGTCTTGAGTCTTCCCTTTTCCAAGCCAGATACCTTAAGTCCTTTCAATCTCTTTTTAAATGACATTAATCCATGGCTCTTCATCATCCTGTTGCTCTCCTCAGAATGCTCTCCTGTATTTAGACAAACGACATGGAGGTTCTTGCCACCATAAATATTCCAAATTCTTTACAAAATACAAAATTAGATATGGACTCTTTAGGGCGTTATAGTATGTCGATGCAGTGATTGTGGTTTCCATTTTGCTTTCATTTAAATTCATCAAATGTAAGTATTGTTAATATGTACTTAATTAATAATTTGGATGATACCTTGGAGACTTGACATGTTGAGAATAAGAAAAAACCATTATTAAGGAAAAATGCATATCTGTTTCTCATATTAAAAACAGACTCAATATGAAATATGCTGCAGAAATAGGATACCTCCTCTCATGCTTTTTGCATATGATAACTTCATTTATAACAAATATAGTATTGAAATATGTCTATGCTTCACTCATACCTCTTAAAATGGGAATATTCATTATTGATTCTCTATCACAGCTCAAATTCTATTTCTTCTACAAAGTATTTCTTGATTATATGTGCCCAAAAGGGTATCATCATTCTATGACTTCAACTGTTATTACCCTCTGTACTACTTATTCAGCACCAACCATTCTGTGTGACATTTTTATTATAGGCTAGACCATGCCCTCTCACATTTGAGCCCTTGAAAAAGCTATTGTATGTTTGAGGTACATTATGGGTCAACTCTAAAGGTGAACAAAACTATAACTTATAAGATTCCATCAATAGCTCTATTTTTAGCAGTTAATAAGTATTTGTTAAATTCCTACTATGTGCCAAGCTTTTCAGGCAGCTAGATTGTGCATGAGATCACATGAAAAACTTTTAATCAAAGACATAGCAAGTAAAATGAAAAAAGAAAATTTCCTCCTCAATGTACATATGGGGTAGGGACACAATAGAGTCAGGCTTGTATGGAAAGGGCATGCCCATTTGAGCATGTATGGCCAGTTAGGGTGCATGAAGAGGCACATGACAGGAACCTGCAGGTACTGGACTGTGCAATGTGAGGGCACGAATGTAAGATATTTATATGGCCAGGGAAACTCATACCTTCAATTCTTCTAAGGCTGCTAATATTCTCTGTGATGCTGACATGTACTGGCTTTATACTGTTTTCTATTACTCTCTTCTGAGCATCTTATTATTTTTGGTCTTTTCTAAGCATGTGGTTGTTTTGTTTTCAGATTCTTGGCTTTATAAGTTTAAGGCCATTTTCTGGTCTTCTTAGTTCCCACCTTTTAGATAAGGTATGGTGACTGACTCTAAGATGATGATGTTCCTTTAGTCCATAGATAAGGTCATAAGCCACCTTACCTAGGTAGAGACAAGTGAACAAAAATGAGGAAGAGTACACCTTGGGTTTAATGTTAAATAAGTTTATGCTTTTGGACTTTTACTACCTGGAATGAATTCAAAGTTCACTGTCTCAATTCATTTTTCTTATTTAGAGTTAGAAATCCCTTGTAACTGTTTATAGGATTTAAATAGGAAACCTATATTCTAGAATCTATATGGACCATCATATCTTTCAAAGAAACCCCATAGAATCTATATGAAGATAAACTTCAAAGCCCACTTTGTTCCTAGGGTCCATTTTTATTGCCATGTAAATGAATCTGAGCAGTAACAAAAACCAAGCCAAGAAGATAATTGTTCTTTCTCATACAGATTTACTTTCTTGACTTTATGCTGTATTTTCATTAGCAGCAAAAAAACAAACAAAACCTCCCTATAATCTTAAAACTTCCTGCCTCCCCTGTCTCTGTCCCCAAAACAAAACCAAACCGAAACAAAAAATCTAAACCCAAGAACAAAAATTCAACTTTGGCTTTGTGCTACATTCTGGCCAATAAAAAACCTCACTATTATTTTTTATGTTATCATTGACTTGGAAAAAAAATAAAGATGACATATTTAACAAATTTGCAGAGGACCGGAAGCCTAAGAAGTGAAAACTAGAAGGCTGAATTGGGGTCCAAAATAAGCTAAAACAATAGGGTTAGCTAATAAAGGGCTAATAAGATGAAATTAATAATAATACATGTAAAGTCTTGGATTTAGATTGAAAATAAAATATAGGATGGGAGAGTGAGAAATGTAGTTTCATACAAAAGCTCATGTGAAAAAAAAAAAAGCAAATCTTAGGGATTTTAGTGGACTCTGAGATCATTATAAATCTACTGTTACAGAGGCAGCTAAGACATGGAATGTTTAGAATCTGGGCCTGGAGTAAGGATGGTGAATTTAAATTTGACCTTAGACAATTTTATGAGTCCTGTGACTCTGGGACAACTAATTTAGTTTTTATCTGCCTCAGTTTCCTCATCCTTTAAAATAAGGGTCATA
The DNA here is from genome assembly GCF_016432865.1 of Antechinus flavipes. NCBI lineage: Eukaryota > Metazoa > Chordata > Mammalia > Dasyuromorphia > Dasyuridae > Antechinus > Antechinus flavipes. Next base: position 266,884,795 of record NC_067399.1, read on the forward strand.
ATAGCCTTTACCTCCTAGGGTTGTAGTGAGCATCAAAAGAGATAATATTTATAAGACATACTTAATATCTTAGAGTCTCTTAATACATAGTAGACACTATATGAATGCTAGCTAAGGTGTTGTGGTACTGTCCTTCCTCCTTTCTCCCCCCAAAAAGTGAATGCAAATTTAACTCATAATAAATGTTCAGAATGAGAGAGAAAATTCTTTTCTGTTTTCTTCTGGTCAGCACACATCTGTAGCTTGTTCACTTCTGTGTGCCACATTTTAGGAGGGGCGTCCTCCAAAAGCAGTATATTTAATTGAATGAGGACAACCATGGTTAAAAAACTTAACCTCACCGTATGAAAATTTCTTAAAGGATCTGGATTTATTTAACCAGAAAAAGAGAATGAATGATCAAGGTCTTTTCCAATTCTAAATCTGTGACCCCATGATAAAAAACAATGGAATGAGAGTGGGAGAATGCTGCATTTGTTTGTCTATGTTAATCTTTTCCCCTAATATCTAATAACATATTTTAATTATTTTTAAAACAAATTCTTTCCTTTTTATTGCCTACAGATTTTGTGACACAGGTGAGTGAAATAAGGCTGTTTTTGAAATAGTAAGCACTGGTTCTGCATCATAAGACCAACGATTTGGGTTATAAGACCAATTAGATGGACAATGATATTTTTATAGATTCTTATGACCTCTCTGGTCTTTCCAGAATAGTTGTAGTTCTCTCCATGGTATGACAACAAGTACTCTAATGATATAACAACTTGATGAATTCATAGTAGAAAAGTCTCTTTCATAATCCTAAACTGGATTTAAACTTGCTTAGTTTCTTTCTTCATTTGTAAAATAAAGATAATAGCTGTAAGATGGGGGAATAATTGTAAGGAACAAATAAGATTATATATACATGCTCACATATATAAATACATATATCATGCTTTATAAAACTTGAGTATTATGTGAATATTAGTTGCTGTTATTAAACCTAACAATTGGACATTATTGTATTTAGAGTCTCATAAAGCAAGGTTTGGTAAATAGTCACCAACATAGCTGATCTTTACCTTGTACGGTTTTTACCTTCAGACTTTAAGGAAGGGTTTTTCCATACTAAATTCATCCTTGGCTGACTTGTTCTCAGAATCCCAAAGAGCAAGCATCAGCTATTGGCTTTAGCTTCATTTTCTCCCAGGAATCTTCTTCCTCTTCTCACTGAAGCCATCTCTTTCAGACTAAATCCGTTTTTATCTCCACCAGGGTGAATATGCCATCTAATTCCAGTTCCCCATTGATCACAATCACTCATGTTTTTGATAACTTCCTTTAGTTATAATAGAAATTTTCCTTTTTGTATTTTTTCTCTTGGAAGAGAACTAGAAAAAAATTCCTGACTTTCTTGCTTGAGAATTTTATTTTGAATGGGATAATTTATTATTTGTTGATACCTTAGAGAGTTAATTTAAAGACTATTTTAAGTTATAGGGAAAAATATATCTAGCGTTACATAATGTACTTGCTTTATGACAAAATAAAAGTAATTCAATTATGCTTATGGGGCAGAAACAAAAGAAAACACTTGTGGCAATAGCAGAATGATAAAAAAAGGTTTTGATGCAAAATGAAGGAACTTGAATCAGGAAAAAATATATATGCACATTGAATGTGATGTTAAAACTGAAAGAAGGACAACAAAACAATTGAAACTGAATGCTGTGGAATTACAAGGACCAAATCTGACCCCAAAAAGGAGATATAAAAAGACACATCTTTCCCACTGTCTTTGAATAGGTAATATACTTATTCACATGGATATGTTACACTATATAATGTTAGACATTTTTTGTCCATTGGTTAGTTTTGCTAAAATAGTCCTCCCTCCCTCCCTTTAAATTTTTATTATAAAATTTATTATTTTTTTATTTTTTCTCTGGGAAAGGAAGAAGGAATATTAATTTCTGAAATGTAGGAACTATAAAAATAAAATATCAATAAAATTTATTTTGCAAAAAAAAGGGGGGACTGTAATGTAAAGAAAAGTTAGTAGGTGTGTAGATTAGAGGTTCTGTTAGTTAATTAATGATTTCTTTGGAACTAAAAATGTTTAATTTGGGATACCCCCACTAAAGTGTCTCCCATGTATATGTCAAGGGTATCATAATTATTGAATAGATGCAAATGTAATGATAATTTCTGGGATCAACTATAATCAAAATATATGATGTGATATAAACTAGGGAGACATACTCTTACTGAAGAGGATGTAGAAACTGATCTAAAGAGCACAAAAAACAAGTCAAGCAGCTTATTTTCATAAAATATATATAAAAATAAATGATTCTGTTATGAGGACAATAAGCAACCAATTTACAAAGCATCCAAATGCAGTGAAGATACCAAAGTCATAGAAAAAATCTCAGAACAAAGGTGCCTGAGAAAACACTTAACAATTTATACTCCTATTATTCTAATTATGTAGCATTCTTCTGAAGGCCACCTATATATATGATTGAGGGCATCCTTAATGAGGTTATTAATAGGGAGCAAAAATATTGTAAACAACATTCATCAACACATCATATCTTTCTAGTCATACAACTGATGGAGAGCTACAGAAAACACAAAATCTTACTATGCTTCTTGTTTGTTTAAAAAAAAAAAAGGCATTCAATTTGGCAGAATAAAATGTCATTTTACAATCTCTTTTGAAACAAAAAGTTTCCCATCCATATATTGTTGTTGTTTAGTTGTTGTTATTTATGTCTGACTCTTCATGATCCCCTTTTCGGGTTTTCTTGACAAAGATACTGGAGTGATTTGCCATTTTCTTCTCCAGCTCATTTTAAAGATGAGGAAATGAAGGCAAACCGGATTAAATGATTTGCCGGGGATTACACAACTAGTTAAGTGTCTGAGGTTGAATTTGAACTTCAGGCCTGGCAATCTACGCACTCTATTCACTGTTCCACTTAGTCATCTCATTCATGTATTAGGATCTTTCAAAATTCATTAGAGGACAGAACAATAGAAATAACTCTGTTAGAGAGAATAAAAAGAATAAAATCAGGCAAGGAATAACAAAAGAAAATTGATATTTGCCAAAAGTGTTTGCCTATCTGATGCAGGTGATTCAATACAGAATCCAAAGTGAAGAGGGATTTTGGGGATACAGAGGACCTCTGGATGCTTCTGTTTATAGACAATGTTGTGTTGATTACAAGAATAAAGATATTACCAAAAAATTACATGACAGAAAGTGTCAAGAACTGGGGAGAATAAGGAATGACAGGTGAATGGCCATATTCTCCTTCTGCACCTTGGCAAAATCAAGAGAAAATTTAAAAAAAAAAAAAAAGCCTCTAGTATAATGCAGGGACTTGAGTGGAGAAATTTTAGGAGGATGTGGGGAAAACATGGATGGTGCTGAAGGGAACTCCTTTATCTTTAAGATCAGCAATCAATCAATTAATCAATATTAAGTTGCCTAACATGTGTGAGATACTATTCTAAGCACTGGCGATACAAAAAAAAGAGAAAAGAGACAGACCCTGCTCTTGAGGAGCTTACAGTCTAATGGAGAAGACAACAAATAAACAAATATGTGCAAAGTAATCTATAAACAGGATAAATAGGAAATAATTGATTATATTATTAATAATGGAGTTAGAAAAAGCTTCCTGAAAAAGATAAGATTTTAGTTGACACTTTAAGAAAACTAGGGAAAGCAATAAGCAACATTGAGGAAAAAAAGCATTTCAGGAATGAGGGAAATCATGAATCCACTTCATACAGTAGTATATTTTATATTTGGTTATAGATATATACATTTTCCCGTAGTAGAATGTAAGCTTCCCCAAAGTAGGGATAGTTTCACTTTGTTTTTGTATTCCCAGTGTTTAGCACAGTGTCTGGTACATAATAGGTGCTAAAAAAAAAAAGTTTGTTGATTGATTGATCTAAAGTTATTCAAGAGCTCAATCCAATTTTTTTTCTTAAATAAGGAAATGACATGATGAAAAATGTATTTTAACATATTCAATCTCACACAATATATCAGATGGCCTGGTGTTTGGGCAGGGGAGTAGAGGGGGGAGGACAATTGTAGCTAGGGAGATCAGTTAGAAGACTATTAAAATAATCCATAAGTGAGTGAAGTTGGCTGAGGTTAAGGTGGTGACAGAGGGAATGAAGAAGGGATGAATACAACAGACGTTTTGAAGGATAAGTGGTGATTAGATATAGGCAAAGAAGAGAAAGGGGAAAAGCATGATGTAGTGTTAAGAACACTGAACTTTGGAGTTACAAGAAATGGACCCTCTCTTTGGGTCTTGGTTTTTTCATTTGTAGAAGGACAAGGAGCTTAAAAAACTACTTCCTGAAGGCCCAAACCATCCTGCTACCTGTTTTGTACAAATAATTAGCATAAATGGCTTTTACATTTTAAAATAAGACTAAGGTTAAAAAGATGACATTCTTACCTTGAAGCTCATACAAAAATTCCAGTCTGGATCTGACCTTTGAGATGCATCCTTGTTGGGATGCAACAAGGGCAAGTTGTCAGCCCTTGAACTAAAAGATTTCAAAGGTTCTTTCCAGTTTTTTAATCCATGAATCTTTTTAATACATAATGATATGACATATAATATATATATATTCTTCATATATAATACCTACTATTCTCTCATTCTCTTTTCTCCTAAATTTAGGAGAAAAGTACACTTTTTTATGTTACCCATCTTGCTACTTTTGAACAAGTTTCAGTGGTACTGATAACATCAAACTTGCCTTCTTGCATTAAGACTTCTAGTTTATCTTGTTTGCTATACATATTTGGTGCCTACACAAACATATTGGGTACCACTTTTGGATTCTAGGGTAACTAATCTCCCATCTGTCAAGCCTCCATGATTGTGCTTTCTTTTAATAATCATCCTCTAGACTAATTTTTTTTTTAGCAGAGGTATTTACTCAAGAAACATATCAAAAAAGTAGTAATAAATCATTTCCATTTATACCAAGGGACTTATTTTTCCTCAGATACAGACAAAAGGACAGGCCAACGTTGAATCTGAATTTAGAGTACAATGATATTCAGAATATATATAATCTAGGGCAGTTTACAACTCTGCAATTGTCTTGATACTTTTTTCTCTAAAGAATCCTCACAAAATGTGCTGTAGGGCATGGTGATAATTATTTGACAAAGAGCTCTGCTGCTCATCTGGACTATTTCTTGCTAGCTACATCAGTCCCTGCTAGATGGGCAGTTCACCTCAACCTGGTATCATTGCTGGTTTGGGTCAAGAAGATCACCTCGTTCCTGACCTGGCTCCTACCAGAAAAGTCACTTAACTACTTTACTGCTACTAAACTTGACTAAGCAAGGGGCAAGACAACAGATTTTGCACTGGACCAGGCATGCTATTATACTTCCTTTCTGTTTGGTTGCTGCAGCTGAGAACAGGGATATCCTTCTTTCTCTGGGATCTTACAATATAATATCTGATGAATGATCCAATAGGACTCCCTGGATTCACTCTAGGGAACATCTATGGACTTTCACAGCAATCTAGAAGCTCAGTGGATAGAATGTGGGACTTGGAGTCAAAAAGACTCATCCATCTGAGTTCAAGTCTGGCTTTGACTAGCTGTATGTCCCTAGGCAAGTAACACAACTTTGTTTGCCTCAGTTTCCTCATATGTAAAATGAGCTGGAGAAGGAAATGGCAAACAACTCCAGATTCTTTGCCAGGTCGCAGAGAGTTGGAGATGACTGAAATGACTGAATACCGACAGCGACATATATCATTTTCCCCTTGGCGGAACTCTCTTCAGCTGGAATGTTACAATGGTCTCTTTAACTGAAAGGCAATGATAAATAGCTACTGCACAGATGGTCAATTCTTCAACTTGAAAAGGCTACAAGCCAAGACTAAAGTGGAGGGAGTGCTGGTGAATGATTTTTCTGTTTGTAGATGATTATGCACTCAGTATAATCCCTGAAGATGAGATACAACAAAGTATGCGTCAATTCTTTTTTGCTAATTTTGGTCTAAAAAATTAGCACCAAGAAAATACAGGTGCTCTATCAGCAACACATTATCCATATGTGGAACCATTGGTTATAGAAAATAAAGCAGCTTTGAGGGCTCTGGGTAATTCACTTCCCTTGGCAGCATACTTTCTAGGGGTGTAATGTGGTTTTGTGGTCCCCTGACCTTGGGGGGCTTCTGTTCTAATGGGCTAGTGGTCCAGGGTCTTCTGGCTTTGGAATCTGCTTCAGGAAACTCCAGATAGCTTCTGGCCTCAGGGAACCTACAGAGCAAACTCCTGAGACAATAGTGAGTAAGACTGTTCCAATTCATCCCAAATTGGTAATCTTGTCAGTAATAATCTGATCAACCAGGAACCACTCCTGGAGACCACTCCTTCCTACTGTGAGCCATAGAATCAGCATATCTATGATTGAAAGCTGCACAAGTATATTTCCTTGCTTCAGTTTCTTTACTGAATTCCCTTAAAATTCAGTTTGATTTGTAATAGCATACCCTTACTTTCAATAATCTTAGCCCCCTGACTAGGAGATGGGTTCAAACCTGCGAATTCTTTTGAGATACCTCATGACACCGGTCTGGGACTTTTGGGGATCCCCCCTTTTCCGAGCTCAATACAACCAAGCTCATATTGTTCTGATCAACCACAATTGCACACAATGTAACTTGACTCTAACATTATGATGTCATTTTGATACTTTTTGAGAATGAAGACCAACCAACTCCAGTGGTCTTTTAAACTAAAGAGCTATGGGACTTTTTCTGGTTAGGGCAATTGTCAGAGAGTTCTCCTCTTTGACTCTCTCCAAATCTCTGCTCTGAGGTTGTTGCCTTTAGGCAGGAGGTGAGACTGTTCTTTCTAGTTCAAAGTCACTTCCCTCAGGAAGGTATTCCACCTTGGCTTATTGTAATCATTCCAAATAGTTATACTTCCCAGATTCCTTTTAGGGTCTTATATAGGTGAGTATCTAGGGGCAAAAATAAGAATTTAAGCTTGTACATGAGAGGCAAGTTCATCAAGACAGGCTGATTCATATGTCTGATCTTTTCAAGCCTCAGAATTTTCCTAAAGTGAGGAATTTATTTTGTATCTGAAGCCCATTTCTTCACTTTTCAGTGTGTTTCCCTTTTTGCCCTTTATGGTTTTCATCTTTTAATAAAGTCTTATTGGAACATTTATTACATGTTTATAGATATCTGAGATCACAAGTTTTATTATTGACTCCTTTCTTGGATGTCATTGTTGTAAATATCTGGGCACATCTCCCACTATTCTTCCTACATTGTAGATACTCTCTATGATATCTGACTTTATGAAATATACACAGGTAATTTTTTTCCTCCTCATTCAACTTCAGTTTAAAACTTTTTTTTTGCATTAGATTTTCAAGACATATATATGTTCTTACCAGATCTCATTATGTGAACTCTATGCCTGGCTAGAAGTCCTCAGTTTATATATTTTAAATCATGGTCCAGAAATTCTAATCTCATTCCCTGACATCCTTTTCATAATCATTTCTTTTTGCCAAGTATGCCTTTCTCTTTTGAATTCCTTTCCTTTGATCAGTGACAGTTCTGAAAACATTATCTATATCCCTAAGGTCTTCCGTTTCCTGTGCAAAGCTTTATAATTTTTTCTGGCAGAATCATTTGTCTTCTCATGAATCACTAGAGTTGCTCAAACTTATCTTGAATTTAGGCTCCAAGAAGGTGACAGATGTCTTTACTGATAGTCAAAATATGATTTGATAGCCAAAAAGGCTAATATGGTTGAAAAGAGTGCTACATTTGGATCTGGGTTTGAATTCTAGACTTGCCACTTAAAAGCTGTGTAACCTTGAAAAAGTTAAATAGGGTTAAGATGGCGGAGAGGAGGCTCACAGTTGCATAAGCTCCGCGCTTTCCCTCACTATCCACTTCATTACAAGCCTCTGAATCAATGCTTGACTGAAAAAAACCCACAAATAGTTACCAAGAGAAGCCATCCTTGAGATCCGCCAAGAAAGGTCTGTCTTTACTGGAGGGCTGGGGCGGTTTTAGATCGGGCGCAGGCGGCGGGCAGCGGCAGTGAGAGCACGGGAGCAGACTGGAGAGGGGGTGGGGAGTGATCGCAGCTGTCTCTGCGGGGAGAGCTTCGCTACAGGTTTGGAACCTGCAGCAAGTCAACAGCCCAGCAGAGAAGCTAAAAACACCGGGGCTGAAGAACACAACCGCAAACAGCTGGAGTCTCTCAGGACCTGGCCCCCCCCCCTTCCCCCCCTCAGTGACTCAGCACGCTTTGGGATCTCAGAGCGCAGGCGCAGCACAGTCCTGCTAGTGCCTCACTGCTGCCACCTGTAGTCTGTAGAGGAAGCTCGATAACACACCCAGCCCCCCCCCAAAGAAAGACTCCAGTTTTTTCTGTTTTTCTTTGGTAGTTTGTCTCTGATTAATAGACAGAATGAGCAAGAAGCTGAAGAGGACTTTAACCCTAGACAGCTTCTACACAGATAGAGAGCAGACTCTAAATCCTGAGGAGACTAAAAACAGGCAGTCCCCAGGTGATTCCCCAAAGGAGGAGATCGTCTGTTCCTCAGCACAGATGAACCTCATAGAAGTGATTAAAAAGGCTCTCACAAGGGAGCTAGAAGAAAAATGGGGAAAGCAGAGTGAGGCTTGGCAAAAGGAGAAGGAAGCTTGGGAAAAGGAGAGGAGGCTTGGCAAAAGAGCCTGGAGAAGTCAGTTAAAGAGAGAGTGGATAAAGAAGTAAAATCCTTGAAAAATAGGATTAGTGAACTGGAAAACAAAATTGGCGAAATGGAAAAAAATTCCACAGAACAAAAGAACTCAATTGGACAATTAGAGAAAGATTTTAAAAAAGTGAGTGAAGAGAATACTTCACTGAAAATCAGAATTGAACAAGTGGAATTGAATGACTCGAGGAGACAAGAAGAATCAGTCAAGCAAATCCAAAAAAATCAAACAATGGAGAAAAATGTGAAATACCTTCTGGGGAAGACAACAGACCTGGAAAACAGATCCAGGAGAGACAATCTGAGAATCATTGGACTCCCAGAAAAACATGATGAAAAAAAGAGCCTGGACACTGTCTTCCAGGAAATTATCAAAGAGAACTGCCCAGAAGTCATAGGAACAGAGGAAAAAATAAACATTGAAAGGATTCATCGATCACCCACTGAAAGGGATCCTAAAATCAAAACACCAAGGAATATAGTGGCCAAATGCCAGAACCCTCAGATGAAAGAAAAAATATTGCAAGCGGCTAGAAAAACCCAATTCAAGTATCAAGGAGCCACAATAAGGATCACCCAGGATCTGGCAGCATCCACATTAAAAGATTGAAGGGCCTGGAATATGATATTCCGAAAGGCTAAGGAACTTGGTATGCAACCAAAAATAACTTACCCAGCGAGAATGAGCATCTTTTTCCAGGGAAGAAGATGGACATTCAACGAAGTAAGCGAATTTCATCTATTTCTGATGAAAAAACCAGAACTTAACAAAAAGTTTGATCTACAAATATAGAACTCAAGAGAAATCTAAAAAGGTAAAGATTAATCTTGGGAACTATATTTTGACTATATAGATGCATAAAGAATACATGTATACCTTGTTCTAGAAATTGATGTGGAAAGGACATTGTACCAGAAAAAGGGTAAAGTGGGGGTAGTACATCTCATGAAGAGGCATAGGAAACCTATTATATCTGAGAGAAAGAATGGAGGGGGATGAATATAGTGGGTATCTTACTGCCTTCAGAATTGGCTTTAAGTGAAAAATCTTAAGACATATTCAATCTATGGTGAAACTTCTCCCATCTCATTGAAAAGTGAGAAGGGAAAAGTGGAAAGGGAAGGAATAAGCTAAGCGGAAGGGAATACGGGAACTGGGAGGGAAAGGGGTAAGATAGGGGGAGGAACTCTAAGGCGGGGGAGGGACACTAAAAAGGGAGGGCTGTGAGAAACAAGGGGAGCTCACAAGCTTAATACTTGGAAGGGGGGAAAGGGGAAAGAAGGGAGGAAAGCATAAACCGGGGTTAACAAAATGGCAAGTAATACAGAATTGGTCATTCTAACCATAAATGTGAACGGGGTAAACTCCCCCATAAAGAGGAAGCAGTTAGCAGAATGGATTAAAAGCCAGAATCCTACAATATGTTGTTTACAGGAAACACACCTGAAGCGGGGAGATACATGCAGGTTAAAGGTAAAAGGTTGGAGCAAAATCTACTATGCTTCAGGTGAAGTCAAAAAAGCAGGGGTAGCCATCCTGATCTCAGATCAAGCTAAAGCAAAAATTGACCTAATTAAAAGAGATAAGGAAGGACACTATATCTTGCTAAAGGGTAGCATGGATAATGAAGCACTATCTATATTAAACATATATGCACCAAGTGGGGTAGCATCTAAATTCTTAAAAGAGAAACTAAGAGAGCTGCAAGAAGAAATAGACAGTAAAACTATAATAGTGGGAGATCTTAACCTTGCACTCTCAGAATTAGATAAATCAAACCAGAAAATAAATAAGAAAGAAGTTAAAGAGGTAAACAGAATACTAGAAAAGCTAGATATGATAGATCTCTGGAGAAAATGTAATGGAGACAGAAAGGAATACACTTTCTTTTCAGCAGTTCATGGAACCTATACAAAAATTGACCATATATTAGGACATAAAAACCTCAAACTCAAATGTAGTAAGGCAGAAATAGTAAATGCATCCTTTTCAGACCACGATGCAATGAAAATTACATTCAACAAAAAAGCAGGGGGAAGTAGACCAAAAAATAATTGGAAACTAAATAATCTCATACTAAAGAATGATTGGGTAAAACAGCAAATCATAGACATAATTAATAACTTCACCCAAGAAAACGATAATAATGAGACATCATACCAAAATGTATGGGATGCAGCCAAAGCGGTAATAAGGGGAAATTTCATATCTCTAGAGGCCTATTTGTATAAAATAGAGAAAGAGAAGGTCAATGAATTGGGTTTGCAATTAAAAATGCTAGAAAAGGAACAAATTAAAAACCCCCAGTCAAACACTAAACTTGAAATTCTAAAGTAAAAGGTGAGATCAATAAAATTGAAAGTAAAAAAACTATTGAATTGATTAATAAAACTAAGAGTTGGTTCTATGAAAAAACCAACAAAATAGACAAACCCTTAGTAAATCTGATTAAAAAAAGGAAAGAGGAAAATCAAATTGTTAGTCTTAAAAATGAAAAGGGAGAACTCACCACTAACGAAGAGGAAATTAGAGCAATAATTAGGAGTTACTTTGCCCAACTTTATGCCAATAAATTCGACAACTTAAATGAAATAGAAAAATACCTCCAAAAATACAGCTTGCCCAAACTAACAGAGGAAGAAGTAAATATCCTAAACAGTCCCATCTCAGAAAAAGAAATAGAACAAACTATCAATCAACTCCCTAAGAAAAAATCCCCAGGACCAGATGGATTTACATGTGAATTCTACCAAACATTTAAAGAACAATTAACTCCAATGTTATATAAACTATTTGAAAAAATAGGGATTGAAGGAGTCCTACCAAACTCCTTTTATGACACAGATATGGTACTGATACCTAAACCAGGTAGGCTGAAAACAGAGAAAGAAAATTATAGACCAATCTCCCTAATGAATATTGATGCTAAAATCTTAAATAAAATATTAGCAAAAAGATTACAGAAAATTGTCACCAGGATAATACACTATGACCAAGTAGGATTTATACCAGGAATGCAGGGCTGGTTCAATATTAGGAAAACTATTAGCATAATTGACTATATCAATAACCAAACAAACAAAAACCACATGATCATCTCAATAGATGCAGAAAAAGCATTTGATAAAATCCAACATCCATTCCTAATAAAAACACTTGAGAGCATAGGAATAAATGGACTTTTCCTTAAAATAGTCAGGAGCATATATTTAAAACCATCAGTAAGCATCATATGCAATGGGGAAAAACTGGAACCTTTCCCAGTAAGATCTGGAGTGAAGCAAGGTTGCCCACTATCACCATTATTATTTAATATCGTATTAGAAACACTAGCCTCGGCAATAAGAGTCGAGAAAGATATAAAAGGAATTAGAGTAGGCAATGAGGAAACCAAACTATCACTCTTTGCAGATGATATGATGGTATACCTAGAGAACCCCAGAGATTCTACCAAAAAGCTATTGGAAATAATTCATAATTTTAGCAAAGTAGCTGGCTACAAAATAAATCCCCATAAATCCTCAGCATTTTTATACATCACCAACAAAACCCAACAGCAAGAGATACAAAGAGAAATTCCATTCAGAATAACTGTTGATACCATAAAATATTTGGGAATCTATCTACCAAAGGAAAGTCAGGAATTATATGAGCAAAATTATAAAAAAGTCTCCACACAAATAAAGTCAGACTTAAATAATTGGAAAATATTAAGTGCTCTTGGATTGGCCGAGCGAACATAATAAAGATGACAATACTCCCTAAACTAATCTATTTATTTAGTGCTATACCAATCAGACTTCCAAGAAAATATTTTATTGATCTAGAAAAAATAACAACAAAATTCATATGGAACAATAAAAAGTCGAGAATCTCAAGGGAACTAATGAAAAAAAAATCAAATGAAGGTGGCCTAGCTGTACCTGATCTAAAATTATATTATAAAGCAGCAGTCACCAAAACCATTTGGTATTGGCTAAGAAATAGATTAGTGGATCAGTGGAAAAGGCTAGGCTCACAAGACAGAATAGTCAATTATAGCAATCTAGTGTTTGACAAACCCAAAGCCCCTAACTTCTGGGAAAAGAATTCAATATTTGATAAAAACTGCTGGGATAATTGGAAATTAGTATGGCAGAAATTAGGCATGGACCCACACTTAACACCATATACCAAGATAAGATCAAAATGGGTCTATGACCTAGGCATAAAGAACGAGACTATAAATAAATTAGAGGAACATAGAATAGTTTATCTCTCAGACTTGTGGAGGAGAAAGAAATTTGTGACCAAAGATGAACTAGAGACCATTACTGATCACAGAATAGAAAATTTCGATTACATCAAATTAAAAAGCCTTTGTACAAATAAAACTAATGCAAACAAGATTAGAAGGGAAGCAACAAACTGGGAAAACATTTTCACAGTTAAAGGTTCTGATAAAGGCCTCATTTCCAAAATATATAGAGAACTGACTCAAATTTATAAGAAATCAAGCCATTCTCCAATTGATAAATGGTCAAAGGATATGAACAGACAATTTTCAGAGGATGAGATTGAAACTATTACCACTCATATGAAAGAGTGTTCCAAATCATTATTGATCAGAGAAATGCAAATTAAGACAACTCTGAGATACCACTACACACCTGTCAGATTGGCTAAGATGACAGGAAAAAATAATGATGAATGTTGGAGGGGATGCGGGAAAACTGGGACACTAATGCATTGTTGGTGGAGTTGTGAACGAATCCAACCATTCTGGAGAGCAATCTGGAATTATGCCCAAAAAATTATCAAAATGTGCATATCCTTTGATCCAGCAGTGTTTCTATTGGGCTTATATCCCAAAGAAATACTAAAGAAGGGAAAGGGACCTGTATGTGCCAAAATGTTTGTAGCAGCCCTGTTTGTAGTGGCTAGAAACTGGAAAATGAATGGATGCCCATCAATTGGAGAATGGCTGGGTAAATTGTGGTATATGAATGTTATGGAATATTATTGTTCTGTAAGAAATGACCAGCAGGATGAATACAGAGAGGCTTGGAGAGACCTTCATGAACTGATGCTAAGTGAAATGAGCAGAACCAGGAGATCATTATACACTTCGACAACGATATTGTATGAGGACATATTTTGATGGAAGTGGATTTCTTTGACAAAGAGACCTGAGTTTCAATTGATAAATGACGGACAAAAGCAGCTACACCCAAAGAAAGAACACTGGGAAACGAATGTGAACTATCTGCATTTTTGTTTTTCTTCCCGGATTATTTATACCTTCTGAATCCAATTCTCCCTACGCAACAAGAGATCTGTTCGGTTCTGCAAACATATATTGTATCTAGGATATACTGCAACATATCCAACATATAAAGGACTGCTTGCCATCTAGGGGAGGGGGTGGAGGGAGGGAGGGGAAAAAAATCGGAACTGAAATGAGTGTCAATATAATGTAATTATTAAATAAAAAAACTTAAAAAAAAAAAAAAAGAAAAACATTATGTTATATTTAACATGCATTGGACTACCTGCCATCTAGGGGATGAGGTGAGGGGAAGGAGAAGAAAATTTAAAATAGAAGGTTTTGCAAGGGTCAATGTTAGAAAAATTACCCACACATATGTTTTGTAAATAAAAAGCTTTAATAAAAAAAAAAACAAAACAAAAAAAAAAAAAAAAAAAAGAAAAAGTTAAATAACCTCTCTGAATCTGAGTTTGGTAATCTGTAAAATGAAGAGGTTGGATTCAATGTTCTCCAACACCCCTTCAATCTCACTATCTGTGATCTTATGTCCCTATCTAAAGTATTATCTAACATTCTGAGCCACACAATTTTGGATGAGAATTGACAAATTCAGAAGGGAGTTACTACAAGAGAATAGTAGATCATCCAGCTCAAGGATTGGTTGAAAGAATTGGACTTGTTTCATCTGCAAAAGAGAAAACTCTTTCTCTCTCTGTCTCTGTCTCTCTCCCTTTCTTCTGTCTTCTCTTTGTCCTCTCTCTCTTTTTTCTTTCTTAGTGCATTAATGACAGCATTGTCAAAAAATTAGAGATGTCATATATAGAAAGGGTTTGACTTATTTTGCTTGCTTGAAAGTTTCAATGACTAGAAATTGTGGGAGGGTCTGGTAAGGAAAAATATCTTTCAAATTTTATCTTAAATGCATTTATTAGGTACTTATTGTGTAGTAAAAGGAAGTATTGCATATTAGAAAAAAGAGTTGACTTCAGGATCCAAAAGACTTATGTTCAAGTTTTATCTTCGACACCTACAGTATGTAGAGTGACTCTAGAGAAATCTCTTAATTTCTCAGGAAAAATGCAAGATTTTAAGTTGCAAAACAGGTGCTAATCTGCATCAGCAGAAGGAATTTTTTTACTGGAGTTTTCCTCATAACAATGAATTTACAAGTTTCATTAAGGAAAATCTTAACAATTAGGACTTTCCCCAAATAGGATGGGATTCTTTAGATAGTCGTGATTTCACCTTTATTGGAAATCTTACATGTGTTACTATTTCTTAACAAAATTTCTAAGGAGTTGGATAAGGGATTGGGTCAGGCTATTTCCAAAGTTCCTTCCAACTTTTCTATCCTGTGATTTGTGATTCTAATGTAATAAAATTTATCAACTACATTTTTTTAAAAGAAGTCCTTTATTTATATCCTAAAACTCAATTGGTCAGTTATCCTCTAACATCTCAAAGCATTTACCTCTGATTTTCTCTAGTCAAAGAATCTCTTCTAACTATTAGCATCTCACACTCAGAAAATTTTAAACAAGGCTTTGCTTACAAGCAAATTGATTTCTTGTAATTCTCTCTAGCATGGCATTCTGACAAGGCTATTTTAGATTACCAAGTGTTTAGAGTTGGCTAGCATTGCTTATACAACTTTAATTCTTGCCTTTAAGCTGCAACATGGTCTGGCTGCCAATCATGGTTATAAGCATCCTGTTATGGACCTTTTCATCAACTGGGATCTACCAATCACTACTATCGACCTGCTACTCCTCGTAAAATAAAAGCAGAGACCTGGAGGGTCTTTTGACATTTTTCTATAGTTCCCTGAGGGCTCATCCAGGACACTTCCATGGATCTGCCTTCCACTGTAAGGATGATCTATATCACAAAGATCCCCCCATAACTCAGAGTAATCTTTAAAACAAACCTTGCAGAGTAGGATAGACCATATTGATCTCATATCCTCCATTCTCTGGTCCAGGGTAGAAAGCAGTGAGGCTCCTGTGAATTCTAGACACATATCCTTCTAACTGGGGAGCTGGAAAGCATCATGAGGCTAGTTCCAGAAGTGAGATGATGATTATAAATTATAAATTGTTTTGAAAGGCATAGGGATTCAGCCTTATGGATTCATATGGGGGGAAAGTGTTACAAGCTCTCCTAAATCATCATTATATTCCCATTTGACTATTTTTTTTGGGGTGGGGGTAGAAATCTTGGTGAGGAAACTGATGCTAATCAGCAATTTATATTCAAGTTATAGTTTTAGAGGGTTGCTTATGGCATGGAGAAATTTCCATGGGGACACAAAACATGTATGTGTCAAAGGTAGAACTTGGACCCAGTCCTTTCTGTCTATAAGGCCTAGTTTTTTTTTCCATATATATATTTAAGGAACTAGAACTAGGGACTAGATTTGTAATTTGGTTTAGTAAACTCCTGAATCTAAGAAATTCCTTTTATCAATTCAAGTTGGCATCTTCTCTGCAAGTTGTAGTATCCTAGAACAATAAGTAAAATGACTTGCTCAGGTCACAAAGCCAATTTTTGTTTCCAGGAAGAGAAAGTTGCATTTCTGAAATTACAGAACAATTAAATTATGAGACAATTGAGCACCAGGTTTACTTAGGTCTGGGTACTTGATAGTTTTCTTTATTCTACAGACAAATTGTATAGGGAGTACCAGTGGGCTTTCTTTATCAGTTTGCTAAAAGGAAAATATAGGGGCATCTAGGTGGCTCAATAGATTGAGCACCAGCCCTGAAGTCAGGAGGACCTGAGCTCAAATCTGACCTTAGACACTTAACACTTCCTGGCTGTGTGACCTTGGACAAGTCACTTAACCCGAATTGCCTCAGCAAAACTAAACAAACAAACAAATAAATAAAAGGAAAGTGCAGATCAAGCATTCTGCTGAGTGAGTATAGGTAACAGTGTGGTTCTTCTCCCCCTGACACTGCTGTTGTGACTTGGAGAAAATCATTTTAACCTGTCTAGAATTCTGTTTTCTCATCTGTAAAATGAGGCGGGGCTGGACAAGATCAGAAATTCTTTGCCTATCTTCTTGTCAATCTATCTGTCTGTCTATTATTACTATTGCTATTATTATGTCATGTATATTGCTAGACAATGCAAACACAGAGATAATTATAAAGAAGTCCTATTGTAAAGAGCTGGGGAAGACAATATGTATATAGAGAAAGATATAAATATAGAAAGGTATTGATCTATTGTTGATTTATCTGCCTGTCTATCTATCCATTTATCTATCTGTCCTTCTATTTGTCTATCTGTCTACTTATATGTCTCCTTGTCTGTCTATCTACCTACCTACCTAGCTACATATGCAGATTTGCAGATTCAAGTATTCTTTTTCAGAAAAAGGTGTCAGCAACTAAGAGGAATCAAGAGAAGCTTCAAATAGGAAGTGGCATTTGATCTGGGCCTTAAAGGAAATTAAATATTCTAGAGGCAGAGGTGAATAGGGAGTACATTTCAGGCATGACACCAGTCAATGCAAAAACAAGGATTGAGCGAAATGTATGAGGAACTGCATGCAGAGCAAATTTACTTTACTATAGTATGCATGAATGTTAGAAACAAGTTGGATAATGTTGGAAACATAGATTGGGGTCTGGTTGTAAAGAGTTTTTAATGCCAAACTGAGGAGTATATATTTGATCTTAGAGATAATAGGCAATCCCTGATTGTACATGAACTTTAGCAAATCACCTCTTAGAGCCTCAGTTTCCTCTTCTGTAAAATAAGGGAGTAGATAAATGTGATCTTAAAGATCCTTTGTAAGTTTATGTACTGTGGATTTTCCATAATGATTCTCCTTTGCTTCATCACTTGTGAAACAAAGTAGCTACAGTGAAAATACCTAATATAAGAATAAGGAAGTAAGGAATAAGGGTTACTGATTTTAGAGAAAATCTCTTTAAACTAGCTTATTGTTTCTTAGAAGCAAAGATCAATGAGGAACTACATTTAGAGGACATTTATGTCTACCATTTATGCTCTTCTCTGATGGGACTAGTGTGCAGGGGAAAATTCCAAAGCTTGAAATGATCAAATCAAATGTGAGAACAAAGAAGCACATATGGAGGCAAGGAAAAAGGTCAACCAGAGAAGTCAAGGACTTTACCTAAAGACTAAGAACGTTGTGGTACTTTAAAATGTAGTAGATATATATGACATCAGGAGTCATATAAACCAAATCCTTCATTTTATAAATGAGCAAATGAGGGTCCAAAGAGTTACAGTTAATGAACAAAAGAGATGGGAATTGAAAAGGTATTCTAAATCACTATTGATAAGAGATATGCAAATTAAGACAACTCTGAGATACCACTGTACACCTGTTAGATGGGCTGAGATGACAGGAAAAGATAATGATGAATGTGGGAGTGGATGTGGGAAAACTGGGACACTGATGCATTGTTGGTGAGCAATTTGGAACTATGCCCAAAGGGCTATCAAACTGTGCATATCCTTTGACCCAGCAGTGTTACTACTGGGCTTTAACCCCAAAGAGATTACTAAAGAAAGGAAAGGGACCTGATTGTGCCAAAATGTTTGTGGCAAGAAACTGGAAACATGAGTGGATGCCCATCAATTGGAGAATGGCTGGGTAAATTATGGTATGTGAATGTTATGGAATATTATTGTTCTGTAAGAAATGACCCGCAAGAAGAATACAGAGAAGCTTGGAGAGACTTAAATGAACTGATGCTGAGTGAAATGAGTAGAACCAGGAGATCATTGTACACAACAAGACTCTACGATGATCAATTCTGATGTACGTGGCTCTTTTCAACAATGAGATAATTCAAAGCAGTTCCAATGATCTTGTGATGAAGAGAGTCATCTACACTCAGAGAGAAGTCTGGAAACTATAGGTAGATCACAACATAGCATTTTTACTCTTTTTGCTGTGGTTTACTTGAATTTTATTTTCTTTCTCATTTCCCCCTTTTTGATCTGATTTTTCTTGTGCAGCAAGATAATTGTATGAACATGTATGCCTATATTGGATTTAACATATATTTTTACCATGTTTAACATACATTGATTACATGCCATCTAGGGGAAGGGGAGAGAAGGCAGGGAAATTGGAATACAAGGTTTTTCAAGGGTCAGTTTTGAAAAATTATCCTTGCATATGTTGTGAAAATAAAAAAAAACTTCAATAAAAATGAAAAATAATGTAGATGACTATATATCAGCATAGGACAAACAATGGGACATTAAAGCTACAAAATGGGATTTGAATTATTGTCATGAGTAGATGGGCTGCTGAGAGGAAGTAAAAATTATTGCAACATAGGTACTAATGTGTTTCAAAGAGGATCTTAAATCAGAATAAGTCAAATTATTGTTCTTAAGGTTAGGGTGAGGCCTTCAGACCAGATGGTTTACTATTCCATACAATTCAATTTAACTAACATTTTAAAGCATTTACTATAGGACAGTCTCTTCTCTAAGTACTAGGACATAGATTCTTAATCTTTTTTCTTAATTTGGAAGTTTAAGCCTCTAAGAACAATGGTATTTTTTCCTCCTGAAAATTCATTAATTGAAGAAAACACTAAATTCCAGTTAGAATTTAATGAGATTAATTAAATTCAGAAGAATTTAATAGAAATGAAATGAAAAAAAAATGAAAAGAATAATTTTTCTTCCAAACCTAATCCACAGACCCCATGAAATCTCTTTGTGAACCCCTTGGAGTAATGTGTATCCCAGGTTAAGAATCTCCTGGACGGGATAGGGAGGAGGAGAGGAAAAGTGGAAAAACATGTGCCCAGATAATTAGATATCAGATATGTAGCAAATTAATACTAAGTAATAAAAGAGGGGAAGATTAGCAGTTTGACCAATCAGAAGAAGCTTTCTATAGGAGGTGGCTCTTGAGTTAGGGCAGCATGATACAATGCAAACAGAATTGAAATTGGAGTCAATTTCCATCTCTTTTGTTCATTAACTATAACTCTTTGGACCCTCATTTGCTCATTTATAAAATGAAGGATTTGGTCTATATGACCCTTGATGCCATTTATGGCTTTAAAACTAAGATCCTGTGAGTCATAGAGACAAAGATGAAGAAGGAGAACATTCCAAGCATTGGAGACAGACTGGGTAGAGCATAGAAATAGGATGTTGACTATTGTCTATGGGGAACATCATGTGAGTCAGATTTTTTTTTTTTTTTTGAATTTCATCTTCTGTTAAGAGGGTGCTAATAGAGAAGCAATGAGAAAAGAAAACAAAGAGACATTCAATAGTGATTAAAGACATGAAACAGTCTACTTTAAAACTGATGCCATCAAACTTCACTGGGCCCTCCCTGCTCAAAAGTTATCTTTTTGCTCTCCTCTTATTGACTATATGTGCATTGTTCATTACAAAACTCATCTCTTCTCCAGCCTATTAATTCCATCTCCTAGAGCCTTACTTTCATTTTTTTTCATTTCCTTTTTTTTTTTTTTTTTTAATTTTGTGGTGGCAATCAAGGTTGGGTGATTTGTCCAGAGTCACACAATTAGTAAGTCTGAAATTATATTTGAAAGGGCTGGTGCTCTATCTACTGCTCCACCCAGCTATCCCTTACACCCTTACTTTCAGCAGTTAATCTTACCTTCTATTTTACTGAAACTATTGAGACTATCCTACATGAAGTTTTTCAAATCTGTTCTCCAACTTGTCTAAAATTCTCAGCAACTACATTCATCTTCCCTACCTTCTTTTACAAGAGGAAGTAGCCCTTTTTTTCTTGCTAAGGTTTAATTTCCCATCCATACTCCTATTACATTTGTTATATTTATATACATCCCATTCATTATTTAACATTTAGCACATTCTTTCCCTTTGTGACTTAGCTAAAATCAGTAAAATTTCTTTCTCTCCTTCTTTTAGATAGATTAAAAGCATTTATGAAATTGAACCATGTGCCAGAAACTATGCTAAGTTCTACTGGTCTTTATTCTTATTTTTCCCTTGAATTTGCTAAAACCCTCAAGATATTCATTTATGCCCTACATAGGCAAACTCCTAGAAAGAGTAAAATACAGTCACTTCTACTACTCACATGCTCCTTAATTCCTTGAAATCCAGATTCTGTCCCTACTACTCTACTGAAAGAACTATTTCAAGGAGTCTCTCTTAAGGACTCTTTCTATTGCCAAATCCGCACAAGATTTTTTTCTATTACCTTTTTTCTTGATGTCTTTATAGCATGTGATAACATGGACAACTGCTATCCTCTTGGAATCCTTTTTTCTCTTATCTATATTTTTATGATTCTTCTATCTCAATGACTACCAATGCAGGTGAGAATCTATTCTTTGATTTATAGTTTCATAGAGTTTCTGGGAGACACTGAGAGGTTAAATTTTTCAAGGTCATACTAACTCGATATGAGTCAAGATTTGAATTCTGGTTCTCTACACTTCAAAGCCAATATATCTACTATATTATAATGCCTCTGAATTTTATCATTATTTCTCCCCTAAATCCTTTATTGCCTCTATTTCTGTTACTTTCTTCTAGTTCTTCTTCTTCTTCTTCTTCTTCTCTTCTTCTTCTTCTTCTAGTTCTTCTTCTTCTTCTTCTTCTTCTTCTTCTTCTTCTTCTTCTTCTTCTTCTGTTTCTTCTTCTTCTGTTTCTTCTTCTTCTTCTTCTGTTTCTTCTTCTTCTGTTTCTTCTTCTTCTTTTTTCTCCTCCTCCTCCTCCTCCTCCTCCTCCTCCTCCTCCTCCTTCTCCTCCTCCTCCTCCTCCTCCCTCCTCCTCCTCCTCTTTCTTTCTTGTTCTTGTTCTTGTTCTTGTTCTTCTTTCATCATCTCCCTAGTCCCCTAGTCTTTCAGTTACTTCATCTTGGAATTATCCCTAATTTTCTCCTATCCTTTAGCTACGTGTCTTTTACCTACATTTTTTTTTAACACATCTCTTTTAGCCACCTCCCTTTTCTCCATTCCCAATGTAAATAAAACTCTGCTCAGACTTCTTTTCTGTGCTTATTTCACTCCTCACTTGAATTATATATATATATATGCACACATACATATATTTGTAAGTTTATCCTTCCTGCAATAGATAGTAAGGTTCTTGGCAAATAGGGTGTGGGTAAACTATATTGTTTAGTTTTAAGCTACAAAAGCTTAAAACTGCACTAAGACTTTTTTTTTGGGAACATCCTGAACTTATCTTTGTGCCTTCAGCACTCAGTACAATGTCTTACATATAGCAGGGGCTTAATAACTGTTTGTAGAAATGAATTGTTAATTCTCTGAAGACAAGAAAAAAAAAAGATGCTATATAGTTTTAATAAAAGGCTGTAAGATGCCCAATTCATTATGTATATTTTTATGTATGGAAACTGCACAATTCTGGAAGATATAACCATGGATAAGGGGAGTGATTGAATAGGAGTCATAGCTAAGCTCAACTAGTGTTTGTTAAACACCTGTGCCATACTCTATGCTTAGCAGTAGACATACAAAGACAAAAATGAAATATACCCTAGAAGCAGTATTGCTGAAAGTATAGTAGTGGAGGTAGCAGGAATGAAGGGGTTTGTGTAAGAAAGCACAATGAGCTTTCTCTTGCATTCAAAAGGGACTAATTGCATGCTGGAATATTTAGCATAGCATGCTAAATTCTATATCCAAGAATCAGAGTGTGTCCTATTTAAGTTGACCAGATGCTGGAGAGTGTGTGGATATACTTTTGGAATTTTTTTTGAAGCATAAAGCTTAATACTTCTACTCTTTGAAGTTCCATCTTGCATTATGACTACAGCTTAGACTCACATCCATGGGCATATTTTCTTTGCTCAAGGCAAAGTATGTTGGGCAGATCACAAAACAAATGGAAAGCTAATCGTAATTTTGTAAAATCTACAAGGCAATTCAATGTTCGGCACATTTCTTAAAATGCATCCAGATTCATGGCTAGGATGGGGGCCAAATGGATTCTGTCCCATTATAGAGCTCTCTATCACACACACATTTTACCATATTTCTTTGCTCACCCAAAGACAATTGTTAGCTAGCTTTGAATTTTTGTTAGAAAAGATCAAGAGCTTTAGGAGGCTTAAGATTATGTGGCCCGATTCCAACTTCTCAGTACAATTCATAGCTTCCACAACAAGGACTTTTCTGTTTTATAGTTAATTGTATCTGAATTGGAACAATATTATTGTGTATAACATCTTGAGCTAAGACCAAAGGAAAGTGGGAAAGACTGACTTAAAGAAATATTAGGGGGTGGGATGGGGAACAGAGCCAAGATGGCAGAGTAGAGAAAGCCCTCATCTGAGTTCTCCCAACATTTCCCTCTGATCAACTTTAAAATAATGGCACAGATTGAATTTTTGAGTGGAAGAGCCAACAAAAGGTCAGGGTGAGACATTTTTCCAAACCAAGACAATTTAGGGGTTCATAAAGAGAGACAGAGATCTGTAACACAAAAAGGGTGTGAGGAAGAGGAGGAAGGGGGTATGTATTTAGGGGTAGAAGATGCCTAGAAATTCCATGGATAAAACCAGTGGTGGGAGTGGGTGAGACTAGGTGGTAGCGACAGCAGAAGTAGCAGCAATTTCAGGTACTCCCAAGCCAGAAAGTGTAAGGGATCTGTCAAGTGGTCAGGAACAGATTATAGAAGACCCATGTACTAGCACTGGAGGCAGGATGATGCTGTTTGCCAACTCTATTGCCTATACTCACTTCTAAGTCACATTTCAATGACAGAAAGGAACACTTTTAGTCAAGAGGAATTGTGAACCCTGAGGAGCAATGTTGCTTTTGATCTCAAGGAAGTGGGGACTCTGAGGAGCAGTATCCATTGTAATCTCAAGGGATCAGGGACAGCTCCTAGGTAAGAACCAGAGTACAGAACAGGAGAGAAAGGATCACATCTTTCCCCAGATTACACGACTTTAGAAGCATTGAGAACTTCCAAGCTTCCAGAATTAGCTTCAAAATCATTTAAAAACTTTAGCAAAGTTGCAAGATAGAAAATAAATACACATAAATCATTACCATTTCTTGTATAGTGCTAATAAAACCAAGCAGCAAGGAGATAGAAAGAGAAATTTCATTGAAAAATTCAAAAATTTCATTTAAAGTTAAGTTTCATTAATTGTAGACAACTTGAAATATTTGGAAATCTACCTGCCAAGACAAACACAGGTATGATACAAAATATTTCACACAAATAAAGATAGAACTAAACAATTAAAAATATTAATTGCTCATAGATGGGCTAAACCAAATATAATAAAAATAATAATTCTATTTAAGTTAATTTACTTATTGAGTGTTATATCAAAATATTAATTATATTTTATTATATTATTATATATTATTTATATATTACATATATAATATATATTATATTAATTATAAAAAATATTTTATAGTTCTAGAAAAAATAACCATAAAGTTCATCTAGTAAAATATTAGGTCAAATATATCAAGGGAAATATAGTAAATAAAATGGATAATTGTGATTATATGAATTGAAAAATTCTTTGCACAAACAAAATTAATGTGGCCAAAATTAGAAAGAAAGTGGGAAACTGGGGGAAATTTTTTAGTCAGTTTCTCTGATACAATTCTAAATTCTCACACACACATACATATACAAACATATATGTATGTATATATACACATACACATGCATATAATACACATATACATGTGTATATGTATATATATACACATGTATATGTGTGTATATGTATCTATATCTAGCTATGTATATATATGCATGATATACAGATAACTAGATATAGATATGGAAGAGCCAGATTTATAAAAATAAGAGTCATTCCCCACTTGATAAATGGTCAAAGGATACAAATAGGCAATTTTCAGAAGAAATCAAGGCTATCAATAATCACATAAAAATGCTCTAAATCATTTCTGATTAAGGAAATACAAATTAAAACAACTCTGAGATATCATCTCATTCTATCAGATTGGCTAGCAGGATAGAAAATAAAAATGACAAATGTTAGAGGGGATGTAGGAAAATGGGGATGCTAATGCACTGATTGAGATACCACCTGAACCTTTATTGTTTTCAGTTTTCTGAATAAAACTTCATAATCCTGGCCATGATACTCCATCTATTTCTGAAATTCTAAGATTCTATACGATTTGTACCTACCTCATGGAATGAATTATAAGAGAAGCTAAATCAGAGGAAATCCTGACACTTTCCACATATAATCCTTTACCCTCAAACGACCTTATTTGTCCTTTCCTTCCTTTTCCAACTTAATCCTTTCCACAATCTTTTTTTTTTTTTTTAATGTCCATAAAGTGGACATCATGGTGGGTACATGCTACAAAGCAATATTTTCTTTGTGTAGAACTTAACTGTCTAATGAGGTGGAACAAGAGAACAACAACTTTAATGCAGCATAAATAATGAGAAGAGAAGAAATTATAAAATGTACAGTGTTCTATAAGGTCTGAGGAAAGAGAAATTATTTTAGAGTAGGGATCAGGGAAAGCTTCATAAAAGAAATATCATTTATTAATTACAATAATTACATAAAATACCATCAAATTTACACTTAAAAACTTACACTAAAAAATTCTGAAATATGAAATGGAGACATGAATTTCCAGATAATTCAATCATGCTTCTTTAATGTCTCACCATTCAACAACCAATGTCTTCATCTGAGGAAATATTTCTTCCTTAATTTATTATAATTGCATATAATTTGGTAAAGAAGGAAATGAAATAATTACTATTGTTATAGACCATTAAAATATTCAAAACAAATTATTTCAAATATGATTGCTTTTCATAGATGAGTTTATAACCTATGCCAATTCATCCCACTTGCTTTAATGATGGTAGTGAGCCACTATCATTAAAAAACACAATAATGGGTGGAACTATGGCTATGTAATATCTGAACATAGCATCAGACAGAGAAGATATAAACAAATTAGTGTAGCATTGAATTTTAAAGTTAATATAATAATAAGATGAAATTACAAAATAAACAAAAATTATTGTTACATAAATTATGAAAATAAGAAAAATACATATGATGATGATAGTTAACTTATTGTGTGCCAGGCAGTATGCTAAACAATTTTTCACAACAACCCTTGGAGGTAGGTGCTATTATTAGTCTTATTTACATATGTGAAAATTGAGACAAACAGCTATTAAGTAACTTGCCTAGGGCCACATAGCTAGTGTTTGAAGCTGCAATGTATGAACATAATATCTAGAAAGAAATTTAGAAGTAATCCAGTCCAATATCCTTTATCATTTTACAGCAAGGAAACTGAAGCCAGGGAACTTACACCACTTGTCCAAATCACACAGCCTTACAATAAATGACAGAGCCAAAATTTTAACTCAGGACCTCTGATTCAAAATTTAGCATTCCAATTTCAGTACTATTTTCACTGCATCATATTTGGATGAAGACTGAATGCACACACATCCATTTATATATATGACAGAGTATTCCATTATTATCATCTATGTTATCTGAGACAAAATTGAGAAAGCAAGAATTTTCTAACAAAAGAAAAAAAATTCCTTAATCTTTTGCATTTATAGATCATATGTAGGATAATAATAGCTTTGAATCAGAAATAGAAGGATCTCAGAGGTTATTTATTCCAACCCTTCATTTTATGGATGAGAATACTGAGGTCAGGATAATTAGTGACTAGTATAACATTATAAAGGCAGTAAGCACAAAAGGAAGGATCTGAATTGAGTTCTTATTTCTGACTGTAACATCACTTCTCTTTCTATTATACTCTGCAACTTCATTAGAATATACATATATATATATGTGTGTGTGTGTGTGTATGTGTGTGTATGTAAAACTGTCCTAAGCATGATCACATTATTCTATATAAAGAGCCTGAGAGGGAAATTAGGGTTGATATTATCCTCCCTCATTTTTATAGATGAAGAGACTAGCATGAAAAAAAAAAATCATGAGTTTCCTGGGTTTGTTAGTATATTCTTGAGTCCCTGCTACTGGGGAGGCTGAGGCCATTGTATTATCACTGGAGTTCAGAGGGTCTGAGGTATAGTGGGATAAATTGATGTATACACATCAATATGTTGAAGTTCCTGGAGCTAAGGGAGAGAGAGAGTGGGGAGGGAAGGAGGAGCACCAAGCTGTCTTGTGTGTGTGTGTGTGTGTGTGTGTGTGTGTGTGTGTGTGTGTGTGGAGGGATTGGGGTGCAGGGAAAGTTGGATATTATTAAGTTGGAAACATAATAATTCAAGACTTCCAAGCTGACTAGCAGTAGAGTCTGGTTCATGAGTAACTATTGTACTTACCAGTATGGGTAAGATAGAAAGATCCAGCCACAGGAGGAAAAAAGAAAAGGCATGGGGGAAAAAGGAAAGGAAAGGAAAGAAAGAAAGAAAGAAAGAAAGAAAGAAAGAAAGAAAGAAAGAAAGAAAGAAAGAAAGAAAGAAAGAAAGAAAGAAAGAAAGAAAGAAAGAAAGAAGGAAAGAATAAAAAAGCAAAAAGAAAAGGAAGAAGGAAAGAAGGAAGGAAAGAAGAAAGGAAGGAATGAAAGAGAAAAAAGGAAGAAGAAAAAGGAGAGAAAGAAGGAAAAAAGAAATGATTTACTACATTGCTACTCATTTAGTTAATGCCAGAATTAGGGCTAGATACTAGTTTTTATTTATTTTATTTTATTTTGTAATTTTAGAAGAATTTCCTTTACACTGAATTTATTTTTTAAAATTAAAATTTATTTTCTGTTTATTTCTCGTCAAGTTGATTTGTTTTTTCCTATGCCACACCCTAAATTTGTCTGAAAGCTTTCTACAAGGTCAGTGACAAATATGACAGTATTAAAAAAAAGAAGAAAGAAAAATCAAAGACCAAGACACGGTGATTTACTGACAGCCTGAAACTCCCTAATAGCTCATTCGGTGAAGAACATGTTTAAAACAACCAAGTCACCCTGCTCTGAAACATCCTTCTGATTGATTCAGGCACAGCCCTCCTTGACAATCAGGTCCCAAACACTCTCTTGCATAGTGGATAGCCTTTCCTGAAGGGTATCAAGCAGATCTGCTGAGATAGCAAGAAACAAAATGGCTGTCACCAAACCATCTGGCCCAGTGGAGCTTGGGATTATTATTATTTTTTTTAGATGCAAGTTTTCAGTTTGTGCAGCACTTCAAATCCTTAATACACTTGACTAAGTCATTAATATTTCACTTTCATTATCATGTATTAATAACATGATTTCTCAGAATGATCATGTATATCTTCTTCCTAGAAAACAAATAATTACATTTGTGCATATTGTCAGATAACTAAAGATGTTTTGCCTAGGGCTATGTGAAATCCACCAGCCGGCCCAGCTTTGGTGATTAACTGTGTCAAGAGCATAGCATGCTGAAACCCATGAAGAACTAGGAGCAGAAGGAGAAAGGACCTGGGAGACAGAGAAACGTGGTCTCTATCCTGGAACCCTGATCATCCATGTTTGTGTCAGGATAGTTCATCCAGTTGGGAAGTAGAAGTCCTTACTGCCTGAGGGTAGAATTTAGGAAAGAAGGGGTGCAACTAAAGTTTTTTGCCATTGATTTTTCAATGTATCTCTTAAATAGATTTAGAAATTTGATGTATTTTTTAGATGTTCTCTAATCTGGACACATCTATTAATGTAACCTCCAAAAAACAGTGGATTTTAGCTGCCATGTGACATTTGATGTCAATTTTCCAGTTCATCATTTCCATTTTAGTCTCATTTACTTCAAGTGACCCTATAATTAAATTGTTCAATGAGGTTCTCTCTATCTTGCAACCTTTTTTGTTTTGTTTTATTTATATCTATGTAATACTAATTTTCAGCTTTAGATAATAAACACAATTCTCCTTCTTCCCTCCTATTCCAAGGCTGCTAAATTATACTAGAGGAAGTTAGGAACATATGTAAAATAGATACAATATAAATTGATATTTTATAATTTCAAGTCCTTTCTTCATCTTTATTGACTCGGTAACACATTCCTCATAATGTTTATTCCAAATGTTCTCTTCTTTCTCTTTCTTTAAACCTCTAATAAATACCCTCTGTCTCTCAGCAATAAGATATAAGGTCATATCCTATTTATTGAGAAGATTAGAAATATCTGTTGGTCACCCTCTCATCTCCCCTCAAATGTTTTTTATCCTTTCTTCATTTGAGGATCCTCTTTGAAGATGAGGTAATTCTCCTCTTTCACAAGACTAGTTCCCTAACTTGATCCCTTGAATCCATGCTCTTCAGTAACTTGTTCCATTGGTCATTTATTTATTTATTTACATACATATATATACATACACATATCTGTACCTATCTATCTATTTCTGTTTATACATATACACACATACATATCTATATCCATCCATCTATCCATCTATTTATATATCCACACATACATATAAATACATCCATCTATCCATCTATGCACCCATCCATCCATCCATTCATCATTCATCTCTATCTCTGCCTCTGTCTCTGTCTCTGTCTCTCTTTCTTTCTCAAAAGTACTCTGTACATCTCAAAGTTCTAGCTATCATTATGTACTTTTCAAGACCTGCAAAATAGCATTTGAAACCATCTAAAACTACCCTCCCCAAAGTTCCTAGCAACTTCAATTTCGAAATTTCATATCTGTGATCAAGAAAACTCTGATCAGTTTTCTTCCTTAATGAACCTTCTGTAGCAATAGCTATCCTGACCTCTAGTATATTTTCCCCCTCTGGGCTCCAACAACACTGCTCTCTATTCTAACTATCCTCTTATTAATCAATTAATAAATATTTAATAAGTCAGACTACTGTGCTATGTCAGACACTGTGCTAAGTTCAGGGGATACAAAAAGAGGCAAAAGATAGTTCCTGCCCTCAAGGAGCTTCTGATCTAATGGGGGGACACAATATGAAAACAAATATATATTAAGTAAATTATATACAGAACAAATAGGAAATAATTAACAGAGAGAAGACATTGGAATTAAGGGGGGAAGTAGAGAAATAACTTCCTATAGAAGATGGGATTTTAATTGGAAACACACCTCAGATTCTTTTGATAATTTATCTTCTTTTTCTCCTACCTCCTCCAGGGAAGCTTCCTTCAATGATCACCTCTGTGCAGATAATACTTTTATATATCCATATCAAGTCTTCCTGTCTGAGCTCCAGCCCTACAACTCCATTTGCCAGCTAGACATCTCCACCTGCATGGTCCTTGAACTCAACATATCCAAAACTGAGTTCAACATTTTCACTCTTGAAACCCATCCTTTAAAATAATAATAATAATAATAATAATAATAATAGCTATCATTTATATAGCTCCTTAAAATTTGCAAAACATTATCCATAAAGTTAGTTTATTTGATCCTCATGACAATCCAATATAGGAAGTAATAATAGTTTCCTCATTTCATAGAGAGGAAACTGAGGCTGAAAGAGAATAAGTGACTTGCCCAAGATTATATAGATAGTAAACATCTCAGGGGAGCTTTTAAAGTAAGGGCTTCCTAATTCCAAATCCAACGCTTTCACTCACTATGCTACCTAAGAGCTAGCATGCCTAGTTGTTTTCTTCCCAGTTTCCTTATTTCTCTGGTACCATCATCTTCCCAGTCCTCCAAATCTTGAGGTTCTCTGACTCATATAAATTTTTTTATCTCCCATAATGAATCAATTTTAAAATCCAGATGAATCTCTTCCTTCTCTGCCCTCTTCTCTTCATAGACACGAAAATGTTCAATTACTTATAACCTCTTAAAAATGCTTCCTAAATGTCTTTCTTCTTATAAGCCCTCCCCTTCTTTTATTCATCTTTCACACAACTTCCAAAATGATTTTCTAAAACATAAAATTTGACCAAATCACTTACTTTCAATGTTTCCCTAGTTTATAATATGGTATTTAAAGCTCTTTATTGTCTAATCAATACTTTTCCAATTTTATTCCTCAAAACTATTTTTAATGTACCTTACATTCTAGCCAAACTGTATTATTAGACCTTCCTTGAACTTGACAAGCTATATTCTGCCTGGGCATTTATTCAGGCTCTCTCATCATGACTGGGATGGACTGTTTTCTCTTTCCCACCTTTCAGAAGCCTTCTTTTCCCTCTTAGGCTCAGTTCAAATATCTCCTTCTCCATGAAATTCTCTATGATTCCCCTATTTAAAAGTATTTTCTATATCTTTAAATTTTCCTAGTGTACTTTACATTATTTATTTCCAAGTATTTTTCCCCTTAGATTTTTCTTTTGCCTATTCTCTATCTTGAATTTTATATGTCATGTCTTTGTCACCAACATAGAAAACTGGTGAAACTGACCCGTGACCCTGTTCTACAAAAGCACAGCAATCTTCTATTTTCTCAATGATCTTTCTTCTTAATATAGTCTTGATAAAGAAGCAAGAAAACTTGCCAGATGCAAGAATAGAGAGCTGGTTTTGGAATCGGAAGTCCTGGATTCGAGTGCTGTTTCTAACACATAATAGTTGTGTACTACTTAGCCTCTGAGTGTCCCCAGTTAAATCTTTTAAGTTAGAATCCACTTGTCACTTGTCCTGGATTTGAAGTCAGGGATCTTGATTAAAATCCTGACTCTGCCATTTATAAGTTATGAGACTTTGGCCATGTCTTTTCAGACCCTGACTTCTTCCCTTGTAAAATGAGAGAGTTGGAATCTAATATCCTTCAGCTCTGAATCGATGATTTTAAAAGAATGTAGAATGGTAGTGACTTTGAAATCAAAGAACATGTTCAAATCTTGCCTGTCTGTTCTTGGACATGATCACTTAACTTTCAATGGATCTTTGTTTTCTAATATGTAAAATGAGGGATCGGATTAGTTGGTCTTTGAAGTTCCTTTGAAGTTCAGTTGTTTCTCATTCGAATTTTACTCTATGTGACTCCATTTGGAGTTTTCTTGGCAAAGATCCAGGAGCATTTGCTATTTCCTTCCCCTATAAAAAATGAAGAAACTAAAGCACGTAGGTTTAAGTGACTTGTTCAGGGTCACACAGCTGGTAGATGTCTAAAGCTAGATTTGAACTCAGAAAAATAAGACTTCCTGACTCCAGGCCCAGCGTTCTACTTTGCCACCTAACTTCCCTTGAAGTCTCTTCTATATCTCTAAATCTGTGACTCTGATTTGCTTCTGAAAAGGGAGTTTTCTTGAGAAGACCATGATATCAGGGAGATGATGTTATGACATGCAAGTGAATTAAATTTAAGGCAGAGCCATCTGATCCAATGGCCAAATATGGATCAGGACCACTGGAGATGGCCCTGGATGCAGTGGGAGACCTTCGTCTAAGGTCTTTAACAGGCCTCAGTTTGACTGAGGCAATGCCCAATCGAAGGGACCTTCCATCTGAATAATGAAATGATATCATGAAATAATAGATCCAGCTTCCTTTCCATTAAAAGTATTTTGGGAAAAACAACTATAAAGACTGATGGAGTTTTGCCTGGGATCATGTAGCCAGCAGTGGAATTAGGACTCCTGCCCAGGACAGAATATGGAGTCTATCTCCTACATTGTGTTTAGAGAAAACCAGGGCTATAAAAGTCTGCATGGGTTTTCAGCTTCATCTCCTCCTCATTTACATACAAAAAGGGTATTTTCTACTTATATCAAAGATGGCCGTCCAGTTCTAAAAGATGCTTTTGCTTGGAAACTAAGATAGCAGCTTTTTCATCCCCAGAGTCTGTAGAACTCTGGCGGGGAGAAGGTTTCCTGCAAGAAAGTTGGCTTCAAGTAGAGAAGCACACTATTTTTAATAAGCAGATGGTCTCTATATATCAGGCAGTGCTAACATTAAAAACATATGCTCAGTACCAGAGGAAAAAAAAAAACAGTGAGGGAGCCTCACTAGGCACATGGTCTCTGTAAACAAGTAATCTCTGAGGAAGTTTCCACTGCGAGGGAAACAGGATGGATGGTATGAAGAAACTGAGGAATTCTGACTTCATCTCTAAGCCTGTTTACCTGATATGAATTATAATTGCTTTCATTACTAAGAAGTGACATCTGCAGAGATGATAGCTAGATGAGCTTTTGTTTGTTTGTTTTGTTTTGTTTTGTTTTGAAACCTGTTTGACGAAATAAAAGCACTAGGAAGTGGGCACAGGGATCTCACACTCAGTCTTCATGTTTTGTTTCAGAGAAGCCGTTAAATGTCTTCTGCAAGTGATGGTGTTCTCCTGTGAATGTGTCAGACAAATACAGAAGAAGAAGGAAATGGGCTTGAAGATGGTCTATGTTTACTTGCCAGTACAGTTACTGTGTTATTTAGGTTGGAGTAGCAGGAGCATGACTAGAATGTTGGCTTTGCAATCTCTAAAAACTGAGTTCAAATCTAGAATCTGTCATTTACTAGTTCTATGATTGAGCAGGTAACTGAATCTCTCTAAGCCTCAATTTCCTCATTTGTTAAAAGAGAATAATACATATCCTACTTAACAAGCTTGGTCTGAGATTTGTGGGAGGAGTATTATGTAAATTCTATGTCAAAATCAGTTGCTTCTTTTCACTAATTTATCTATGGGATTCAAGACTGCAAGCAACCAAATATGCTATATAAAAATACTAAATTTATTTTTTTTTAGGGAGAGAGTTAATAAGCTCAATACTGTTTATTCAAGGAAGGAACATGGTAAAACAGAATGTGCACTGGAGATAAACAGCCTGAATTCATATTCATCTTTTGCCACTTAATATGACCTTGGACTTTAGTTTTGTCATCTGTAAAATTAGGAGGGGGTGCGGAATGAATTTTGTGAGATTCCTGTGAGCCCTAGATCCATCATTCTAGAACTTTCAATGAACATAATAGACATGGCATATAGATATCTGGAGATATAATCTGACTCATGGTGCAGTGAATTCCTTCTTCCTTTTAGACAGAAAAATAAAGCAACTTATGGGGATGAGAAGATGCACTGAGATGATAAGCAGCATGGGAGGAAAATAAAATTACTGTGCTTGGGCCAGATGTTAGGAGACTTGGGTTCTATTCTCTACTTTGCCACAAATTGTAATAATAGTTAAAATTTATGTTTGACCCTATGAGAGAGGTGTGCTATCTTTGGCAAGTCATCAGCTTTCATATCTATAACCAGAAAAGGCTGCCTAGATAATCTCTAAGGGGACTTCCACCTCTGAAATCCTATGAGTTTCTCAAAGGACAAAGAGTACGATTTCTGAGAATAGATAGAATCCCACGACTTTAGACTTCCTGTCTCTTGTTCTCTTTTCTTTTTTGTCTGCCTGTCTAACTTTATCTTAATAGGCTCAGGTACTCAAGAGAAATGGGTTGGCATGTGGGGTGGGGGAGTGAGAGCAACTAAGGAGGACAGAAGGAGGAGAGGGAAGGAAGGGGAGTTGGATTACCTGCAGATGCTGTAGTCAGTAAAGTCTGTTATTTCAGGCCTGATTTATCTTTACTGTGGACATAAAATATGATCGGGGAGTATGATGTCAGTGCATCCACTCTCAATAATTGATATGATGAATAATCTCAACCTTCCAACACCTTCTGTATCTCCCCACATCTTGAGAAACTTCATTCATCAGCCACGTTTGAAATGTTTAAGTAATCTCAGTGATGTATGGAACCCTGACACTCCCTTGTTAGAAATCTGTGCTACTAACATTCTATCAAATTAAAAAGCCACTGAGCTCTTGTGCATAAAATTATCATAAATTATCTCTGAAGGTTCATTGCTGTTTGGAATGTTTAATTGCTCACTTGGCTGAACTTTAGCAGCTCAGGGTTATTAATCAACTTGTCAGAGGGATTTTCATTACCTGGCCTTCAGATGGGACTCAGCAAGGTGGCAAACCCATATTCAAGTTAGCCTGGTGGGCAGTGAGTGGATCACAAGTCTATATGCCGTTTGACACTGTTTGTCCTCAAATTATGTTATGTTGTTTCACATCAGATTCTTGGGGCTCTGGGTCTTACTACATAGCTTAGTAAAGCACCTATTGCACAACCATTTTATCAATGGAGAACCAGACTCCTCAAAGAAACCAAAGAATGCTGATGGTAGAATGATGAATAGGGTGATGACTTTTATGAATCATTTTGTATGTTATTTATAGGATATTGATAAGACTGATGGATACCATCTATCTTAATAGATGGCATATTTAGAGAAATATCCTCGGTGGCTGCTACAGCATAATATTAAGAGTAAGCTCCTGGTTAAGTATGGGATGGGATGTCTGAGGCTATTGAAGTTTCAAACTAATGTTAAGAAAAAATGTTTTATTTGAATACTTTTTTGAGGTTGAAAGTCTTTCTAAAATATATAATAGTCAAGTTCTAATTTTTATGAATAATGAATCCCCTGAAGTTGTATTATTTGAATTTGCAATGTATACTTCCATTAAGTTAGAAAAATTAGCATATTTTACATAATTATGACCAAATAGTGTGAATTTAAATATATGTGATCACTCCGGGGGTTCATTACTTGTAGTAATCTAGACCTATTTGTATACTTAAAAAAAAAAACCAAACCTCATTGGGTTCAATAAAATAAACATAATACAGCTTGCAAGCTCCTTGGGCTAGATATTTGCCTTAATTCTTCTTTTTAAAAATTGAAATAAAAAAAAATTAAAATGGTTAAAAGATGAACCAAGGTGAGAGATAGCATAATCCACTAGAATAGATGTTAGGAGACATATTCTAGCTTCTACTTTGTCACAAACTATAAAAATAAACTAGTACAATTTTTCTGCACTTTTTTTGTTCAGTTCTGTAAGACTCTTTATGAGCCTATTAACTATATCATGCTGATACTGACCATGGGTTTTCTTGATAAAGATAATGAAGTGTTTTGCCATTTTCTTCTCCAGTGGATTAAGGCAAATGGAGTTGAAGAGACTTTGTCCAGAGTGACACAACTATTGGGTGTCTTAGGCCATGTTTGAACTCACATCCTCCTTACTCTAAGGACAGTGCTTTCTCTACCAAGCCAACTAACTTTTCTGCATATAGTAGATAGTAAATATTTGTTAATTCTAACACATTTTTATAGCACTCTGAGGTTTACAAAGTACTTTTTTATTTTACAACCACATTATAAAGCAATCCTCAATGTCAAGATTACAATTTCTACAGATGAGGAACCTGGAACTCAAAGGGGTTAAGCAATTTACTGGCTATTACAAGATTTAATATGAATTACATCTGGAACTTGAACATAAGTCTAATGATTCCAACTCTAATTAAGTCTCTCCTTCTCCTCGTCTTCCTCCTTCTCTCCCTCCCTTCCTTCCTCCTTCTTCCTTCTTTCCTTCCCTACTTGTTTTTTTCCCCTTTCTCTGATGTCTATACACATTTCAAGCTTTTCTGTTTTCAGTTTTATTTAATTTAGATAGATCAACATTCATTAAGTTTTTGCTCATTCTCTTCCCTATGCCATTCTATTCCCTATGAATTTTCTTCTTTTCCACTTAGTTTGTTATTGATCCTTTAAACCCAATTCAAATGACCTATCTTCCATAAAGCCTTCTCCAATTTTCCTTTTATAAATTATGAATTTATCAATCATCTAAAACACACATATTTCCCAATATACAAAGAAAATCAACAATGAAAAGATTACATGTGAAACTACAACTTTTATTATATAGTTTGTTTAGAATAAAAATATATTAAAATTTGATCAGATAATTAGTTTGATGTTTAATACATTTTGAAAAAAAATGTGGGTGTTTTTTGGTTTTCAAACTGTTTATTGAGTTTTTTTGTTTTTAAAAAAAAATTATTTGCATCACCAGCACTATCTATTAATTTGTCTCCCTTTGCCAAAAGAAGGCTTCCCTTATAACATATAAGTCAAGCAACATAAATCAACTTGTTGAACTTGTCTGAAAATGCATGTATCATGTATTGCCTTTCTTCCAAGAGGCACTTTCCCCAATCTCTACAGGAAATAATGATCTTTCCTTTCCTGGTCTCACAAAAAAAATTATACTCATACAATAGTTTGTATAGTAATGATATGTGAATATTCCATACCTCCTTCCCCATCTCCCAATCTTTAGACTATAAGCTCAAGGAGAGCAAAATCCACTTTGTTTGAGAAATTTGTTGATGCATTTTGTTTTTATGTACTTTGATTTTCAAAAATCTCTTTCTGCTCTCCTTCCTTTGCCAGAGAGACATCTCTTGTAACAAAGAATAAAAAAAAGGGAGAAAAACAATGGCAAGTCAGCAATTAACCATTACATCAACTAGGTCTGACAGATGATATGCATTGTTTGATAGCAAGAATGAGTCCTATCTTATCAAACAAGATGACTTATAGAAAGTACATTGCAAATACTGAAGTGCTGCATAAATAATAGATTTGTTGATATTATATATTCCCTAGCACCTTGAACTGTATCTATATACTACAGGAGCTTAATGAATGTTGACCTATCTAAATCAAATAAAACTGAAAGTAGACGAGGTAAGAATATGATTTACTAAATTGAGAGGTCTAATTAGCTAAAGTTTTTTATTGTATTTTACCTGGGTTTCTTAAATGTCACCATGTTCCTAGAATCACAACTATAGAGACTCTGGCCTTCTCTCTAATTCACAGTTTTCAGTGGTCTCTGAAGATTTGCTTTTGTCAAATAAAGTTCTAGCTCACCTTGATGACAAGGTCACTTCCCAAAGGTATGAATTTCTTTTATTTAAAATACTAGAGTCATCTCCTACACCATGAAGGAGTCCCAGTGTATTCATTGTTCATCTTCTGAAAATCAACAATTTTCTTATTTGGAGAACACTATAAAGCTGATTGTTACTTTCACAAGCTCAGGTCTAGAGAGGCTCATGTTACTTTTTTATAAATTGCAAAAGCCTGAAACTTTACAATGCACATGATTATTTTATACTCTTTAGTGATTGTCTCCACTTAAATAAAGGAGTGATAAGCAATATTTTGATCATCAGTGATGTTCATTTTTATAAGGCAGATGCCATGTTCAGTAACAACAATAATAAAATACTCCAATAAGACATAATAATACACTAATAATATAATAATGATGAAATAACAACAAATTCTGTGATGAAATAATAACAATAGATACTGTGATTAATAATGGTAAAACTACTCAACAAATGCTTAATTAGAACTGAATGTTTAAAGCAAGGAACTATGGTAATGAGACAAAGATGAAAAAATAACAGTTTCTGTCCTCAAGAAGCTCAAAATGAGAAAGTTGGAATATGACATATAAATTGGTGTGATAAAAGATAAAAAATGATTGGGACAAAGGACATATTTGAGCACAATGGTCTAAGAAAATTTGAAGAGGGAGAGATTGTTTTTATTTGTGGAAGATCTCCCAGGAGACATGACACCTTGGCTGTGCTTACAAAGAAAAGAAGCATTTGAGGGTAGAAATGAAAGAAAAATATTTGCTTGTTCAAATAATTATAATTCACCTTATGTAGAGTTTTAAGATTTTATAAATCACCTCATATGAATCTCATACAGGTGCTATAATTACTCCCATGGTGAGGAAAGCAAAGTTCATTGAAACTGTGACTTTAGTCAGGGTTTTATTATCAATAAGTATCTGAAATAGGGTTAAAAATCAGTTTTCTTGATCTCAAGTCCAGCCTTCAAATTTTTATATCACATTGCCTCAGAAAGCAGAAGTTCAAGTCACATGCACTTGCATTTGCCATGGGGAGAATTGAGGGCCCTGGGAATTGTCCAACTGAAGATCTTCATAGGAAACTGGAAAGAATCTGAATGGAAATAGGTGTAGAAATTTTGTACTTACCCGTTGACCAACTGAATATAGCAAATTAAGATTTTGTTTGTTTGTTTTTTGGTTCTACTTTGACACTCTGTTACTTGTCTGACAAGGAAGTAGGCATTCTCAGCTCTGGATTTCATCTCTGAATGGCTTCCTCTGTATACTGAAGATTGAACTGGTTTTTAAAAATTATATTTTGACAGCTCTATTTCAATATAATTGTCAATCTAGTGAAGCCTACAGACCCTTTCTCAGAATAATGTTTTAAAATCCAAA
Source organism: Antechinus flavipes (assembly GCF_016432865.1). Classification (NCBI taxonomy): domain Eukaryota; kingdom Metazoa; phylum Chordata; class Mammalia; order Dasyuromorphia; family Dasyuridae; genus Antechinus; species Antechinus flavipes. The sequence goes on from NC_067399.1 coordinate 266,923,929, forward strand.
TATATAAAATGCACTGGATTATAACAGAAACAAATTTTATTGAAATAGGTATTAAAAAACTTAAAACAATAAAACAAGATCACAAGCCCCAAGTATAGAAAGCTGCCTTAAAGGAAACCAACACAATAATTAACATTTATATAGCTTTAAGGTTTACAAAACACTTTACATAGATCATCTCATTTCATTGTTTTAACAACCTTGTGAGATAGGAGTAATTATGGTCCCAGTTTCTTAAGGTGAGGAAATAAACAGATGTTGATTTGCTAATTAGTATGTGCCTAACAGTATTCTAGATTCTACACATAAAGATTTCCCCAGTAGTTCTTGCTCTCAAGGAGTTTTTATACTGAGATGTAATTTTTATGCAGAAAAAATAAATAACAAAATATATAGAAAAGAGGAAGGTAACAAAAGTTTGAGGGTCTATAATGGGCTAGGGACTATGCTAGATACTTTACACAAATGATCTCATTTGATAATATTTATATTTATATTTTATTGTGTTTATTTACATAAGTAAGTCCTAAATATTTGGAGTTGGGGGAAAAAAACACTAATAAATGGGGCATCTTGGTTGTCTAGGAAGTGGCACTTAGGCTTTGCCTTGAAGAAGTTAGGGATTCCAGGGGGCAAAAGAAAGGAGAAGAAAGCATTCTAGATATGGGGTACAGTTTGGACAAAGTTAGGGAGATGAGAGATATAATATCAAGTCTAGGGAAAAGAAAGCAGGCTAGTTTTACTAAAATATATATTATGTGAAAGGAAATACTGTGAAATCAATCTAAAACAGGGGTTCTGTTGTTTCTTTTGTAATCTTATGTATTTTATCTTATGTTTTAAAAACATTTTCCTGAGAAAGGGTCCCTAAGCTTCAACAAACTGCCAAAGAGGTTGATGACACAAAAAAGTAAAAAAACATCTGTTCTGGAAAGAAACATTAGAGATGAATGCAAAGGATCTTAAATACCAAATAGAAGAGTTTGTATTTTATTTTTGCAGCTATGTGGCACAAAGAATAGAGTGCTATATCTAGAGTAAGGAAGATCTGAGTTCAAATATTGCTCCAGAACTTCCTGAGTGAAGTAACCTTATTATTTCATTTCTCTTAGCCTCAGTTTTCTCATCTGTAAAATAAGAAATAATAGTATCTACTTCACAATGTTGTGAATATTAGATGAATTAACCTATGTAAAGCACTTTGCAAACCTTAAAACACTATGTAAATGTTTTTAATAGGATTCCACTTGAGCATGGAAGTGACATGGTCAGTCCTATGCTTTAGGAATATCAATTTGGAAAGTAGATTGAAAGTGGATTGGAGAAGGGAAAAGATGGGAAGAAAGGAGACAAATGAAGCCTATTATAATGCATCAGAAATAAGAAAAAGATATTGATTTTAAACTTTTCTTCTTGATTTGAGATAGAATAGAAGAAACCAAAATTGCAACAGGAAGTTATTTTGTTTGTTATGGTATGGAACCTATTGGAAATGAGTATTGTTGACCACCACAATGTGCTATCCTTGTCCAGATAACTTTAAAAATTCATTCAGGAAACAATTTTTAAGTTCCTACTATGTGCAAAGTGCCATCTTAGATATAGGAAAAACAGAATTTTTAAAAAAGAGTTTGTAATTTATTAGGTAGGGTAATGCATATTCATAGATACAAGTCAGAATTAGCAAGTACATTGTAGAAGTCTAATAGAAATGTATTACAAATTCTGTTAGTTGGGGAGAGCAGTGAAGTGTTCATGGAAGAGGTGGAATCACACTTAGGCCTTGAAAGGTAAGGAAAGCAGAGAAATCTGAGTCTACACCAATTTGCAGCTATGGGAGATAAAAGGATGAAATCAGGAAATGAATGATAGTCTGGTTCCATTGGAATAAAGGGTGCAAAGATACTACATAAAATAAAGTTGGCAAAATAGTTTGAAGTCAAATTCTGGAAGACTCTGACAGGAAGAGAGTTCCTAGAGGATAAAATTTCCTACAAAAAAAAGGGGTTGATAGAGATAGGGGTTGAATTAGATGATCTCTGGAAGTCCCTTCTAACACAATGTCTTCATGGTTCTATGATTCTATATATTACTATGATTAACTGCAGCACCTTAGTAGTATATATATCCCAGTCATTAATTTGGAAAGCTTTGTAGCTAGATTAAGGCATCACTTGAAAAAAAATCAGTTATTTTTTTAATCTCTTGATGTGCCAGTTACAGCAGCTGAACTTTTTTCTTTTAAACAACTTTTTGTAGGGATGCATATTGGAGAATAGGATTGAGCCGACAGTGTAAATTCTCCTTAGTGCATGGATTATTGATTTAATAGATCATGACAATCCATTTTTTTTCAGGCCAGCTACCACATGTGTTCTGAGTCAGCAGACAGAAGAGTCCTATGAAATATTTGCTGTGAAGCCATTTACTGCACACTACCATGAAATGAAATTTAAAGCTCTATAGTGTGGTTATATTTGGTTTTCAGATAACTAATAGGATCATAACCTATAGAACCAGTGAGCTTGCTTTTAAAATAATTAAGCAACAAAACAAAAGAGCTACTTTGGTTTAAGTTTTAAATCCTAGGGATTGAAAGTCAAATTGTAACCTGAGGGAAAAGCATACATTTAATTTCCCAGAATGAAGAATTTATCATGCAAATAATCTAAATGGTATCCAAATGGATTTTCAGTTCTGAGTTTTCTGTGTATTGATAAGATCAAACATTACCTTGCAGTCAGACGATAGAAGAGCTAGTCTACTCATTAGTGGCACCTAGGGCAAGTCTTTTAATTTCTCTCAGGCTCATTTGGGGATTTTGATTTAAAGAAGAAACGCTTTGGGGAGACAGGATATCTTAGAGAAAAGAGATCAGAGTTTTTCTACGTGATTTCAGAGAATAAAATGAGGACCAAGCAACCAGTAAAAATTATAAAGAAGCAGATAATGGTTTAACATAAGGATTAATTTTCTAGCAGTTATGTTATTTCAAAATGGAAAGTAATGACTCATGAGATAATGGGTTCTTCATCAATGGAAGCATTTTACTGTCAAACTGACCAAAGGGCCCCAGGTTTTTAAAAGAATAGAGGAAGGAAATACTTGTATAGGATTCAATCAATAAGCATTTCTTAAATGCCTACTCTGTGCCAAGCTAGCACAGTGGAGAGAGTAACTGAGTTGGGAATTGGGAAGACAGCTTTCTGAGTTCAAATCTGACCTCAGACACTTAGTAGCTGTGTGATCCTGGGCAAATCACTTAACTTTGCCATGGTTTCCTCATCTGTAGAATAAGTTGGAGAAGGAGATGGCAAACCACTCTAGTATCTCTGCCAAGAAAATGGGGTCATGAAGAGTTAGATATGAATAAAACAATCTGACAACAAATGTACCAAGAACTATTCTAGGTATCAGGAACACAAATACAAAGAAAGAAACAATTCCAACTTGCAAAAAGATTATATTCTAGTAGGGAAAAGATATACATATATAATCATATACAAAATAGATATAAAAAGGATGAACAGTAACAGATATATGGCAGTTATATACAAAGTAATTTAAGAAGGAAGGCACTTGAATTTGGGAGAGCAGGGAAGGTTTCCTGTGAAAGGTAGTGCTAGAGTTGCATCTTGAAGAAAGGGAGATTCTATAGTCAGAAGTGAGGAAGAAATGCAGTGGAGGAATGGGGGGAAAAGTAAGAGCAAAGATGTACAGAGTAAAGATGGAGTGCTTTATATGAGGAACAGAGATAGCCAGTTTAGGCACATCACAGAATAGGGGGAGAGAGTGATGCACAATGTGCTTAAGGGAAAGGTTCGGGCCAGGCTGTGAAGGGCTTTAAACTCCAAGCAAAGAAATTTATATTTTATTTGAGAGACAGCACAGAATCATTCTAGTTGATGAAACAGCGAAATTACATAATTGTAACTTCTCTGAAGAATATTATTTTGGCAGAAGCGTTGGATGGCCTGGTATGAGAAGAGACTTCAGATTGTGACACCAATTAAGAAGCTGTTGTAATAATCTGGGAAAAGAGTGATAAGAGTCTGACCTAAAATAGTGACTCTGTATGTAGACAGAAGAGGTGAACTACAAAGAAATGTTGAAAAGGTAGAAAGGCAAGATTTGGCAACTGATGGGTTGAAAGAAACTGCAAAGTTAAGGGAAAGGCTGAGGTAATGGGCTTGTATGATGAAAGAGAAAGGAGACAGGGAAAGTGTAGGAAGTTTGAGTACTTCTGAGCAAGGTGAAACAAGGAATCAATTGTGGAAAAATGAAAGGATTATTTTATTGTTGTGAAGGTCCATTTAAATGGAAAACCATGAATTTTCTCAGAAACTTCCTCCAGTGTATCCAGGAGCAAAGGATGCATATGGTGAAAGTAATTCAGGAGAGGTTTGATGAGAGATGAGCATTGAAGGGAAAGAAGGAAGGAAACAAGCATTTGTTTTGCACTTACTATGAGCCAGGTACTGTGTTAAGTACTTTACAAATATTACCTCATTTGAGCCTTGGAAGGTACGTGCTGTTTTAGTCAAGGAAACTGAGTTGTTAGAGATTAAAATTGAAATTAAGATTAAAATACTTACCAAGGATCACTGCAGTTGTTAAGTTCTCAAGTCTGTATTTGAACTTAGGTCTTTCTGACTCCAGGTCCAGAACTTTATCCACTGGATCACCGAGCTACCTAGGAGAGCTAATCAGCTTAGATATACAGCACCTTTCATAATTTAAATAAAACCAGAAAGTTTTATTAAATAGACTTCAAAGGCGTAATGGTATTGAGTGATAGAAGGAAGAATATCTGGAAGTAGCAGCAAGAAACAAGGAGTATTCCAGTAAATAGATAAGTCTTGCTGGATAATAGAGTACATTTAGGGAATAATGTATAATCAGCCTACCAAGATAGACTGAGGTCAGATTGTAAAGGGCTTTAGATGCCAAACTGGAGTTTTTATTCTAGGATGAAATGAAATAATGTATACAAAAATCTTTTGAAAGATTATAAATGACTGTATAGATTATTAATTATTGTATTACCATCAAATTTACACTTCACTTTTTGTGCATGACACCTGGTCTAAAATATAAGTTAAATGTTAATTATTTTTTCTTTTTAAGAAATAGAAATAATCTATAGATAACCTTATTGCTACACTGTATTGAAATGTTGCTTGTTCTAGAATAAAACCTTTAGTACATTGGATAAAACACTGGATTGAGAGTTATTCCTGGGTTCAAATTCTGCCTTGGAAATTTATCAGCTCTGTCATCTATGACAAGTCATTTGATCTTATTTTTTAGATCATAATTTTCTCTTCTTTAAAATTAAAATGTTGGATCCAATTACTTCAAGGGTCTCTTTTAGCTCAATGATCCCATGAGCATTTTTGTCAAGTTAAAAAAGAAATAGGGATGAATAAATTGTACATGAGGATTGCTGTGTTTATGTTGACTTAGAAAAACATAAAAATGCTATGTTTTACTGTATTTTATTTACTTTGTTAAATATTACTCAACTATATTTTAATCTGGTTTCTGCCAACAGACATTTCATAGATTGGAAATGCAGTCAGAGCTAACAAAGGGAATATTCACAATGGTGGGGGTCATAGATCCATTACAGTATTAGAAAGGTTCAAGATAAGTCAATAAATGTTTACTAAGCACCTGTTACAATGTGGAAGTCCCTGTAATAAGCTACAAAAAAGGGTAAAAAAAAAAAAAACCCAAATCTCCTTACAAACACCAGAGTTTACAATTGAATGGGAAAGACAGCAATGCAAACAATTATGTACAACTAAGATAGATTCAATATACCTTGGAGGTAATTTTAGAGGGAAGGCATTAGCTTGAAGGGAACTCAGAAATGAATTCTTGCAGAAGGTGAGGTTTTAGGTGAGATTTGATGGAATGCTAAGAAATTCCAAAATTAAAGAAAGATGTAGATAATTTCCCCTTACACGGTTTATTGGCTACAGTTTTATTCCCTTTACTGTTTTTAAAACAGTTGTGCCATTTCTCATGTTTGGATGTTATTAATCATGGAAAATAGTTTTCTTTTTCTGACTTGTCCTCTTACAGTTCTAGATTATCTATCCATATTCTTCCTATAGCTTTAGGATAGCTTTCCATAAGATGATCATATCAGTTTAAGAGATTTTATTTCTCTCTTTTACAAGGAAGCGATGGCAAGTCAACAGCCTGACTTTCTGCAACTGTGTCATAATTTAAATCAGAGATTGTCAGCCCTTCTTCTATTAGATTAAGAATAAAAGAAAGAAAAAAAGGATGCATGGATAGTCTGGCATCTCAGAATCTGCAGCTATAACTCTGAATCACCACAATGGCTGAATGTATCTGGGGAAACTAGGCTGAGCTGTAAGTAATCCTTGCTTTACACATGAACATGGTTCATTCCTGTTTCTATCCAGATTGCATAAGTCATTTGAATTTAGTTTAACTTCTTACCTGCTGTGGGGGTGAGGGATGCTGATCATGATAGCGGTTGTGTTTTTTAGTCACAGAAATGCTCCTTTTAAGACTTTTGAGATCCTATACATATATTGCAGTAGCAACAAGGTCTAGAAAGTTATCTCTAGCCATCTAAGCACATCCTAGCAGAGTAGTTTGCATTTTATTGTGCCCAGTTCATTCAGCTCCCTAGATACAGCAGGATAACAAAAATAAACTGTCTCTGGAGATGAGTAGGTTGGTCTGTGGGCAAAGGCAATGTGTCGTGTATATGCATGAATTCAGAAGGCCAAGCACTCTTCACAATCCTTGTTTTAAAGTGAGACCTGTAAAAGTCAAAAAGGTAATAAAATAAAAATCCAGAAGCAAATTCTTGGCCACCTCTGCCATTCATATATCCCAGTGTTTCTAGCAGAGACTTTAGTGGCATCTATTAAACTGACAAGGAACAGGTTTTATTTTACCAGCCAAGAAAAAAAAAGGAATGTTTCCAAGGATATTAACAATGAAACATGAATTGCAGAATTAAGTACCTCCAAATGAGCAGTTGGGGGGCAATGCAGAACACCTGGTAGGCAGGTAAATCAGGAGAAAGATGCATCATGAATCCCCAAAACCTATTGTAGTAAGCAAAACCTAAACTGAGGCTAGCAGTTTGAACTTGGACTTTGAGAAAGCTTCTGTTCAGGCTCAACTCAGGGGACACCTCCTGTGAGATGGTTTTTCTGATCCCCACAATGATTGGGATTTGTATCAGGGGACTGGGAGCAAATTCTCAAATCTTATTGTATTGACTTGTTGGAATTATGTGGTGGGAAAAAGCACTTGAGAGTCAGAGTGGAAAGGATTTTGGAATCAGAAGAGCTGGGTTTGAATTTCAGCTGTTAGTGTGATCTTGGACAAGTCATTTATATTTGCTAAGCCTCAGTTTCCTGATTTGTTAAATGAATGTGTCAAGTTAGTTGACTTTGAAGATGCTTTCCTGCTTCAAATCTATGTTTCATTTCCCTAGTTGCTTCCTGAGATAAGGGACTGTTTTTAGTTTTCTCTCTGTATGACTCCATAGCACTGTGTCTATTAGGTTGTGTAGTAGTAGACAGAGAGGGCTGGGCTTGGAGTCAAGAAGACCTGAGTTCAAATTCTACCTTCACTTACTAGCTGTGTAACACAAAGCAAGTTGCTTAACCTCTCAACTTCAATTTCCTCATCTGTAAATGGGGATAATAGCCCCTAGATCACATATTTTTACTGAGGATATGATGTAATGATATATGTAAAGCATTTTTTAAACTTTAAAAGAGGTATATCCATGTTAACTCTTAGTATTGCATATAATAAATCCTCTTATAATTGAATTGAATATGAGGTGAGGTCATGAAGATTATCTGAATTTAAATCCATCCTCACTTATTAGTTGTATGATTTGGGGAAAGTCACTTAACCCTGTTTTTTTCAGTTTCCTTATCTGTAATGAACTGGAAAAGAAAATGACAAACCAATCCAATATCTTTGCAAAGAAAATTCCAAAAAAGGGTCATGAAGAACCGGACATGACTGAAATGACTGAACAATGACATGAAGATGAAAATGGTTGAATTTCCTGGCTCTGTAAAGTATTTATGTCTAAGTGAAGTCCTGTTCTCCTTTGATTCGAGTATTTCAAAGAAATGAAACATTTTATCTTTCAGAGAGAATAATTCATTATTAATTTTTATAGAATAAATAAAATTCATTATTCTATTTCAGAGTTGAGTCTCATTTATCAATGCATTGAATAGGCACAATAATACAAAAACAACTTGTCATTTATATTTTAATTTCCAACCATGTAATCTCTTTCTCTCAAACCTGTTTCTATTTCTCTCTTTCATGAACAGTCAGTAGCTCAATCTTTGTTTTGTTTTGTTTTGCTGAGGTAATTAGGGTTAAGTTACTTGCCCAGGGTCACACAGCTAGGAAGTACTAAGTGTCTGAGGTCACACTTGAACTCAGATCTTCCTGATTTCAGGACTGGTGTTCTATCTACTGTGTTACCTAGCTGCCCACCTTATCTTTGTTTCAACTCTCGTGTTAGTAGCAAGAGATTTAGCTCTGCCTTAGTATGTAGCCTCAGGTTATTCTTAGGAAACAATATTTCTATAGCACTTTAGGATTTATAATTGATTTATTCATAGTTTTGCTGTAAGCCAGAAAGTACAGGCATTATCATTCCCATTTCACAGATGCCCACATTGAACCTGGCAGAACATAGATTTAAATATGTGCTATAATAATGGTGGATGTTGAGATATTGCTATTTGTAGGAAACAGAAGGATGGCTCTGGAATCAGAAATATTGGGGTTCAAGTTCTGCCTCTGGCAAATACTAGCTGTGAGACCTTGAGCAAACTCACTTAAATGTTCAGTGTCCTACAAGTGCCAAAGCTGTTGCTGATTTTCCTCCATGAAGTGAGTTTTCATGCCTGAATTTTCCATCTGAGAACATGGAAGAAATCACAAATCTCCCTTCCCTCCATTTACATTCAACTTATGCTTTACATTTACAAAACGCTATACATGTATTATCTTATTTGATCCTTACATCAATTCTTGTGAATAGAGTTATAAAACTATTTATTAGCTCTAAAAAAAATTTAAAAACTGAAACAGAAATTCAGTCATTTGCATGGTACCTCTGATATTTAGCATCAGAGGCAAGATATGATCATAGTTTCCTTCTGATTTCGATTATACTGTTATTTGGATCTTATGAGTTAGTATATATAATTATGACTTTTAGGCATGATAGTTAATACACTTAAAATGGATTTTCAAATAATTGTCCCTTGGAATGAATTTAATGTTATGGAGTATGTGGAGTATTCAGGATGGCTTAGCACCTTTGGGGTGAAAACTGGTTGAGTCCTTTTCAGGGAATAAATTGTTCTCATCTGCCCATCCAATCAGGGGAAGTCTTCACATCCTTGAGATAGATATCTCCCTACTTAACTGATGGATTTGAAGCTCTGATGCTTTACAAAAGTGTGCTTCTTAGCCCTTTTAAAAATATTTAACATTTTAGGTTTCCTCCAATTACATTTAAAGAAAAATTTTAACATTAACTTTTTAAAATTCTGAGTCCCAATTCTTTCCCTTCTGCCCTCTTTCTCTTCCCTGAAGAGAGAAAGTGAGGTTGACGACTTTGTGCAACACTGCCTCACTTAAATCTAATTCACAAGCAAGTCAAGACATCACTTCACGAAGTCATTGGTTCTCTTCAAAACAAAAGACTAAAAATGAAAATATATGCATTTCAAAAGGGTTTTCTAGAAGCACTGGTCTGTCCCCAAAAGTAATTTGGCATTTGTAATTTTCTGTGGGGGGGAGTATTCTGTACTTTTTAAAAACCTTTTCTAGAATAAAAAATCTCTATGAGTGTGGCCAATTAGCCTTCTAAAAACTCCACCTAATGATTGGACATCCTTTTTGTGTTCAATATGATTTGTGAATGCAAACTCTAGCTAATTAGGTAAAATATAATTGTGTTGCTATTTATATATTTGATCTTGACTTCTCTTCAAATTCTCCTTATGGTATAGAGGAAAGTGTGTGCATTTATACTTAAAACAAACTCTACTAATTATTATTTATATGCCCATGGATAATTATCTCTCTTATCCTCTCTGTGCCTCAGTTTCTTCAAATGGAAAATTATGGGGTTGGACTAGATGATCTCTAAGGTTCCTCTCAGCTCCTAATCTGTAATCTTTGTTGGTGGAGATTTTAGGAAAAGGACATAGCCCAAATCCTTGTCTACTATTTTAGGCTGTTATATTCCCTGAATTTATCAGTTCTTTATCAATAGTTCTTTGATGACTAACAGAAAAGGAAGCTATGAGTTAGAGAAATTGTCAAAATCTATTCAATGTGTATATTAAAAAAAATTCAAATTGGATTCATGTTTCTATCTTTTTTTCAAAGAGCATCCGCTGAGATTACTTGAGTTTTTTGGAAACAGTTTCAGCTTCTGTAAAAGGTGTTTTTTTTTCCTTTCACTATTCTTAGGTACCAACCACTCCCTGGTCTGGCTTGTGCTACTCTAATCAACACTTTAGTATGAGAGTGACAGAAAACATGCTCTCCCTTCTACAGAGTTAACATAAGCTTCTGACGTCAGCCAAGTGGGGCAGACAGTCTGAGTCCTATGATAGACTAGCCTTATGGTTACTTAATAGAGGAGAACCCAAATCCACAAAAGATAGCCTTCATAGATGCTGTTATAGTTTCCAAATGGACGACTCTCCCTTGGAATGGAGATGATTGGCAACACAGTTGCTGAGAAACCATGCCAAAGCCCTACCAGGGCTAGCTAGAGGCAGTCCTAATAATTAGAACCCATTTGGTTGGTCAAGAGATACATTGGAGCATACAAGGGCTGGGTGCTTTCCCACCTAATCAGGCTTGAGTATGGAAACAATCCAAGCTTTCTTAGGGTGTTTATATTATTTCAATAGAACTTCCTTTGATTTACCTAAGGGATGTTTTGTTTTAATTAAAGTTTATGACCAAAGAGGGGCTAAAAAAGTATTGAAGTGGATGTACATTGTTTATGGGTTTTGAATACAATTATATCGGCCATAAAAATAGACCAAACAATTTTGCCTGTCTGGTAGAAATCAATTCTTTATCACGGGATTTCAGGTTTTCATTTTGTTTTCATTTAAAAGTGATAAAAGGTGCTTGCTGATCATTAACTGGAGCAACCAGTGAAGTCAGTAAATCTAGAAACTCACATTTATTAAGTTTCAGTGGTGTATATCGAAAGATCTAAGGTGGCTAAGTTATGGACTCCTTCCAATTAGTTGGCTCGCCTTCTAAAGCAAATGGACTAAAAATAAAACTATTTCCTCTTTTATGTTAACTATAAAAATGCATATTTTTCTTCTCTTTTTTTTTTCCTTTTAGATTTGGATAACATTTGGCAGGATAACTGTTCATGAGCCTTTTTGACACCTGCCTTAGATAGTATGCCAAATGTTAAAGGGCCATTACCTATTTCTTCCATTGTCTGTGCTTTTTTATGTCTATTTGGAAGCAAAAAAGAATTGTATTCTGTAATTTATCTTTGTTTACAAATTGTATTTTAACTAAAAAGGAATGAAGATGAAATACTAGATTTTTAAAATGCCATTCCCACATATATTTTTCTTTGCCTTTCAAATAGTCACACAAGAAATAGTCCTTGATATAAAGACTAAATCCTCATGACATAATTATTCCTGTTTTATATTATTCACATTTTATAAAGATGATAAAAGACAGAGGAGTTAGACATACCCATTAAAGTGTATCTGAGAAAGATGTATCTAACCTGGAATCAGAGCCCACAATATTAGAATTCCAGCTCAGATCCTCTACCTAACACTTCAAATACTTCTGACCTAAGCCTTTGACACTATTGATTACCCTCTTTTCTAGATTTTTTTGATATTACCCTCTCTTGTGATATTACATTTTACTTGACTGACTACTCCCAGTAAATCTACTTTACTAGATCTTCATCCCAGGTCAAGCCCACTAAAAATAGGTGTCCCCCAAGTGTCTATCCTAGACCCTCTGCACTTTTCTTTTTATTCTATAGCAAGTTGTGATGTCATCATCTTCCATATATTCATATTCTCAATGCTGATGATTCTCAGATCTGTTTATCCAATTCTAACCTCTCTCCTGATCTCCAGGCTTGCATTACCAATTGTTTACTGTACATTTTATCCTGGATGTTCTGTAGAGATTTTAACTCAATATATCCCAAACAGAACTTAACATCTTTCTACTTAAATACTCTCTGCTTCTGAACTTCCCAATTACTTTCCAGAGTATGATCATCCTCTTAGTCACTCAGGCTAGAAACCCAAGTTTCAGCCTAAACTTTTCACTCACACTAATTTTATATATACATATATATATATATGTATATATATATGATAGTATATGTGATATAGTATATATACAAATACTATATCACATATAATATTTAATATCTAATATAATATAATATATATATGTTTCTAAGTCCATGGATATTACCTTCGAAACATTTCTCATTTATATAACTTTCCTTCCACTGCCATCCTGGTTCAGTGCTTCCTTATCTTATAGCTGGATTATTGTAGTAACAGGCTCATCTTCTTGCCTAAAGTCTCTCTTCCTTGCAGTTTATATTCCACTTAGTCATAAAAATTATCTTCCTAAAGCCCAGGTCTGACCATATAGCTTTTCTACTCAGTTAACCTGTTCTCTTTCTAGTCTTTAAGATTTTATATATATATTTTTTATACTTCCCTTCACTTCCTCTCTGATCCAGTGATGTTAGCCATCTTATTGATCATGGAACACAATCTAACTCCTTATCTTTTCACTGATTGTTCCCTATGCTTGGAGCGCTTTCCTTATTTGCCTCTGCTTGGTGGTTTACCTTGCTTTACCTTGCTTCCTTCAAGACTCCTACTCTTTGCAAGAAGTCCTTCCTAGTGTTCACCTCAAGCAGTTTTCTCTGGACTTATCTCCCATTTACACTGTATGACTTATATATGCATAATAATTTGCATGTTTTCTTCCCCATTAGAAATCCTATTTTATATTTTTCTTAGAGCCCTAACATTAAGCACAGTCCTGGGCACATAGTAAGCACTTAATAAATGCTTCTTGGCTGACTAGGAGTATTCTGTACATAATAAATATTTAAAATTCTTACTGAACTGAATAATATTAACAACCAAAATTTATTGGGTATTTTATTTTATTGGATATTTTAAATGTGTCTCCTTTGACACAACAATTCTGTGAAATATGTACTATAGAAATGATTTCCCATTTTATAGATAAGAAAATGAAAGCTTAAGGAATTTCAGAAGTCAGGAAGGTTAGAGAGAGGATTTGAACTTAGGAACTCCAGACTCGTTGGTCAGCATACTTTATACTATTAAAAATTGCCTCCTGAGCACAAACCCCTAATCTCAATACTCAGGACCGAGACTGATTAGCTCAGCCACCATGAGTCCTTTTTTGGCTATAATATTTCCCTTTGAATGACAGTTTCTGTCTGAATAGCACATCCATGACAATGATGGGGAGCCAGGCAAATAAAAATGACTGCTGATTTAATTAATTTTATAATCTGTGCAGGGCAGCATGGGCTCATTTGAAAATTGTATGGGGATGGGGGGGCACTTCTGTGTGGTAGGTACCACAGATACTCTTGGTTTATTGATATTGAGCTGGAAAGGATGTTAGAGGCCATATCATTTTATTGATAAGGAAGCAGGGCTAAGATGGTTAAGTGACTTACTTTCTCAAGGTCACAGGAAGGGAGTGGGTGGTTGAGTTGGGATTGAGATGGAGGCCCTCTAATTCCAAATCCAGCACATTTTCATTATGCCATGCCATTTCCCCTCTTATCTCCATTTACAGAAATAATAAAACTGAAGCTCATAGGGATTCAGTCCATGGTTACACAGATAATCAGTGTCAGAAACAGCATTTGAGTTTCCTGACTCTGAGTCCAACCCTATCTCTACAATGCCACGAGGATGCTCTGTGCAACCATGTATAGTTTTAAAATGCTTTATACCTAGATTTGTAACACAGACACACATACATCCACAATATAAATAATAGTAGTTCACAATATTATCATAATGCACATTTATATTGTGCTTTAAGGTTTATAAAGTGCTTTAATCTCTATAATTTGCAAGGCAGATTTTACAGGAATTATTATAATCATTTTACAGATGAAGAAACTGTGGGTCAGAAAAACGAGCTGACTTGCTCAGGATCGTGGAATCAGTGAGCATTAAGTTCTTGGGCTAAGAATCTAACTCCTCCTGATTTTTGGTTCTCCCTGAAAGAGCCAAATTTGATGGAAAGTGAGCTAACTGGCTTTCCTGACAGAAGACCTACATTCAGATCCTGCTACCTGTGTGAACCTGGGCAAATTGTTAACATCTTTAAGCCTCAGTTTCTTCATCTACAAAATGAAGTTAGACTGGATGGCTTTGAAGATCCCTTTCAGCTCTAAACCTGTAATTCCTATAATTAAGAGCAAATGTTCTTTTTATTATATAAAAAAAAATGATGATAGGTGATAATTCTAGGAAATCAGATATCTCACTGAGACCTCTGAACTGGACTAAGATAATAGATTAAGGGAGAGAATCTAGAAGAATCTGGGCTTACAGATAGGTAAATGATCAAGGTGGAATTGGAAGCTGGGATTCTTGTAGCTCATACCCAGCATTCTTCCCTCCTAAGTTCACTGCCTCACACTGAAGGCTATAATTGCAAGATTCTAAAAAATAAATAGCTAAAATCCAAGTTTTCTTTCTGAAGCTTTTGAAGAAATCTCATCAGAGTCATGGAGCTTGTGGTTGGAGTAATATCCACTACAATACTCTTTTGTTTCTTCACCTTCTTGACATTTCACCCAGCCAATTATGAAGTGAATTGTTAGGTGCTCTTAAAATGGCATGTTTTCCTTTCTTTTGAAGAGGCTCATAAAAGTGTCAGAAGCCATTAAAAAAAGTGAAGAACTGGAAAGCCACAATAGGAGAAAATTGGCTTTTATGTTTAATTGACACAAACCCTGTCTTTTAGTCCCTGTTCAGGAGCGTCAAGAGGGCTGGGAAATTCCAGATTAATTACTCATAGTCTTTAGAGACCCGTAGGGCAGTCAGTCAGTATAAGACATCAGGAGGGTTACCTCACTGTCAGATTTGTATCACACTGTCTAGTTTTCAAGTGCATTCACACACATTATCATATTTGAGTCCAAAAATGCCCTGAAAGGAATCATTAACAGGCCCCTTTTACAGATGAGGAAATTGAAACTGTGGAGAGTTAAATGAATTGCTGAAATACAGTGACAAGGCTAAAATCCAGGTTTCCTGACTAAGATATTCTCTCTTTTACATCCCATCAGTAGCAAGGAATCGATGAATGGAGTATCTAAAAGTGAGGGCTGTAGCCTTGACTCTGCTCTAGCTCATTGTACCACTCTTTGCATCTGTTGCTATGATTCAGTGCAATAAATGAGTATCGGATTAGGATTCAGCTTACTTGGATTTAGATTTTGACTCTTAAAATTACTGTGTAACCCAAGGATGTGCTAATAAATGTTTAACTGAGTCTTGCAGAGGAAGAAAAGCTATGTTACAAGCATTTTTAAGTTTAACTTGCATTATTAACATTTTATTAAATCTAAATTATTAAGAAAATTAGCCCTGATTTGTAAGGTTTGCCAGTTGCTGAGGTGTAAATTCTTATACTGAAAATTTAACAACCAGGAGGTGGTTTGGGCTGGCTCTAGCACACCCCTGTGACCTCCTTCAACTCTCTGCACCTCAATTTTCTCATGTGTAAAATGAGGATGATAAAACCTGTACTGTCTATTTTAACAAAGCTATTGTAAGGCTTAAAGGAGGAAATTCATATCAACTATTTTATAAACTTCAAACTGTGATAAACATTAGCGCTTATTATTCTTTTTCCATTTGAAGAAGAGACAATTCCTTCAGGTTTTGATTCACTTCACACAAGTAATGATGATAAAGTGATAATTTTTTTTCTGTCTGGCCAGGAGTCACCTGGACAGATGATTTCATGGTGAGGGGAAACTTCTTATACAATGAACCACTCTGCTGCCAGTTTATCCCAGCTGAAAGGAGCAACACTGAAGGATCATGGTAGGTGAGAGCCAATAAGAACGAGGAAGCCTGGGAACTTTTGAGGTGGGTTAAACTTTTCATTAGTTCTCCCACTATCCATATAAATGAAATCTTTTAAAGAAATTTTTTCTATAGCAACTTCTGAGTACTCAAAAGTATCCATTTGACAGCTGCTAGAATAAAATTATTTATATATATTCTGTCTCAAAACAATACTTGATTTGTAGAAATTTCTTAGGAGTGAATTTTAGTACTCTTAAAAATGAAAGGCCTTTGGCAGTAACTTACACTAGAGCTTTGGAAAAATCATTAGCCTCTCTATGCCTCAATTTTATTTTCTGTAAAGTAGAGCCAACTCTTTCATAGGATTATTATCTTATATGAGATAAAATTATAAAATAGATTTGTAACTATAAACTATATTAAGTTATAAACATGCGATATTTTTATTAACAACTAAGTAAGACAAGCTTAGGGGGTGAGATTATATATGGGAAAGTACTTTACTTTCAATTAATGGGACCTGAATTAAAATTCAACCTTTGACAGTTAGAATCTCTTATCTTGGGCATTTTGACTAGACACAGCCTTCTTCCTTGGTAAAATGAGGAAGTTAGACTTTGAAATCACTTCCATACATAGACTGAGATCATCTTTAAAAATGGATGAGGTTTTTGTTGTTGTTGTTGTTTTGTTTGTTTTGGCCAATTTTGTTAAACTATGTCACAGGGAATTAGTTCCATTGAGAGATATTAAGTTTTCTAATATTGTGGATTTTCATAGACATCTTTCAAAATTATCTTAAATTCCTAGAATTCTTATGTTTTATTGTTTTCATAAAGGAAGTTATTTGATGTTCTATAAGAAACAATCATTAGGATGATTTCAGAGAGGCCTGGAGAGACTTACATGAACGGATGCTAAGTGAAGTGAGTAGAACCAGGAAATCATTGTACACAACAACAGCAAAATTATATCAACTTTGATGGATGTGGCTCTTTTCAATAGCAAGATGATTCAGATCAGTTCCAATGATCTTGTGATGAAAAGAGCCATCTGTACCCAGAGAGAGGTCTGTGGGAACTGAGTGTGGATCACAACATAGTATTTTCACTTTTTGTTGTTGTTTTTTTCTCATTTTTCTCCTTTTTGATCTGATTTTTCTTGTGCATTATAGTAATTGTTGAAATATGTACAGAAGAATTGCACATATTTAACATATATAAGTTTATTTGCCATCTAAGGGAGAGGGAGGAAGGGAGGAAGAAAAAAAATTTAGAGCACAAAGTTTTATAAAAATGAATGTTGAAAATTACCTATTTATGTTTAGAAAATAAAAAAAGCTTTAATAACTTTTTAAAAAAGAATTTTTAAAAAGGAAGTAATTCCAAAGGGTAATTTTAAATGTGAAAATCAATAAATGAAAAAATGTTATCAGGTACACTTACTATATTTTAGGCACTCTACTAAGTGCTAGGTATTAAATAAAGGCAAGAAATTTGTCCCTGTCCTCTAGAAGCTTACATTCCAATGGGGAGGACAATATTTAAATAACTAGGTAGATTGCTATTGGCTGACTAACCACTGGGAACTGCAGGTGGCAACATCCTCATTGTGGTTATTTTAGAGATGGGATGGAATGGAATTAGGAGATAAAAGCTTTATTGCCAAACCGTCTACCCAAAGCCAAAAGCAGGGATAATTGTCTAATGAGTCTGGCTATGTAAAGTGACAAATTGGATTCAATTTCAGGTTGAATATATCACTTTTGAATTAGATAATTTAGCCTGTCTGTGTCTTAGTTGCTAAAGGGGTACTTTAGCTCACCCCCCCAAAAATCATGTTTGAAGAGCACAATATAGTTATTGGGCTCAGTTGTCTCCTTTGGTACCTTGTCTTCTCTAGAAGGATATCTGTGTACATAGAAAGGGAAAATGTAAAATGGTACATATGTGCTTTTCTGGTCTGTAAATAGTTTTTTAAACCTTAAATGGCTGATTTATTTCTCATCCTGACAGTATCATACTTTAAAGAGATTCACATGTGGCTTAGAAGATTTTTTATGCTGACATAGAACTCATGAGGTAATTGACAGCCCACCGGCTCCCTTTATGGTGGGTGGACATGGTCACCCCCTTGATGGTGTCATGACACCATACTGTACTTTCTGTACAGTAAATGTCAACCTGGTGGCCTGAGAATCCAGCTGTTGGATGAAATTTCTATCGATGAAATGTGGGTCTCTTCCCCAAGGGCTTTCAGAGTAAGTCAGTATAAAGAAGTCCGGAAAAAATGAAGGATAGATTTGTTCCTAGCAGGCAGGAAGGAAGTTGTCAGGCGGAAAAAGGATATGGGACTGTTTGCATGCGAGGGTCACTATTTGCTTGCTAGATATTTCCGCTGTGTCCACACGACAAGAAAACCCTCCATTTCCTGTGCTAGACAAATAGCAGGAAAGGGTGTGAGGGTTGTTGAATGACATTATCATGTTATAGTCTCATGGGTGAGGAAAGTCTGCTTATCAAAACTGATAGCAGAAAACTGCCTGTTTGGAGAAGAGCCCCAAGGTGCTGGACACACTTGGGGCGTTTTCCTTTTGGGTGCCTTCGTTCAATTTGCTTTTGCAGCACTTGTATTTTTCCACTTAGATAAAAGGGATTGTTGGTAACTGGAAAATTATCATCAGATTCTTTCTCTGTCACCCCGCCTCCTCCGATCCCTTTGGGAAGGGACCAAGACATTTTCAGTCTGACTGGGAAAATGAAAATTTTCCAGAACTAAGATTTGCATGACCCTCATTTCGACTCACATTCAGCAATACTTGCGCATACCTCCCATGTAGCTTTACTTCCCTATGTGTCAGGTAATGACACTTTGACAGCACAAAGCCCATGATAGAGACTCCTGATGCTAGAGATTAAAAAGCATGGTGGATTATGGTAAACTATGCATTGGTTCAATGGACAATCTTCTCCACTCCATGAAAGATTCAAGGTGTGAATATAGTTCCTTGACACCTAACTATTCCACATTATCAATAGAAAGATTACATACACAATTCTGCCTGCCAGCCCCATTTAGACAGGAACTGGTGACATCATGGGACACATATTAATTTGTTTTTAGCAATTAATTAGTTTTACTGCCACAGCAATTACTGCAATCTAGACCCTAGTAATTTGGTAAGCCATAAGTAATGGTGGGGGCTTTCTCATTAGCAAACTGCTATTCCTAACAAGTAATTTAAAATGTGTATTCTAGAAACTTTTAAAATTGAATCAATCTCAAAGGGGAAAAAATCAGTACTATAATTTAAAGAGGTGTAGACCCAAATTCAATGAAGGCTCCTTGGATAGTAGACATAATTCCTTTTGCTTGAAAAATCACTCCTAACTCCCTGTTATCCAACCGGAATCATTTAAATTCAATGAAAAAGGAAGGTATTGGTGCCTACTCTCAAGTAGATGTCCTGTTTAAAAGATAAATAATAGAAGCAATTAATCTTCTGAGAAATACATCAAAGTGAATAGAATTAAATCTTTAAAGCATGTAATAAAGTGACTAAGAGAAAACATTACAGAATATTAAAACTTGAATAGAAAAAAAGACTTGCAAAAATATTCCTCAGAAGAGAAACATCAAGCTCTTTAATGACACCCTGGGGACAAGGGTTGTGGTTTATCTTTAAGTCTGAAAATCATTTATACTCTTATGATAATTTTAAGGCACCCTTACCTCATGCAGCTTTGCAGAGTAAAGCCTTCCACCTGGTCTGTCAGAGCTTCAAATAAATTCATATTTAAGTGTGTACAATTCCTTTGATTACAACATACCCAGATAAATCAGGAACATGAGTGAGTATTTCATAATGTAAAATTATCCTTATCATATCCCAACCTCCATTATTGCAGGGTCTCCTGAAGATATAATGAAAAGAGTGCTATATTAAAAAAAAGTCTTAATCAGATATGATCAAATAATCACAGCTATAGGATTCACTTATTTGGCTGTATTCAGTTTAATCTATCATATCAAGTAAAAGGCAAAGGAATGATGAGGGAGAAAGCATATTTATTATTGGGCCTAAATATTTTGCTCTCTTCTCTTTAGAGAGGAGTCTTAGTTAAGGGATTAGAGAGAAGTCTCAAAGATGATTTCTATGACTATGACAATAGTTAATTTCTGGCAAGGTCAGTCAAGAAATATTCATTAAGTACTTTATATATGCTGGACATTGCACCAAGTACTAGAGAGAACAAATATAAGCAGAAATAAAAATAGACCCTGTTTTCAAGGAGCTTACGTTCTAATTGGGGAAGGGATTTCAGGGACCAGTTTTTTCTCTTCCTAATGGGTCTTTAAATATTCAATTCTAACAACTTTATTATATTATATCAAAATCTCTTTTCCTTTGGACCTACTCTTTCAACATTTTCATCTATAAGGCTCAGTGGAAATTCTGAGAAAATGGTGATGAGAATAAGATGGCTGGTAAAAGGATCATGAATCTCTCTAGATCACTTTTTGAGTCTTCAGTTGCTGGTCTCAGAAGATGTGTTGCCCTTTTAAGAAAAACAACTAGTTGGTCTAATGTTCTCAATGCCTACTTTGATGCTTCATCTTGGCACAGAGTTGACTGAGAGTTCTTAAAGGCTGAGCCAGAGTAGCACAAACTCTACTAGCTTCTTCCAAGCTGGAAAGGTTTTGAGTACAGGCATCATGACAGGCTGTGTGTCTGTTATCTGAGGAGTGGACTTGCTAAATTTGAAGAAGCTCATTGCCAGGAATTAAGCCACAGTATGATGAAGATTTTTGGCCACAGAAAATCAGGAAGATCTTCTTCAAAGACATTTAGAAGGAGTACCATATGTTACCAATAAAATCACACATCTTTTAAATCCCAGTCTTGTGTGATTTTTAAAAAAATTATTATTATGTGTTTATTTCAGTCAAATAATTAATCAAAAGCATTTTTAGGGACTTACTATGTAATAGGCATGATACTGAATGTTCAAGATGCAGAGAAAAAGTGGGAAAGTTCCTATATTCAAGGAGTTTACATCCTAACAGGGAGACAGTATATACCCAAATAAAGAAATACAAGCTATAGACTGAGTAGAGGGAAGGTAATGTTAAAGGGGAAACACTAATATCTAGGTGATGGGGAAAGGTCTCCTAAAAGAGATGGCATTTGAGTTTTAAAAGAAGGCAGGACTCTACTATCCCCGCCCCCAAGTTTATAGAGTCTCCCTACTTTAAACACAGTAGCCCAATGAAATAGCATTTATTAGACACCTATTGTGTCAGACACTATGATGAGTGCTAGAGATATAAAGAAAGACAAAAACGAGTTAAACAGTTTACAGCTTAATATAAGAATAATACATGCCATTCTCATAATTCTCCAGTGGCTTCCTATCACCTTCTAGATCAGATAAACCCTTTACCATGTTGTTTTTTGGTAGATCCCTGGAAAACCATCATTATTCTCCAGTTGGAACCTCAATTGTCTTTTCCCTTGAAACTACAGTTGTTTACTGTATGAAATGGCTAAGATAGAGTCTGAGATTTGAATGTCAAGTTAACAAACATTTGTTAAGTTTTACTATGTTCCAGGCACTGTATTAAATGCTGAAAATTCAAATGCAAGCAGAAATAAAGACAGTCCCTCCTTCGATGAGTATATTTTATTGGGTGAAGAAATTTTAGTGATTATCTAATCTGAATAATACCATAATCAACAAATGCTCATGGAGATTCCATTGAAACCTTTTAAGAGAGGAGAAAACCACTCCTCTTTTATAAAATTAAAATTTTTAAAGTATCAAGCACTGACATTTTCTTCCTCCTATCTCCACTTAATCTTGTAATAAATAAGCATAAGTCAGCAAAATAAATTGCTATATAAATCATGTCCAAAAATGTGCCATATTCTGCGAACTGATCAATCATTTCTCTGTCATGGTGATTAGTATGCTTCATCATTGGTCCTCTTGACCAGTGGATTATTGTCTTGATCAGAATTCTTAAGTCTTTCAGAATTATTACATAGTCATGTAATGGTATAAATTGTTCTCTTTATTCTGTTCATTTCATTCCGCATCAATTTACATAGTTCTTTACAGGTTTTTCTCAGGTTATCACCTTCATTTCCTCTAGTTCAATAAAATTATTTTACATTGATGTTTCATAATTGGTCAGGAACTTCCCAATTGATGGGCACTCCTTTAATTCTTAGTTCTTTGTCACTACAAAGAGCTGCTAAAATATTTTTGTATATAAAAGACATTTTCCTATTTTTTTGATCTCTTTGGGACATAGGCTTAATAGTGATATTTCTGGGTCAAAGAGTATGCATAGTTTGGATTTTATGGACATTGTTTCAAATAGCTTTGTAGAATGATTGTTGCTGATTCATAGCTCTACCAAAATTACATGAAAGTGGTTTCCACAGTATTTCCGACATTTGTCATTTGATTTTTTTTTTTTTTTTGTCAACTTTGTTAATCTGATGGGAATCCACCACCGCTTGAAGCATCCCATTTAACTTTGGGGAAACTCCTTTTGTCAGGAAATTTCCCCCAAATCTACTCTCATTGCAATTTCTTCTCAATGTTCCTGATTCTGTCCTCTGGGGCCCAAAGGAACAAGCCCACTCCCCTTTTCATGTGACATCCTTTGAATATATGAGGACAGCTGTGATATCCCTTTTGAGTCTTCTCTTCTTCAGGCTAAACATCCCCTATTTCTTCATCTATATCTTATGTGACATAAACTCATGAGCTTTCTTTGGATTTTTCTCCAAAAGGAGAAAGGCAAAATGATGCTCACGCTTCCATTGCCCTCTCTTCACTTTCTCCAGTTTGTCATTGTCCTTAAACTATGGCTCCCAGGAATGGAAAACAAAGCTTCAAGGTCAGAAGACTGGGACTTTTTTGCCTCCTGTTTCTTGGAAGAAAACAAGTTTTTAATATTTCCCCCTTTATTCACCCATCAGTAATGGGTACTTGGTTGCTATTACTCTTTCTAAGTTCAAATCCAGCTGCAGAAACTTACTATCTCTGTGATCCTGGCACATCACTTACGCTCATTTGCCTCAGTTTCTCATCTATAAAATGACCTAGAGAAAGAAATGGCAAAATACTCCAGTATTTTTGCTAAGATAACCCAAAAGGGGTCATGGAGAGTTAGACATGATTGAAATTACTCAACAGTAACAAGGTAGTTTAAGTAAGAGGAGCTGAAGGGTCAGTAGCTACACTGACAATAGGTCTTCCTTTTCTGTGTTCAAAACCTTTATTCACAAGACATTGGAATATACATCTGTGTGCATATACATATATAATATATCCAATAGACATTTTCCTAAGCAATTTTTCTCTTTTTTAACTTTAATGTCTTCCCATATTGCATTCATCTGCATAACAGTAAACACATGCCCTGACAGAAAGTTGCAGGCAGGGATATTTATTTATAACAGATGGCACAAAGCAGGAGCTTGATGAATTGGTGTGTGGCTCCTGAACTAGCAGGCCCATAAATAAAGTATCCTCAAAGCTACTTTGGGGATCTTGCTTTCTCAGAAGGAAGAAAGGAAAGATGATGCTCACAATTCCATTGCCTCCTATGATATAATCTCAAACATGTGCTCTTTAGACACATATAACTATACTTTTACAATTCAGAGTTTCTCCAAGTCAGAAAAAAATCTGTTCCAAGGTTGTACTTCAGACCTACCATACTCTCACAGCAACTGCACTTTTTCCTTCCTTAGTTCTTCTTATGTGTATTGATCTAATGACTTGATGCATTTTTTTTAGAAAAGCATATGATTGCGAACTGATAATGGTCTAACAAGACACAGACCAAGAGCATTTATATGACCTCTTGCTTAAGACCTTGAATATTGCTAGGTAGAATAATAGGATTATGTCCAAGAGGGAGTAAAGTTAGTAAAGACATGAAGGTGACCCTTTGAACTGGAAATGATTCTGTTGGCTTTTTAACATCTGATACCCACTAGGGAAAGCAAATTTTCAGACAGAGTCTGGTGGATCTTACAAATGTGAATCATTCACTTAGAAGATTCAGACACTAAGCAGGGAAATTCTGCAGATCAAGCTTAGGGTTTAAATAAAATCTGTCACTCTTTTTTTGAGATGTCTTGAAGTTGAGACAAAACAGTCCTATCAGTTCTGGTACACACACACACACACACACACACACACACACACACACACACACACACAGCAAGCCAAGCTGCCCTTTCCTGAGTTTTGATATAGCTATTTCTTTTCTTTAGATGGGATATTCTTCCTGCTTTGATGATGGGGAAGCAAGAGTAGTCTTTGAAAATTACTCATCTTTCTGAGCCCCAATTCCTTCATCAAAAAAAAAAGGAGATTGTTGGATTAGATCACCTCACAAGTCCTTTCTGGTTCTCAATCTATAATCTATGATAATGTTTTAGCATGTCAGTATTCTGCCTTTACTTATCAAATATGCCATTCAATCTGTATCTCCACAAGACTCTATTATCATAACTGTGGGAAAAAGCACTTGTTTGAGGACTTGGGTTCAAATTCTGTCTATATCTCATGCTATCTGAGTGATCTTGTCACATCATGACCATTGTGGGCCTTAGTTCTTTACCTATAAGATGACAAGTCATACTCTAAATCAGAGCTTCTTAAACTTTTTTCTACTCATGACCCCTTTTTGCCAGAGACATTTTTACATGACCCCGTGTAAAGAGGTATATAAATAGATATACATAGAAAACATTTACTGATAATAAATCATGATTTCACATTCAGTTGTTACACCCCATATTGGTCTTTACCCACAATTTAAGTACCTGGGTTCTAAAGGACGCTGAAGATTCCTTATGAAATGATAAGTCTACGATCCTATAAGGCAGGATGAAATCCTGTTAAACAACTCATTTGACTAAGTCATTTTTGTCTAAGACTCAGTTTTCACATCTCTAAAAAAAAAGGGTTGAACTAAATTAGTGGTATCAAATTTGAGACAAATTAACATTATCCATGCTTGTTATATTTTTATTTATTTTTTTAAACATTGCCCAGTTACATTTTAATCCCATTGAGATTGCGAGAGTTTTGTGAATAGCTGCAAGGAGACTGACTTCTCTGAAATGGATGATTTCTAGATTCCTTTTCATGATTTCAAATTTGGCTTCAGACATAATTCTGTTTGTCTCAGTTTCCTCACCTATAAAATGAGTTATAGAAGGAAATGCAAACCAGTATCTTTACTAAAAACAAACAAACAAAAACAACAACTAAAAAAGGGATCCTAAAGAATAAAACAAGCCAACAACAAAAGCACCTTAAGATACTGTGGTAGGCAATGAGAATGCATATAATAGTTTTTGCTTTCAAAGAGCTCATATTCTATATAATGATAAATCTATACATATATAGAATTATATACAAACTAAATGTAAGGTAATTTTTCAGTTGTTCATTGTTCTCAAAGAGAACCAGAATAGTATTTTAGAATCAAGTTACATTGTGTTTGACTAGGACAAGTCAGATCAAGATGAGTTCAGATTGTTCTGCTACAGTTCAGACACAAATAGTCCCTATGAACATTGGGGGTAGATTCTCTAACTTTGCACACCTTGAGTTTCTTCTGAGCGACTTCAATTCTTCTTTGCTCACAGAGCACAGCACCCTCTCTGATGAGGGCATGTCTTGTTGGGTACTCCTATGCCAATATCTCCCATGTCATACATTCAGTTCTAAAGTTCTTAAGAGAAACTTTGAGAATATTCATATTATTGCTTTTTCTTGACACGCTGTGAGTACTCTGCATAAAATAAACTTTTTGGCATTTTTTTAAAGGATGATGGAAGAGCAAGGTTATTTACCTTCTACTATATCTAACATAAATACTTAAATCCATTTTTACAAATTTCTTGATATTTATCTACATAATGCTGAGATAATTTTGAAGCCCCTGGGATTAACTAGTTACAAAGAAAATCAGATATTTGGGTACCTAGAATGGGGATAATGGGAAGCATTAGTAGTTTGCTAGCTTTTGAATCTAGCTTAGTATCCTAACATTGTGGAGATGGGCCAAGTCTTACAGTTTTCATACTCAAAAGTTTTTGAAACTTATAAAGAACACTCAGTATTACTGTCTTCTATTGATACCCTGGGAATTGTCAAGACAGAAATATGCATTATGGTTAAATCTAATTTCAACTAATTGGGAGGATTGAGCTGAGTTAGTAAAAACTAAAATTATGCAACACTTTTTAAGAAATGTAGTTTTTGCTCAAAAAACTTAAACTAGAACTAGATAAAGTATTTTTAGCTTCTTAGAGAAATTGCTTCCTTAGATGTATAAGAACTTGAAAGATTACATGGTACAGTGAATGGAAGATTCTCTTTGCAATTAGGAAGGTATGAGTTCAAGTTGTGCCACTAATTTGCAGACTACTTGTTTGACCTCGAACAAAATCACTTAACATTTTACTTCTGCAGGTTTCTCTTCAAGACAGTAAATTAAAGATGAGTTATTGACTTATACCTGTGAAAAGAATTTCACACTTAAAGTTCCCTAAGTTGATAAAATCACTGGTCTGTACTTCCTCTATTGCCTCCATCCCAAATGTCCTTAGAATATTTTTAAAAAGTAACGGAATCTAACAATTATTACAAATTCAGAATTAGTAAAGTACAATTTTTTTATTTTTTAATTTTTTTGTTTAGTAAAGTACAATTAAATAATATTCAATTATATATAGAATATTCACTGGTGATTTGAAAAAGCAGGCTGTCTACCTATTAACTTTCTATTGATAGATTAAGCTTAAAGAGTTAGGAACAGGACTAATCAAAAAAATTTTTAAAATAGGTTTTTTGTGACTAAAGGAAGGAAGACCTTTGGGTTGACATTTAATAAAAATCTTCAAGTATACAAAAGACATTGATATTGTAGATGGCAGTGTCTTAGATTTCTGTAAGATGAGAGCAATAGGGAATGGCTTAAATGTAGGGAAGACAAAGGTAGATGCTTAGAAGAATTTTCTGAACATAAGAATTGTGAGATGGAGCTGCCATATCTTTTAACATCCCAATTTTACTTCAGATTACTTTTGAACTCTTAATTTTGCTTTTCATAGTGCCTATATCCTCCTCTTGGCTTTGCCTCTTACCATCCATATGAACTTGGATATATAACTTATTTCTTTGTGTTTGAGTTTCCCTATCTGTAAAAGGGCATGGTTTGATGAGATCAGTTATTCTGAAATGGAATGCTATGAATTATGCTAACTGGGCCACAGAATTTTGGATATTATGTTATTGCAGATAAAAGCAAATGTATCAGTAATTTTATATAACATCAAATTTTACCTAATTGAGAATACATTGTAGAATAAGTATAGTATTAGCAAAATCCCTCAAACTCTACTGTTATATGTATGCACCAACCTAAAATCAGGTCAGACCTCCTTGAACTTGCAAAAACACTCAAAATCAACTGCTCTTATTGGAGGGAAATTGCACATGCATACATGAGTCTTCTGACTCATGCCTTGCCAGCTTAGATGTTCTGTGTGCCATGATTCCTTATGGCAAAGAATATTGCACCATGAGCAAAAACAGTTTGAGAACTGCTAGATTAAACAATTTCTCTGGTACCTGCCAACTCTAAATCCAGTGATGCTATGTTCCTAATCTGGGCCCTTATCTTCTCAGGTTTGAACTCCTGCAGTAGTCTTCTATAAGGTTTTCCTGGCTCTGCTCTCTCTTTAAGCTAAATAATACTATTCATAGCTATCAATAGAATCTAAAATACTGTTTTAATTATTGTTTTCCCCTGCCAAATACCTTAAAGTCACTGTCTATTAACTACTTGTATATAAGTTAAAACACTGGAGCCGTCTTTAAAAATTCTTTGCCAACTGGCCTATCCTTCTGTTTTCCCCAAATTCATTTCTTTTAACTCAGATTTTCTGCAGTAGTATATATATATATATAATATATATTTTATATATATTATATATATGAATTTTATTTAAATAAAATATTAATATAAAGAAAATAAAAAAAATATATAGGATATATTATATATATCCCTTCTCTCTCTCTCTCTCTCTCTCTCTCTCTCTCTATATATATATATATATATATATATAGATTATATAGAATTATATATATATGACAGAAGAAAGTATGTTAGATTAGACTAAATATGTAGGATATGCCTTAACATTAAATAAACAAATGATTAGAAAATAAAATTAGATGACTGCCTAGTAGGAATAAGAGATGACCAATAGACAGCCCAAGGGCTACAATGGTAGACTCCAAGATTGAAGGATTGAAAAGAACATTGTACATAACAGCAAGATTATGCAATGATCAACTGTGATGGATTTGGATCTTTTCAACAATAAGGTGATTCAAGATAATCCCAACAGATTTGTGATGGATAGAGCCATTCACATCTACAGAGAGGTATGGAATCGAATGTGGATCGAAGAAAAGTATTTTCACCTTTGTTGATGTTTGTTTGCTTATTTTTTCTTTCCCCTATTTTTTTCCTTTAAGCTGATTTTTCTTGTACAACATAACAAACATGGAAATATGTTTAGAAGAATTTCATATATTAATATCTTATAACTTGCTGTCATAGGGAGGGGGAAAGGAGGAAGGAGGGAGAAAAATTTAGAACACAAGATTTTGCAAAGATTAAGGTTAAAGACTATCTTTGCATGTATTGGGAAAAATTAAAAACTTGAAAAAATTAATAAAATTAAACATTCAAAAAAGGAATTGAAGGATTGTCATGTGGAAGAAAACATTTTATTTCCTTGGCTCTGTGGGCCAAACTTAGAAACAACTAATAAAAGGTGAAGAGTGGAAGATTTTATGTTAAGGATGGGAAGAAACGTCTTCCTAACTATTAGAGTTATCCAGATGTAAAATGGATTGAGAAAGCAAGTGTATTATATAATCTGACATCTTCAAATACAGTTAGGTGACCATTTATCAGGAATGTGGTGGAGCTGATTTCTTCTCAGGTACAACATTTCTTCCAGAAATAGGATTCTATCACTTTATGACCAGATTGTCTTAAATATATCCAGAAAAGGCCTTTAGTGTGTTGAATGTATCTATCTTTTATGAAAGACGGATGGAAAGAAATAAAAATAAAAGAATTACAAAGATGAGAGGAAAAGGAGAGACTACAGTCTAGGCAGTGAACAGACAGATCACAAATGTAGATTAGAGTATCAAATACCATTTCATCTTTTTAAAATTTATTATGAAAACTTTTTTTTTCAATTCTTTTTTAAAACTTTTTATTTTCAAAGCATGTACATAGATAGTTTTCAACATTCATTCTTGCAAAGGCTTGTGTTCCAAAATTTTTTCTCCCTCTCTTCCCCCCACCCCTCCCCTAGATGGCAAGCAATCCAATATATGTTAAACATGTGCAATTCTGCTATATATATTTCCACAATTGTCATGCTGTACAAGAAAAATCAGATCAAAAGGGGAAAAAAGAGAAAAAAATGCAAACAAACAGCAAAAAAAAAGAATGAAAATCCTATGTTGTGATTCCCACAGTCCTCTCTCTGGGTATAGATGGCTCTCTCCATTATAAGACCATTGGCACTTACTTGGCCACTTCATCTTAAAAGTACTTTGTGGAGTGGAAGGAATCAATGAGGGTTTCCATTAATTGAGGTTTTACCTTAATATTTCAAGACTTCCACTGCTTGTATTCATCAAAGTGGGTATGCCCTCCTCTATGACCCTTGACAAATCACTTAACTTTAGTCTGCCCCAGTTTCTTCAACTGTAAAATAGGGATAATAACAGTATTCACTTCACAGAGTTATTGTAGGGATTAAATGAGATAATATTTTAATAGTGCTTGGAACCAATAATGCCATTTCATAGTAGACACTATATAAATGTTTATTTACATCTCCCTTCTCTCTATACGAAGAAGCTGTGTGGGGCAGAGATTGAATTTGTTGGTTTCTGTGTACTGAAAGGTGGAGGGGTATATGTTCCCTACACTAATGAAATCACAGGTCTGAATCAAAAATTTACTAAAAAAACAAAACAAAACAAAACAAAAAAAACAACCTTATAATGGCAAAAGCATTGGATTAGGAACCAGAGGGCTTGGTTTCCATTTCCAATTCTGTGATTCTATATCACCTTGATCAAAGAAATATGCCTTTCTCAATCTAAATTTTCTTGATGAGAAAATGGAGATAACCAACTATCCTTACTTCCTTACATGCAGAAAAACATGATTACACAAGAAACTTTTATTTTTGTCATTGCATTCTTAGTACTAATAAGTACTTAATAGATATCTATTGCCTTCAATGGTTTTCCACAGGAGGAGTTAGAACAAAAGTTTTATTAAACTGTATTAACCAGAATGTAAAATTAACCAGAACCTCTCCATTCTCTGAAAGTACGATTTAATAAAGATTTTGTTACATATTTGTTTCCATGTGCTGATCATAGGAGTATAGGATCATCATTTAGAGTTGTGAGAGACTTCAGATGTCATCTAGTCCAATAACCTCACTTTTTAGATGAAAAAATGGAAATCCAAAAAGTGAAGTGATTTTCTAAAGATCATGCTATTAACTGGCAAACCCAGGATTTGAACTCAGGTCCTCTGACAGAATTCTACATTTCTTTATATAGATAGGCCATTTCTTGTGTACGTGTATCTTTCTCTAACTGTATGATAAACTCCTTGAGGGAGAAATGGTGGTTTTATTTCTTCTGCTTCCTCCAATGTCTCATGGCATCTTGCACTATGAAAAGCAGGGACTCAGTTTTCATCAAATTAGATCCCAGACCTGATTATTCCAGTCTCAAAAATGTATAAGATACTGAACATGCACTTTTCTCTTTCATTTCTTCCCTTCCTCTCAAGGAAGAAGCTTAAATTTGGCTCGAGTAAGAGAGATCAACCTGAAATAGTTGGTTGGTTATGTGGTGCCCCAGAAAACACATTTATGATAAAAGCATCTCTGTGAGTTTACATTCAATCCTTTTTGTTTTCAACCCTCACTCTATTTCCTCCCCAAAGACACAGAGTCAGCACTTCTAATCTATTAGCATAGGCTTGATCCTCCCCAGACAAGAAAACAAGGTAGGGAGTTGATTAGATATTCAGCTCTAACCAGCTGGCATAAAGAACAAGATTTATCACTCAAGGCTTAAGGGCCTCAGTTTCCTCATCTTTTAAATGTTGGCACTGAACTACATGATCCTTCCTCATGCTTCTTCCTTCTCTAAAGCTCTGTGGTTTATTGCATTGTCACATACTCTTTCTTTATCCTTTCAGCTTGTATTTTTCTCCCATCAGGAATATACAAAAGACTGTTATCTTGTGAACAATGTCATTGCTGTACTCTTTAGGATCATAGAATCACAGAGAAAGATAGGAAGGAATTCAGTGGTCATCTAATCCTCAACCCCCCTCCCCTTCCCCCACCCCATTTTACAGATTAGGAAAATGAGTCTCAGAAAGGTTCACATTTGTCCAAGGACACATAGGTAGTGAGTAGTAGAATTAGATTCTGGCTCTAACTGCCCTTTTCACAGAGCCCCACATTACATATTATTTTACTTCTTTCCATGCTTCTTTATTATTAAGGAATTAATTTCTATGCATTCCATTAATATTTATTAATATCTATCATATAGTCACAGTTTTACTTAGTGATCCTTTCTCTAGTTGACTCAGCAGTTAAAAGTCTGGAAAGATTCTTAGGTGGGTGGATTTGAATTTGGGATGAGAGGGTCATTAGGACAAAATGAGCTGGAGATAGTAATTTCCTCTTGACTTTGTAGTTTATAATGGCAAAAGCCTTGGATTAAAAACCAGAGAGCTTGGTTTCTATTTCCAATTCTGTGATTCACTAGCTTTATTACCTTGATTAAAGAATTATGCTTTCTCAATCTAAATTTCTTGATGAGAAAATGGAGATTACTATCCTTTTCTACTTCTTAAGAACATTGTGACTTCTACTAAAGTACTTTTGGGATTCCTCATAAAAATAGGGAAGTGACTTTGGCATCCTTAAGGTACTACTCACGTGATGGAAACTCTGGCAAGTTCTATCAAGCTAGAAAGATTTTGACTTTGAGTCCTGTGATGGACATCTCCTGTCCAGATAGAGATGTGCAAAGAGAGGAATTGTTACTATACAAAGACTCTGAAGGAGAAAAAAAGGATCATCACCAGAGACACTAAGGGGAAAAAGGATTGGGTGAGCAGGGATCTATGACACTGAGAAAAAATATAGGCCTATTTCATTCCTAGTATGGTGATATATGTGTAGGTCTATGGGGAAAGTAAAACCCATCAGATTAGAGAATTACTGATCCACCCATTCATCTTGACTTCTTTCACAATAGGGAAGAAGATCCCTAGGAAAGCACTATAAAAGTTGTAGAGGTCTCTCTAGGAAATCAGTGGCCCATCAGAAGAGAACCAGCATTAGACTATCTCAAAAATCCAAGTTTTTCCTTTTGAAGAGAACTATGCAAAAATAACAAGTAAATCTAGAGGATAATATATGTCCTTGGGTAAGACAGAGGGCCTTTAGAGAGTAAAATATAATTTTTCAAAGATTTTATAAACTAAGGAGCTCTTGGCTTTTTCTGTTGGGTTAAATAAAGCCTTCCAATATTCAATGTTTTATTGATCCAAAAATTTGCATAGCAGCTAAGGGTCCTTTTAGAAAAGAGTCAAATTCAGATAGTTTCAAAAGAAATTGTAGATGGATACAAAAAGCCAAAAGAAAAATTTCAGAAATCTGGAAAATAAACCTGGAGTTTGTGAATCCAGGAGTCTGGTAATGGACCACATACTACATATGGAAGTAGGTTTCCTGGCATAAAAAGATAATAAAGGCAAAACTCTTTCATGATCCTAAATGTCATTCCTCTAATCTGTAGTGGATTAAATAATCAAATTCCCTCATTTAATTTGACATCCGTAGCTATTCTTTACTTTTTTTTTTTCCATGGGACTCTATATGCTTTAACTTTTCTCTGTTCTGTCTTGGAAACCTTGGGTATGATTAATTAGGTAATTTATCTGTCTTCTTTATAACCTGTCAGATTGAAGCACAGTAACTAACATGTTTGGAACAAGTTGACATACTTATTGTGAAAAATGGCTCAGATGG
This sequence comes from Antechinus flavipes, assembly GCF_016432865.1. Taxonomy (NCBI): domain Eukaryota; kingdom Metazoa; phylum Chordata; class Mammalia; order Dasyuromorphia; family Dasyuridae; genus Antechinus; species Antechinus flavipes. The sequence continues at coordinate 266,957,334 of NC_067399.1, forward strand.
CATGATGCAATTGAAAGAACTAAAAATTTAGAGGCAGAGGTTGTTGATCAGTCCTTTCTGTTACGTCTGACTCTTTGTAACCCCATTTGTTTTGCTTTTTTGTTTTTTGGAAAAGATACTGGATTGGTTTATCATTTTCTTCCCCAGTTCATTTATAGATGAAGAAATTGAGACAAACAGGGATATGTGACTTGCTTAGGGTCACACAGCAGAAAGTGTCTGAGACCTGATTTGAACTCAGGAAGTTGAGTCTTCTTGATTTCAGTCCTGGCACCCCCTAGCTGCCCCTAGTATCAGAAAACCTGGATTCAAATCCCACCTCTGATGTTTTTGTATAGTCATTTATCCTTGATAATCCTTAACTTCCTCATTTGTAAAATGAGAAGGTTGGATGCTCTTTTCACCTTTAAATCTATGATCTCTTCTATGTACGAGAGAAATATGATTCTCTGAATTTGCAAGTACTTAGCTTCTTGTAGCTATTTTGAATTACTAAAGAACTTGAAAAGGATACTGGTTTTAGGGTCTGAAAATCTGGGTTCAAGACAGAACTTTGCCATTTACAGCACTGTGACTTTGGACATCAATCTCTTTGAGCCTCAGTTTCCTCTTCTGTAAAAATGAGGATGCTGGATTAGATAGTCTCTAAAAGGTTCTTGTCTAATTCTGAGATTTTAACATTTCATGGATAACCTGAAGAGTATTGGTACTATAGAATTTTCTCACAGCCTAGCCACTAAATTATTTTTAAATATTTTGTGGTATGTAAATCATTCCTTGTTTGTATTACTATAATAATTAACATTGGGACTGCTATGGTGCAGTGGATAGAGTGCTGAGCCTGAAGCTAGGAAGTCCTACTTTTCAGAGTTCAAATCTGGCCTCAAATACTTACTAGTTTTTGTGACTCTTGGCCGGCCATTTAACCCTGTTTGCCTCAGTTTCCTCTTCTGTAAAATGGGCTGGAGAAAAATTGACAAACCATTCTAGTAAGTCTGCTAAGAAAATCCCAAATTGGGTAATGAAGAACCAGCCATGATTGAAATGACTAACCAACGGACTGGCTCATCTTGCCCAGTGCACTACATTGGAACTCTTATTATGCCATGTATAGATAATTAACTGAATATTCTTGGAATAATGTAGTGGTGGGGATCTTATTTTGTCAGAATTATTCTAACATTTTATATTGTGAATTCGTTAAGGACAGGAACAATTTTTTTCCTTTGTGGGTTTTCCAGACAATTGTTTTTGTCCTTTCCGTCTCTTATAACTTTTTTTCTATTTAATTTAAATATAACCTTCTCCAAAATACTTTTCCTATGCTATCTGATTTGTAATAATCTTTCCCTTAATATTTCATAGTTGTTTAAGCTATGTATCACGAAATACTTTATATTACAGCAATCTGTGTTGGCATATTATTATCCTGTTTACTAGACTATAAGCTTCTTGGCAGCTGTACTGTTTCTGTTCTTCTCTTGTCTATTATTTCCCTAAGGACCTGTCCTAATACTGTGCAGAGTAAAGTAAAATGAAGATAATAATAGCACCTACTTCCCAGAGTTGTTGTGAGGATCAAATGAATTAACATTTGTAAAATACCTAGCACAGTGGCTGGCACATAGTAGGTACTTAATAAATTCTTGTTTCTTTTTTTCCTTCCCATTATAATACTGTGAAAAAGCCTTTATTAAGTGGTTAATAAGTTGATTGACTGATTGGCTTAGAGACTATAGGATCATAAAGTAGTAAAGGGGTCTTAGAGATCATTTAATTCAACTTCATCATTTTTTTAAATGTGTAAATTGAAGCCCCAAGAAGTTAATTGAGAAAGTAATTAGTAGAATCTGAAGTTGAATTCAGGGGTTTTTGTTCCCTAAATCTGGTTCTTGGACATCTATAATCTGCAAGTGAAATTCCATGGATCATGGTTTATCTCAGTCTACTCAAAAGAGCTTCCTAGTTTTTAAGGTAGAAATAGAAATATAACACAATGTGTACTAGTTTAACACTACATCAGTTAATGCTTGACACCCTTTTGTTTTCTTTGATCACCTTTAATTTCTCATGTCTCTTTTTCTCCTTAAAAATCTCTAGCCAAGTAAGCATCTTGTCACTATCTCAATACCTAATCTACATATGATAATAGTTTTTTTATTTTCAAAATATGTGCAAAGATAGCTCTCAACATTCAACCTTGCAAAATCTTGTGTTCCAAAATTTTTTCCTTTCTTTCCCTTCTCCCACACAGCAAGTGATTCAATATAGGTTAAGAATGTGCATTTCTTCTAAACATATACCTAATCTACATATGGACAGAGACATTCACTGATAACTTTTTTCCATATGAGAACTATCAAATTTGGGAACCATTGAGGCTATTAATTTAGAGGTTTCTTTTTTAGGAAATGTCCCAGTGTTGATATTTATGAGAGGGGAAATAAATTAGGCTATTAGTACCTTAGGATAAATGACTATTTGATCCATTCCAATTTGATGGATCTCAGAGAAAATCCTGGAGAATGACATTTATACTTTAATTGGGGGCTTGTAGAGAAGTCTCTCCACAATCTGGATATTCTTAGGTTTGGCATCTTTGAATGGAGTATTACAGTGGGATGTTCTAGATGGATAAGTCTAGATATTTGGAAAGAAGTACCATGCTAGTTGGAAGATGATGTTAAGTGGGAGCTGTAGATAAATTATGGCTACTTTCCAGTTCTGTCTCAGGCTGTTTACAAGCAGCTAGATAGTGAAGCACTAGGCCTGGAGTCCAGAAGATTTGAATTAAAATCCTACATTAGACACTTACTGACTGTGCGACTCTTGGCAAGTCACCTATTCTTTGCCTCAATTTACTCAACTGTAAAATGAGAATAATAATAGCACTTACCTCCCAGAGTCATTGTGAGGATCTAATGAATTATCATTTGTAAAGCATTTAGCACAGCAGCTGGCACATAGTAGGTGCTTAATAAATACTTGTTTCTTTCCTTTCTTGCTGTCCTTTGCCCTCATCTTCAGGTTAAAAACTGGAGCAGTCATTTATATGTTTCTTGTACTTTTTATAGTCTTTGGAAACAAATGCAATAAGTGATTGACTATGAGAAAAAATACCAAAAAAATCCTTCCTGGCTAACTGTTTATGACTCAGTATAAAATGTATAAGGAAGAAGGAGGCAGATGAAGAAATTAAATCTCTTGCCCAACTCTCCTTTCCCCCCTCCCACACTGCATTCCCTCCCCTGGTAAAAGGAGAGAGGAAAAAATAGAGACAAAGATAAAAAATGGTGGTGGCGGGGTGGTGGTGGGGTTAATGCATTCTTTTAACATATTGGAGGGACTATTCCCTTTTAAAAAGAAGTTTAAAAAATATTTTCACCACACAATATTGTTTTTCTTCTTCTCCCATTTTCTTCAGTCTTCCTTTCTACACTGTTTTCTGTTCTTTGTTTTGTATCTGAGTCTTGCAGGGGCATTCTGCCTAAGCAGATACCAGGGGAATTGCCAACGATGTCAATCAATTGTCATAACCAGGGCCAGAGACCAACAAAGAACAGTATAAGCAAAAAAGGAAGAAATAAAAGGAGACGGAGATGGGGGTGGGGTGTGTGTGTAAGGGGGGTGGTGGTGATGGTAGCTAGCTGGTATGGGAAAAAAAAAACACAATCACCACGAATTTTGCCTTCTCTTCCTGTTCCCTCTGGAAGGATTGGACATGTTGCGTTTCAGTACTGTGGGAAATCAGGAGTGAAGGGCTCTGCTTATCAGCGATTCCTCTGAGGACAGGATTCAGAAAGCTGAAGGGATGTCCTTTATTGAGGAGCTCAGAGTGTCCTGACCTTAATAAATCCCCTCCTCGGAAGAGTTGGGGCACGGAATGTTGTCCTGTTTTGCATGGGGTAGCCCTGGGATGTACCTGTTCTAGGTCAGATAACATAGCACATGCGGGAAACAAATACTGACCTTTTAAAAACAAGACTACACAAAGAAGTACACAGATTTCTTTTGTGCTGAAAAAGATTTCCAAATTCAGCCCTTGGCCTGCCTTTGAATTTTGCCGTGGGCAGATTGAGTGGACCTGCATTTCTGCCAAACTCAGTAAGGGTTTACCCATACCAATGCCTTTAAATAGAGGTTTATTTAAGTGTTGTTGTGTCTGCCCCATACCTTGTCTAATCCACAGTGGGCTTCATCATCATTTCTTTTCCAGACATAACATAGACCACCATGGCAACCGTGATTAACGTTAGGAGAGGCCGAAATAACCGTTGGCTGGAGCGATTTTGGCAGACTTATTTGAACCAAGCAGTCTAAGAAATGTGTTCACAGCCCTAGCCTCAGGCCTGATGCCTTCTGTGTGACAGAACTCGAAAGCCCAACACAAGGAGCACTACCCAACGCTTGTCAACCTGGATTGTTTAGCATTCAAAAACATGGTGGTTCTTTGGACCAAACATTTATAGCCTGGATCCAGTCACAGCTGCCTTAATCATTGAATCTCAAGGTTTCTATTAGGAGTTATTTAATTTCAGTGCTTTAAGGTTAGGGAAGAAAAGAAATGTATATAAATTCCAGATGATATTATTATTAGAAACATTTAGTATGACCTTTGAATTAAGAGACTTATTTAGTGTAGTAAAATAAGAGCTAAGAGATATATACTAGCATAAAGAGTAGAGAGTAAATTTTGATCTTAGGTACATTCCCGTATATTCTATGGAGAAAACAAGTATGCTGATAAAAACATGTTTTTCCAATGGAGGTACCCTTTAATATTTAAGATCAATGATTCTCAACTTTTTTTTTTTTGGTTTGTTTATGGGATAGTATTATTCTTTGACACAAAGTATTATAACATACTATGGAAGAGTTCAGAGATTCACATGTACATGTAGTTACATATAAAACATGACATACTTAGCTGAAATTTAGCAATATGTTACACTGCATACCTTTTATGAATCAATGCTCAAGAGATCAGGGTTTCCAGGTTCTTTATGAATGCTAATAAATGCTTTCTCTATTGTTAGATTTAGCATTAAATACTTTGATGCGGATAAAAGTTAAGCATTTTATTCATATAACTCAATTTCTGCCTCAACACTATTGTTGAAGAAGAATCCTTCCAAGAGAGATTGGCAGTTGTTGATTCTTTACTATGTTCCTCCTATGGGATTTTTGTTCCAAACAAAATTCATTTTTGGACATGCAGTTTTATTGTGACAGAAAAAATTCAAATTTAGAGTTGATGATTGAGGGTGGGACAATATGACTAAAGCCACCACTTAAGGAATGTCCAGAGCTAAGGAAGGACAAAATGCTTCTTTTAATATGTAATTCACATTGAACAAAAGTTGTAGTCAATACATAACTCCATTACAGGAAATTGTGTGCATGCAATAATATTTTTTTACAGTGAGTAACATCTTGTCATTTGTCAACACATTTGTCTTTTATATCCCCCTACAGCTAAATTTGGTTAGAAAAAGCATACATAAAAAGAGATCTAGCTATGTGCGGGGTTTTTAGTGCTCATCACTGAAAGACCTAAGTGCTTTGACAAGTTTGCTATTTTAACATGAAATGATACAAATGGTTGAGGAGTAAGCACATAAGAATAGTCCTCCTTCCCTCAAACTGGGCTTATCTGAAACTATAAGTCCATCCCTAGGACAGAGGAAGTACCTGGAAAGCTTTACTTGGAAGCTCTAAATAGCTAGAAATAGTACAAAATAAATAGGATTTTGTCCCAGGGTGTCACCCTGGGTCAGGGAAGGGGTTTGGGGGTGAAAAATTCTTGCTTCTTTAGGAGGATACATTCCTCACTTCATTAGCCACTATATTTTTGTCATGCTTCCTCACAGGTTCGTGAAATATAGGGTGCTACTCTTGGGATCCTATTTCTGGTCTGTTCCTCTCTGGGATGTATCTTCTCCCCTAATTCCTCTAGTAACAAGGGCCAAATCACCCCACCTACAGAGATGAGTGGACCTATGGATTTATTCTGAAGCCTCATTAAACTCTATTGTTTTTGCCATAGTCAAAAACATTTCCAGTTTTGCCTCAGTCAAGATCATTTCTCTTCTTCTATTTCTTATTGGGCTTCTAAAACTGAAGCTAATTTCTTGGGGTCTAAATGATAATAGGTATCTTTGAATGATGACAAGAAAATTACTTAAAATTTGAAAAGTAAACATATAGTTTGGTCGATAAAGTACATTTGAGGAAGACTTGAAGAGGAGGACAAGGAAAAAAATGAGGGAAGTTTTTATTTTTTGGAAGGTAAGTCAATATGCATTTTTAAAAGCACCTATGTGCCAAGCATTATGTACTAAGTATTGGAGATACAATTACAGGCAAAAAGAGAGATAAGCCCTGTCCTCAAGTAAATACATTCTAATGAGGAAGACTGGAAAAAAAAAAGAGTTGTTGAAATGCCTATGTTGAAATAGGATGAATCAAGGATGACTGGTCTGGTTCTTTTTCAAAAGAAGATTTAGAGAAGAACTTACCAATGAGAAAAGGGGCCCTCAGAGACAAAGGGAGAAGACAGATACAATATGATGGTGAAAACTTTCCCTTTTTCAGAAAGAAATTTAAGTTGGGGGGAATTATTTATTCATTTGATTTTCATTCTGAATTTTTCCACGTTGTGTTTTTCTTCTTAGCTCTTTTCAGTTTTAGCAAGAACTATACCTACCATTACTATACAACTTAGTTATATATGCATTTCTTTGTTATTAAAAAAAAACCATGTACTTGAAAATAATAGGTCAAATGAATGAATCTAAATGTAATTTCAATAAAAACAAAAGATTTGGATGAACAAAGGAAAAAAAATCACTTTTGCTCTCTGCCCCTCTACACATTCCCTGTACACACTTCCTCCTTCGACAGCTGTGACGAATGCTAGTTTCATGTCCTGTCTCATAAAACATGACTTACAAAGTGATGTGAGAATTGTGAAATGCCTCCCCCTTAGAATATTACCAAGAGAAAAATCTTGCCCCCTGAGAATAGATTCTTAAAACATATCTGTCCACCATTTGTCTGGGTTCGCTTGTTAGATTCAACTTTAGTACCCCTGAGCTTGGAAAACCTGACTGGTTGTTAAATTTCTATGCTCATTTTTGCGGTGAACATTCAAATAGAATTAGCAATTAAAAAAAAAAAGAATTTTTTTTGCAATCTTAGGGATGAGCAGTAGGCACTTAGAAGTGTTTCCCGATCATCCCAAGATATTTCTCAGTATACAATTTCTGGGATTCTCCAGAAGGTAAAGCTGCCAGAAGGGACCCAAGAGTCAACACTGGGGCATTTCCCAGTAACGCAGTGTTATTTCCAGCAAGCTCTGCTCTCTTGAGATGCAGTCTCTTGGAACAATATATATTTGAAAAGGCATCCACGTTGTGTGAGAGGGTCAATGTGCAGTCAAATAGCTGACCTAATGTGCCTTCTGTTGTCTGGGAAAACCCTCTGTGTTTAGAGGCACAGAACATTTCACAAGCCAGTTCAGCTTCCCTTACCTTAGAACTTATCTTTCTTTCTCATCAATTGCCTCTTGGGCTTTGAAGTTTTGTCTTGCTGTGTCCCTTCAGTGAATCCCAAGTTCCCCCCTAAAAATAACAATGGATACTTGTCTGCCAACAAGGTATTCCGCTTTCTGGAAATTCACTGAGAGTAGAGACATGAAAATGTCACTCCTGAAGATGCTGTGGGGTAAATTCCCAGACTACAGTTTGATTGAGCATCAAGACTATAAACAACTTGGCAATTAGACAAACCCTCTATCTTCCAGCCCCCTCTATCATTATCCAGGTGTTCAAATGGTTTCCCTGAGCCATACATTTTCAAAGACTTGTTTATGAAGTTCATCTGTGTCAATAAAGAGTTCTACATAAAAATGTCAATAACTGGCTGTTACTTTTTCTGTACTTCTGTCAAACAAATATTACCCATGCAATTCTCATAGTATTATTGCAATTAAAAAAAATCAAAGTTTTTAGAATTTTCAAGCTGGAATGGAACTTAATGATAATTTAGATTCTAGACCAATTTACTTATTTTATATATAAGGGAAATGAGCCTCAGAGAAGTGAAGTGATTTGTAGTTGTGCGGTTGTTTTTCATTCATATCTGACTCTATGTGACTCCATTTGAGATTTTTTGTTTTTTGTTTTTGTTTTTTTGGCAGAGATGCTGGAGCGGTTTGTTATTTCCTTCTCCAACTCTTTTTTTCAGATGAGGAAACTGAGGAAGACAGGATTAAGTTATTTGCCTGAGATCACACAACTAGGAAGAATTGAGGCCAGATTTAGTATCAAGATGAGTCTTTCTGGTTCCTAGCAAATGCTCTATCCCTCCAGCACTTAGGTGCCCAGAGTGATTTATAAAATCTTATCTTTAAGGCTTGTGATGACTTTTAAAGGCCAATGATACTAATCCCTCTAACTGTAAATAGGAGGGAAAGTGAGAAGTGGTGACTTGCCTGTGGCCAAGCAGCTAGTAAGAGCCTGAGAGCAGAGTTGAAACTCGGTCTGCCTCACTCCAAGCCCAGAACTTTATTCTCTGCATCACCTACCTGCTCTAATTTGTTCTAGGTCGTATAGGTATTTATTTGGTGGTAGAACCAATACTCAAAGTCAGATTTCTAGATCCAATCCAGATGTGGGATCCAGTTATATAGGATATTTTCTCCTGGCTCTCATAGGTATGACAAGGATCAGATGTCTCAAAAGAAAATCATAGGTCAGTGACAAACCACTCCAATGAAAGAGGAAATTGAGATAGGAGAATTGCACAAGTGACTTTTTATCATACCCTAATGCAAGTTGAGAGTTGAGGCAGAAGTACATATCTAAATTACAAATGTAACTAATGCAAAGTCTTATAGAAAGCCAGATGTTAGAATAAAAAAGACTATCTTGGCATAAACATGAGATATATATGGGGCTCTATGAAAAGCCTGGCAAATGACCAGAAAGGTTTGGTTACTTGGGGAATGTGGAGGATCTGGAATGATTTGACAGATTCAAACGAGTGCTATGTTAGGAAAGAGTAGATGGCTGTTTATATGGTATGACATGAGAGAAAGTAAAAGATTATTTTGTTTCCAAAGTCTCTCCATTCCAATCTATCCTTCATAAAATTGTCAATATAATTTTCCTAAAGCACAGATTTGACACATTACTTCCTTACTCGAAAAACTTCCATACTCCCTAATATTTTCACAATAAAACAGAAACTACTTAATGTGGCAGTTAAGGCTTTCAATAATCTAGATCTAGCATTGTTCCTTATTTTTTTATATTTCTCACTTTCATTCATTCTACATTTCAGACAGACTACATTTCAGACTTACTACTGTAAGCTATTCCTAGAATTATACCTGCTATCTTCTACCGCTGTGCACTGGCTGTATTGTTTTTGGCTATATGACATTTCCTTGTGCTCTCTGAACACTGGAGTCTGTTTCTTTAAGAGTTAGGTAAGGTGTCACTTTTTCATGGAAAGCTTCATTGATCTTCCCAGCTGAAAATGTTTTCTCATCCTAAATTTTTTTTTTTTCTATTGTGCTTCTCTGGATCTTTTATTTGTACCCATCTAATCAGAAAATCAGCAAATTTTTAAAAAAGTGACTTAAAACAGGGTAGAATTTCTGGAAATCAAAGATAAGAAACACACTTGATATGTAACAATTGCTAAAGCAAAATTAGTTATGTTTAAGCTGACTTCAAAAAGAATACACTAGAAATCATAATTTCAGATAATGTAACAGCAAAAATAGATGACTAAAAGAGGTAAATAGGGAAATTATGTTATTTTGAAAAGTGTTGAATTCCATAGCATTGACATACTTAAAGGAAAGGCTCATTTAGAGTTATAGGGAAGGGAAATAGACAGCAGAATTATAATATTTAAAGACCTCAATGTATCCTTTGCAAACCTAGATAAATGCAACCATCACCACCATCACTACAATAAACAAGATGTAAGTTACAGACCTGACCAGAATTTTTGAAAAATTAGATATGATAGATCTTTGGCAATTATTTAATGAAAATAAAAAATCTCTCTATATTTTTTCAGCTCTACAAAGGCAGATTCACAAAAATTGGTCACATCAACAAATTAAAAAGCAGAAATATTAAGCACATTTTATTGACACAATGCTAGAAAATTATATTCAATGAAGAGCCATTGAAAAAACATTAAAATAAATTGGAAACTCAATAGCCTAATACTAAGAAATTGGAAAAGCAAAAAATAAATGATAGAAACAATAGATAATTTCATCAAAGAAAATAACAATAACAAAAACCCAATAACACTTGGAAGGAATAGTTGAACAAATCCTTAGGGGAAAATATATGTTTAAACATTTTTATCAACAAACTGAGAAAGAATAGATAGATCAGAAATATAACTAAAAAAATAAAATCTAGGAAATCCTTTGATACCATTATTGCCCTCCTTGCATTATACTTATCGGCATACATTTCATTTTTCTTCTTGAGAGGAAAGTTCCTTGAAAGGAATGCTGGGCATTTTTTATCTTTGTATTCAGTGCCTCTCATAATGGTATACTTAGTAAGTCTTCAATTAATGCTTGTTGAATAACTTGAATATGAATAGACTGGCATAAAAGGAATGGTGTTGTAATCAATGAAAATCTATTAAAATATTATTCAAGATTAGTTTCTCTGAGTCCTGAGAGAACAAGATTTAGCACAGATAAATTTTGATAAGGTAGAAGAGAGCAAGGAAAATCTGGGGGATAATAACATAGAAAGTCACTGCATCTTTAGAGACTTCTTTATTTGTGTGTACAGTTTATTTCTGAACACTGACCTAGATGGAAAGGACTTTCTATTTCTCTTCAAGGGCTACAACAATTTTTTTTTTTTTTTTTTGGCTAAACTGAATTGAATTAAATTGAATTCTTCAAAGCTAAGATATTGATATGCCTGTGAAATTAGCTTCAACTAATGCCAATTTCTTCTTTGTTTCAGGCTAATTTAAAAAGACTCATCATCAGATTTTCTTTGTGAATACTTTATTTTCAATCATTACACTATATTATTATATAAGTATATGTGTACATTACAGTTTTTAAAAAGCAAATGACCATATTAAATCATATAAATACTGCCACTTGGAAAACTGGGGATAATTATTTTTTTTAAATCTCTTTTAAAATGAAAATTATATGATTGTATGATGAGCCTAGATCTTGTGGGTGAATGATGAATTCCATGTAAGACACAAGAATGAAGGATCATAGATTTGAAACTACAAAGAAACCAAGAGGCTATCTGAATACCTCATTTTACACATGACAAAATTGAGGAAGGCCCAAGGAAGTTAAATTAGTTGCCTGAGGACTCATATAGTAAGTCTCAGAATTTGGTTCTAAATCTAGGTCTTCTATGACTCCAAAAGTTACTGAATTTTCTATATCACCTTTTGGGGCTAAGTTGTGATTCATCTGTATTGGAAGATTAAATTGGAGCGCCTCAGATTTAATGAATTTGTTAATTTAACCAGTGTTCTATTGATTACTTACCAAATGCAAGTCATTTGGCAAATTCTAGGGCTATAATCCTTGCCCTCCAGGAATTTACATCTAATATAGGAACTTGTTTGAGTTCTGCCACAATTAATTAATTTGCTAAATTTCTAATCTGCTAAAATGAGTGACCATCTATCTATCCATCTATTTATATTTTGGCAAAGTTCATGAAAAATGTTGTGAGGTTAATACATTAATCAATCAATGATACTTCCCTTCTGGATGAGGATAAATTAAGTTGAGCTGAAAACTATAAAAGCTATGGGTACATTCCACCAGGCTTGCTATTTCTCTGATGAGGCAGCAAGTTAGGAAGGAAAAAAAGAAAATCTGATTTATCTGGTTGCTTTGATATGTTTCGTCTATAATAACATATTTTCAGAAGGTATATTTTCATACTTAACTCAGGGGAAAAGATCCAAACAGTGACCTTCTAAAATATGAGGAGTCAATGCAGCAAGGTGATGGGTATAATGAGTAAGGAAAAGGCAAAAAGGAATAGATGAAGGAAAAGGGAATATTATCAATATTATACACAGTGATTCTTAAACCTTAATCTAAAAGGCTAAGATCATTTCTCCTAGATTGTCTGTGTGGAAGTTGGAGGACTATGAGAATACTACTTCCTCCATGAAGTTTTTCCTGACTGTCTTTCTAAGTATCTTCTCTTCTCTCCCTCCTTCCCTCTCTCCCTCCCTTCCTTCCTTTCTCTCTCTCCCTCCTTCTCTCCCTTCCTTTCTCTCTCTCCCTCCTTCTCTTCCTTCCTTCCTTCCTTCCTTCCTTCCTTTTTCTCTCTCTGGATATAAATAATTGGAGTTTAGAGTATATGCATTTATAGAAGAAGCACCCTATCATACATTAGAAGTCACCTATTTCAACCCTCTTACACTAGTCAATTTAAATGACTTACTTAAGGTCACATACTCATTAGCAATGGTTTAGCTGAAGTCAGAAATAGGAGGTAAGTTTCTCAAAATTGTCAACATTATAAAGCTGGCAGGATAAAGATCTAGGTGATAAAGAATTCCAAAAGAATAAGCCAGTAGTCCGATTCTTTTTGTACAGCAAAATAATGGTTTGGACATGTATACTTATTTTTTATTTAGTTTATACTCTAATATATTTAATATGTATTGGTGATTCTGCCATCTAGGGGAGGGAGTGGGGGGAAGGAGGGGAAAAATTGGAACAAAAGGTTTGACAATTGTCAATGCTGTAAAATTATCCATGCATATAACTTGTAAATAAAAAGCTATTAAAATAACAATAATAATAAAAAAAGAATAAGCCAGAATACTGCACCAAATCTATGATAATGAAATTTAATAGGGATAAAAGAAAAGTCTTAGGCTAGGGTTAAAAAACAAACAACCCCCTCAACAACAACAACAACAGCAACAATTGTTAAGAACATGAGCTGGGGAAAGTATGACTAGATTGCCATTCCACTGGGGGGAAAAAAAGATCTGAGGGCTGTAGTGGATGGAAAATTTAAGGAGTCATTAGAAAATTCAAGTCTTTTGATTGAAATGCAGCACAATTTTCATTACACCAAGGTGGTTTGCATCATAGGAGTCACATAATTATTTTCTGTCTTTCTGCTTGACTTTGGTTTCATGTCTCTAAATCTTGTTTCCCTCTACATTCTAAATTCAGAACGTGGCCCTTGTCTTATCTATCATATCCTTACTTGTAATACTTAGCACAGCAATTTAATGAAAAGTTGTTGAACTATTTACTTGTCATGCCTCAGTTTTTCTAATTGTAAAATTCAGGAGTTAAACTTGGTCATCTCACCTCCCTTCCACATCTAAAATTCTGATGATTCTATAATTCTAACTTTCCACTCAACAACTGGAGAGGTCTTGCTAGGACTAGGAAAAGGGCTGGCCTCTGACTACTTTACAGCCTGCAGGTGCTGCTGTGGTATAGGGATTGTCAAAAGAAATACATCAAACAATAGGGATAAAAAGACTTCTTCCTTTAAAAAAAAAATGGATTCTGTTTATATCCCACGTGAGGCAGCAGGTTTCCCCTACTCCTGCATCTGTCTGTGAAAGGACTTGGGTTGGTTTCCCGAACATGGTCAGGACAGGAGGGCGTGTTTTCTAGCCAGCTGGACCTTCATATCTGAAAGGATGTCCTGTTTACATTTGGCACTAGAGCTTAGTAATTGCACTGCCTGACTGCCCCAGAAATGAGGTGAAACACAAGAGAGGCTGATGGCTCAAAATGGATTTTTCACACAAATTTGAAAAATGACACTTGTATGACCCCTGTCATCATACCACCCGGGATTAGTTTTCTAAAGATCTATATTTAAAAAGAATACAAACTTAGGAGGGTGAGGCTGTGGCATCCATGGAATGCTTTTTTGGGTGGCTTGAAGGTTTTTTCCCCCTTGTTTCTCTTTTTCTTTTCCTTCTTTCTGTCTCTTTTCCCCTGTGCTCGAACAAAGAGAATAAGGAGAGTTAGGAGCTTGGCTGACTGCCAAACTCATTTCATGAAATGACCTGTGTAGGTAACTGAATACCATACAGTGGAATATTATCATAGTAAAGCATCCAGGAAGGAGAAAATTAATAGAGCGGAGGTATTTTAAGGGTAGAAAAGATTTTGTTTTTCTTTTAAGAGAGAAGTTAACTTTAAGGGCAGGTGGTGAAAGAAATAGAACAGGAATAGAGGGATTGAAAAAGAAACTTGTGAATCCGTTTGGCGTAGTAGTTCTTAAGCGCCTGAGTGGAAAGAATCCATTTCCCCCAGTTTGTCTGTCATAAAAGCTCAGTCATTGTGAAGATCCTAGCTCATACATTTATTCATTTATCCATCTATCCATCCATTAACATTTAAAATCATTTATTTATTTTTATTTATTTATTTTTAAAACAAGAGAGTATCTCTCTATTTTTCCACTCCAGAAAAGCAGGGGCAACTCATGGGCTCAGTATGACTGATCCACAGGGAACTCTTGTTTTCTTTCCTGACTGCTCAGGAAAGTCACTCCTCTTTAGGCAACTTCATGACCCCTGTTCTCAGGGGCTTACGATATTCATGCTGAATTTAGTGCAGATACAAAATCTATTTCACTCTATGCAGCCCAAAACTCCTGAGCTCAGGAGATCCACCAGCTTAGTCCAGTAGTAGGGATTACAGGCATGTGTTCCATGTCCAGCTCAACGAACATATATTAGTCCTTCACTACACATAAACCATTGTGGTAAATCTTGAATACACAAACAAGTAAAAAAAAAAAAACACTCTCTTTCCTTGAGGAGTTTGGAAGGGACGATGGCACAGGGAGGAACTCAGTAGGGCATCAATCACTAAGCCTTTAATAAGACTTTACTATATTCCAGGCACTGTGCCAGAGATACAAAGAATGAAACACTCCCTGCATTTAAGAAGCTTACATTCTAACTATAGGCAAAAGAAGAAAATAAAAAATGCATGCAAAATAAAATTATGTAATATCAAGTGTGAGAGAATGCTAATAGCTAAGGTGTGTGTATGTGTGGGGAGTAAGGAATGGAGGGGCAGCTAGGTGGCACAGTGGATATAGCATTGGATCTGGAATTAGGAAGACCTGACTTCAAATCCTGCCTGATTTTTTAGCTCCATGTTTCCTAAGTCACTTACTCTGTTTTTTCATCTATAGAATGGGGATAGTGATAGCACCTTTGTTTCAGGGTTGTTGTGAGGACTAAATAAGAGAATAATTTTAAAACGCTTAGCACAATATCTGGCATATAATAGACTACATAGATATTAGTTATTATTATTAATCAGGAAGTGCTTCATAAAAAAGGTAGGACTTAAACCATATTTTGAAGGTATTTAGAGTTTCTACAAAGAAGAGATGAGAAGAGAATGCATTCTAGACATAGGGAATTACATAAAGACATGAAGATATGGAGGTGAAGCATTGTTTAGGGGCAACAGTTAGCTGGTCAGTGAAACTGGAAGTAGGATGTATAAATGGAAGTTATATAAAGTGGGAGCCAAACTGGGGGGGAGGGGATTTCATTAATTCATTGATTCATCCAAAATTCAACATTTATTGAGGATCTCATTTGTAGACCACCTTTTCCATAACAGCTTTCCTGACTAGTGCAGCCTACATTTAATAATGTCCCTTATCAATTTCTATAACATTTATAGCCTCTATAACACAAGTATCACTCACCCTGCCCAGGGCATCCCACAAAAATCCCAAGTAGGACCCAAACCAGATTAAAGTGTAATTGCTAAATGTTTGGCAAATAAACAAAAATATGCTAAAATGTAAATGATGTTAATAAATTATTTTCTAAGTCAATATGGTCCTGAAGAGATTCTTATGGATGATTTATTGTATTTCTTTTCTTTTAGAGTGAATTGCAAATTTAAACCTTAACAATAGATTGTTTTGTACTGTTGATTATTATGTGTCCATTTCTTTTTTCCCAAATTGAGTTTGAGCTTTTTTAGTGTCTAGTCCAAGCTTCTTCTTATCTTCCCACAGAGCAAACATAATGATTGATCAGCCAGATGATGATATTGTAGCTTACCTATCTGTAACAGGCAATCTTTGGGATAAGAATGGGACAAACTTAGTTTTCCATGCTTTTGCCTTACTCAGTGTGCATGTTTATTCATTACATATAACAAATGATAGGATACTGGCTATACATTATGTAAATTTGATCATGTCAAGGTCTGCTCTAGGAAGAAATGGTCCCAGAATAAGTGATGGAACAGCCAAGTAAATGAAAACCTGGGTCCTCATAAACTACCATTCATCATAGATTAGGAAGACAACTGTATTTGTTTCAATCTACAGGTAAGAAAACAATTGGGCTAGCATCAAGTATATGATACCACATTTGTCCCTAGGCTTTTTAAAATTTTGTGTGGAATTTGGGGAGAAAGGTAAAGTATTAAAGAACATTACAGAGATCTAAAAGCCCTTGTTTGTATATTTACATCTTTGAACAAGCTCATTCTGACTCCATAACTCCTTAATTAGAGGCACAGTCATTTTCTTTTCTGTAGGGCATTTTTTTTTTACCCTCACAATACAAGCATACATTTGGTAACTAATACCAGCAATTAGCCTCATCTGCTATGTAAATGAGTGTAATTGCAATTAAATACTTTAGTAGGCCCAAAGGGAAAACATGCAATCATTGCAAAGTAAGTAGGAGAACATGGTTAAGGGACATTTAGGAGTGTTAGCAGAAGTGTCTTTCCCCGCCATGGTATCAGTGGTGTCTATAATGCTTTCTGCAGTGAATTATTTCACTCAGAGCTGTAGAAGCTAACTAATATTCCTTTTTTTTTTTTTCCTGCAAACACCTAGAAAATGGTAAGAACAAGGTATTTTCCTTTTCAGAATTAGAATTATTTCAGTTTGGAAAGATGATTTCCTTCCACTGTAGCACAGGACACAAGAAGCCCAAGTTTGAGCTGCAACCTGCTATTATATTAGTAATAGATGTATATACGCTGTATGTGTATAGAAGTATATATACAGTACACTGTTTGTGTAAAGTTTCAATTTAATAGGGATTAAAGAAGATTTATAATAGCTTGTTCAAAAAAGAAGATGTTCCTTCTGCAAGAGTGGTCATTTTCTGTTAGTTAATAAATTCATTCAACAAGTATTTACTGAGTAGTACCTCAGAAAAGCTAAGTTTGTGTGGTGTGAAGTGATTAGGTCACTGAGTCTCAGAGTTAGGGAAACCTGGATTCAACTCAGATGCCTACTAGCCACATATTCCTCAGCAAGTAACTTAATCTCTCTTTACCTCAGTTTCCTTATTTGAAAATGAAAAGTTTGAACTAGATGGACTCTAAGATATCTTCCAGCTCTAAATCAGTGATTCAGTGATCCAGGTTCAGCAGAGGATAAAAAGATGAGTAAGATACAATGCCACGCAATAGAATTGTGCTAATCTATTTTTACCACAGAAAAGTAAGGGGGATAGGATAGGCAAGTACTGTAACTATTAAATAAGACAGAGGATCAAAGTTTTAAGAAAAGAACTAAAGAAAAGGGGAGCTTAGAATTAAGAAATTTATTTCTGGCATATGTATTGCAGTTGTTTTTTTAATACTTTATCTTACTCTCCAAATTCCATTTTGTCCTGAATCTGGAATCAGAAAAGACGTGTTTCAACCACAACTCCAAGTTTCAGTTCATGCTTCCTTTGAAGGAATCTAAGCTCACTGAACCTCAGTTTCTTTATTTTTAAAAAGGGTCCATTTTATAGGCTTGTTGTGATGGCAATGCTTTGAGAGTGTTAAATACATATTCCTTACAGGCAGCTCTGTGGCTTAGTGGATAGAGTACAGAGCCTGAAGTTTGGATGAACTGAGTTCAAATCCATTCTCAGATACTTTCTAGCTGGGTGACCTTGGACAAGTTATTAATCTGTTTCAGTTTTCTCAGTTGTAAAATGTGGATAATATCATCTACTTCGTAGGATTGTTCTGAGGAACAAATAAAAAAAGTTGTAAAGCTCTTAGGATGGTTAATAAATGCTTTTCCTCATCCCTAAATGTGAATTATTACTACCTCATTGGGGAGACCAAGAAAATGACTATACTTCTAATTAAGGAGCCATAGAGCCAAAATGAGTTTGTTCAAAGACAGAAATATACAAATGAAGGCTTTCATGAAGGAGGCAGCATTTGATGTGAACTTTGAAAAATGGGTAACATGGGGGACAGGATGCCAGGGAGGATGACTCACAATGGCAAATATAGAGATATAGAAAAGTACAAGGGAGTATTTGGGATAGTTTGGCTAGAACACCAGGGGAAAATGGCTGGAATGGTGCTACTCTCAATAGAAATAGGAAAATCAGGCATTTGGATGGGAGGGAGGAAAAACTGGTTTTGGACAAATTGAAATTGAGTTACCAGAAGGACATTTAAACATAAATGTCTAATAAACAGGAAATTGAGGCTAGAGATATAAATTTGTCAGTTTTTTTGTGTAAAGATTTATGTAATCATCTAAGTTATGGCAGGGGATGAGATCACCAAGGATATTTAAAAGAAAAAGAATGACAAAAATTGAGCATTGAAGAATTATAGATGTTTATTGAATTGAAGTAAAGATTTCCTATGTTTAGGTTTTGGAAGAAAGAAGAGGCACGAGCAAAAAGGCAGAGTTGTGACAAAGGTGGAGCTGTGTTATGGAAGCCTGGCAAGGAGAAAGTTTCAAGGAGGGAGTGGTAATAATATAGGTCATACAGAGAAGTTATAGGTTGAAGAATAAAAGGTCATTGTATCCATCAAGTGCAAGTTTATAGGAGGTCTTTGAGAAACGATTCTAATATAATACTGTTAGGGGAATCCAGGATTCATAGAATGAATGCACAGATAGGGTGAAGGAGGCAGTGAGTGCATTCTGTTTCTCAAAATGGGGTCCAGATCTCCTGGGAGATCCTAGGAGTCCTCAAGAACATTTGAGTGGGTCCATGAGGTCAAAACTATTTCCATAACAATACAAAACATTCAAATTTCAAATATGGTAAATACTGATAGATATAACCTATACAAGCAAAAGTTCTTTGAGGTTATCCTCAGTAATTTTTAAGACTTAAAGGGCTGTCAAAAATTTTGAGAACGACTATTGTAGATTACTAAATTTCTTGTTTGTGGTCTAATGAGAATGCAGGTTTCAGATCTAACATTCTGTGATTCTCTGAAAGCAACAATAAAACTGTACTGGAAATTTCTTTGTTTCAGAAAGTGGTAGGATGATGTATAATGAGATTTCATTTCCCCCAAATTTCCTCTCAGCATTTTCCCCCAAAGGGAGAAGCAACATGGAAAACTCAAAGAACCAAGGGGAAAAATAAACCCCCTAAGTCTTTTCAGTCATTTCTAAAAAAGAGCAAAGTGGGAAGAGTTCCTCTTTCCTGCACTTTGAAGTTCAATTTGTCCTGTTGAAACTCCCAAGTTAAGGGTACAGGAGTTTTCAGACTTGGTAGATTTGACCTATCTTTGCAGAGAAGGAAGACAGTTAATTGGCCAGATGTTTAATATGTACAGTTTAGAAGACAACTTTAATAACAAACAGAAGAATACCGTGTTTCCTGTACCCTGTGCCATCTGAAAGTATGTTTGGGAGCTTCCTTTTCTCATACTTTAGAGGAAAAAAGGCACACATGTGTGCAAACACACACTCTGATACCAACCAATTTAAAATATAGTACTAAGAGAAATCATTACAGATATTAGTGAAATAGGTAACTTTCCACTCTTGTGGAAGGACTTTATGAAGTCTGCATTTTCTAAAGTTAAGGCTACCCTTAGAGAGCAATTAATCAAACACAATAGGAATGTTTGGGATTAAAATGCCCCAGTAGAGTCAAGTCCTATTTTCACAGTTTAAATCTGATAGGTTCCCCCAGGACTTCAAATCCAATACATTTTTTAAAAAAAGATCTGGTGACTTTTTAATGGGCTAAGGGAGGTAGGGGGTAGGAAATGTGCTTTTAGAAGGAAGCAGGGACGTGGTACATACCTTTATTTCACCCCATCATTAAGGTTCAATTTTTAAAAAGCTGTGTCATTTTTAGAATGAAATGAGAGGAGAGAGTTTGAATGAAAGACTAACTCACTCCATTATCCATGACAGGCAACTAGTGAGGGAGATATATGCTAAGACAATATATAAAAGGTGACTGACTACACCATAAAGGCCTCTCTTAGCTGGTGAGAAGAGAACAAATTTAACTGATTTCATTCCAAACTCCTCTAATTTGCTTAAGTTAGAACTGGCTCATTTGTCATCCTCTGGGATTTGTCCCCTATCTCAAAGTTTACCCTTTCCATTTTCATTTACAATAAAGTCCACATACTTAGTGCAATGGTTATATGTCCATCTGTGCACCATAAAAACAACTGACTATAAGGTAGCTGACTAGTATAGTGATGGATGAGTTTTAATGAAACTTTGGTTTGGAAGGCTACTAATGCTGAATCTACTTAACATTTTTTTTTTCTTCAATGTAGAAATACTCAGGAAAAACAACAACAAACAACAACCTGTTCTTACGCTAAATTACTATTATCATTTTGCTAGAGGAATGTTTTTGAAGTGCTCTGGGTTTAGGGTGGCAAATCCAACAACTTTTTAAATATCTGTTAGTTTTCAGGGAATACAACTTCAATGATTATTCAGCTGTTAACTGTGTATTCTGTTCTTCCAAAAGAACAACAACTAAAAAAAGGAGCGGGGGTGGGGAGGAAAAATTCAAAACATGAAACTTCAAGTGATTTGTGGGTTTTCTTCTATTCTTTTTTCTATTTGATCCTTTACCTCCTGAGACAGTGAAAGTAGCAAGCCAAGCCCTTAGTATAATTACAGGTTTGAAAACTGGACAGTCTTGCCAACAGTACTGCATTGATCAAGGCTAACTTCCCAGCCTCAGCTTGGGTCTCTAGGCACTGCAATTTACTTACTGCTAGGCCAAAAGATCCTGGCCTGAGAGTAACTCAAACCAACATGTAGAAGATTGCTTCTACTGATTTTCTCAGCAGACTCTAGATGCCCAACTTGACTGATAAATGTTGTTTGGAAAGGGAAATTGTCTAGAAGGTGATAAAAATAACTTTGTTTATATTCTTCAGCATGCAAAACAAAGCCACAAAGTTCTCAGACCCTACTTCCAAGTTTTTTGGTCTAGACAGATCACTCAGCCTGGGTTTGACCTTCTGTACTCAGTTATATATTTGCTCTTCTTGTAGAAATTACAGGCAACCAATCATGGGGCCACCATTCAGCTGATCCCTTTCTCCCTTTCCTGTTCTTTCTTTTTCCTATTTTTGTGCCACAAAGTATGTTCTTAGAGCTTTCTCATTAATTGCTTCAGTGGAGTATGGTCTTCCTCTCTTCAAACTGTTTTTTTCTTGTTTTCAGTGACCAAAAAGATGTGAAAGAAAATGAGAACTTTAAGTTTTATTTTTTTAAGACTCCAGATTACCTTGACCTACCCTTCTCAGATCATGAGATATTCACTGGATTGAAAATAATGCATATATTAGGATGAGATTTCACTTATTTTTAAGCCAAAGAAGGATTTAGTTCTATTGTATGTTTAGTATAATACATTCCTGCTATGCTTGATTTATTGCTCTCAAATGATGACCTTACTCATTGCCTCCATCCCTGTAGAAGAATCTCAGTTCAAATTCTTAAAGTCAGGTACATTTTTAAAGGAAAAAAATGTTAGGGATAAGTGTTAGAAATTTGCTCCTCCCTTCACAAAGGGGAAAAACTTTGTGTTGTGTGTGTGTGTGCGCACACGTGTTTGTGTGTATGGTATAAGTAACGTGTGATTGGTTTTATTTATTTATTTTTTGGTAAACCTGAAAAGAAGCAGCCATCTTGCCAGTAAAGCTGATTTCCAAGAAGGTTCTTTTCAGTTAATCAAAAAAAAAAAATCAAAGGAGAGCTTATTAAAGATTATTACTTTCTAGGCACTTTGTTAGGAGTAGGGATGCAAATACAAATAAAAACAAAAACAAAAACAACAAAAACCCCAAACTCCAAAACAAAAATAACTTGCCTTCAAACTTATATGCTATAGGGGTATATAAGGGGATCTGATGGATCTCTGATTACCCTTTATATCCCACCTCTCCTCCAATATATTCTATAATCTAGATAAATTGGCTTACTTTTAAAGAATTATCTATAAAGTAATTAAGGTGGGGTGGAGATGACTAGAAACAGAGGAAGATTAGAAAGGTTTCTTGCAAAAGAGCATTTGAGATGAAACTTGAAAGTAGCTACAGGTCACAAGGGGCAAAGATGGTGAGGAAGAATATTCTAGGGATGATGGAGAGAATACAAAGAAATCAATATGGAAAATGAAATGTAGTACAGAAGGAGCACCAAGTAAGCTAATTTGCCTAGATTGTAGAATGTTTGTTTGTGGAGTTGGGATGTGGGATGTAACATGAAATCAGCTTGGAAAGGAAACTGAGACAGACAAATTAAGTGATTGCTCAGGGTCACATAGCTACTAAGTGTATGGGGAGTTCAGTTTTAGCTCTGGTCTTTCTTGATTGTCAGTCTGACATTCTATCCAACTGAACCACCTTGCTACGTTTTATGTTAGATATGTTGTATTATTTCAATGGAAATATATATATATATATATATATATAATATATATATATATATATATATATCATTTGGGGAATGAAGAAATTCAGACAGACACAATAAAAGGGATATCTGAAAAGATGATATTAGTAAATAACATAGAGCTTAGAAGAATATTTCATTTATAGTAAGATCTTAAACTAGAGAACAATGCTGAAATTGAATAGAGATAAATGTAAAATTTTATGCTTGGGTTTCAATCAACCAAGTTCAAATTGGAGGAAATGTGTCTAGACAATATGGGAGGTGATTACACAAACACACACACACACACACACACACAACTATAGACACAGTCTCCTACCCATCTATCCTCAACAAAAAATTAAAGTGTTTAAAACATAAATGATAGAATTTAGATCCAGAAGGTACCCTAGATAACCTCTAATTCAAGACCCTAATTTTACAGATAAAGAAGCTGAGGAACAATAACTTAAGTGACCTATCTTTGGTCATACAGCTAGGACTACTAGAGCTAGCATTTTAATTCAAGTCTTTTGAATTTGAATTCATTTCATAGGATATTCAGGGACTTTTTATTTTGCACAATGTTATTCTTATTACAATTGCAAGTTATTTCTCTGATTATCTTATAGACAATACCAGAAGTATTTATCAGGACCTATGCTTCATTTTATCTTCAGAGAAAAATCAGAAGTACCCTTACCTTCTGGGAAAGATTAGTATGTGGCTATCTCTTCTTGACCTAACTAGTTCTGAGCATTAGTATGGGGGAACAGTATTAGATTTATGGCAAAGTAATTTAAGTTTAAATCATGACTGATACTCATTGTTTGATATTGGATGAGAAGTCTTTTAACTTCTCTAGGTCTTAGTTTTCTCATTATTAAACTAGAAGATTGGACAAGATCTCCATGTTCCTTCTGACTTCCTATCTGTTATCCTATAACTCTTTTTAAACATAGCTAGGGTTGGCTAGGCATTTAGAAAGCTGGATTCAAATACCAATTTTCTGTGGTATTTCCGATTCTTATTGGATTTCCCTTTAGGACAAATGTATTCATGTCATTTCAGGATTTCCACTTTGGATCTGCATAGAAACCAGAAGCTGGAGTTATCTAAAAGAGATAAGGTCAGAACCTTCATAAAAGGTAGTTTGGAGTTTGGTTTCAAAGGTCAACAATGGTTCAGTGGGAGAGGAAAGAACAGGGGCTGAATAGTGGGTTGGACTGAAGAGGGGGATGTTGGCTATTACCCATTTCTGTTTTTATCCTAAGGGAGGAGGATTGCTTTGAAGAAAAAAAAAATTCCCACTGAAATAGGTAGTTAAATAGGTAAATTTTAGTTACTGATAAAGCCTAATCTCTGGTTTCAG
This sequence comes from Antechinus flavipes, assembly GCF_016432865.1. Lineage (NCBI taxonomy): Eukaryota > Metazoa > Chordata > Mammalia > Dasyuromorphia > Dasyuridae > Antechinus > Antechinus flavipes. Next base: position 266,981,415 of record NC_067399.1, read on the forward strand.
AGATAAGCAAAACAAGAAATACAGTGTACAAATTATCAGTATGATAGGAGGGTCAGACTTGACAAATTGTCTAAAAGGGATGTTGGAGAATGCTCAAAATTATTACATAATTGGCTAAATTTAAACCTAAAGAGCAGTCCTCTCTGAAGGTGTGTGGGTGGAAAGGGGAAGGAACAGAAGAAAAACAATAGTCTTTATTTTCACAATATAATTTTAGACCAGAGCCTAGGCAAGCAGATTCAATATCATGTTTTTTTTTTTGAACTGAAATTCACCTTAGTCCCATGGAGCACACATTTTTTTTTTTTTTTTTTTTCAGTTTAGCTACTATAACCAGTGTATTTTTCTGGCCTCCTCATAAGTGGAATTGTCTCAGCCTTTCCCCTGCAGAACAAAAAACATAAACATGAGGTGCATGAAAATGGAAACAGGATCTTGCTTCTCACTGTTTCACAACGGTACTTAGCAGTGACCTTTGACTTCCATTAAGATGCTGTGGAAACTTAGGGATCTTGGGTGCATAGTTCACTGTGGGAATTTCTTTTTTGGTTTGTTTTAGTTGTTTTTGTTGTTGTCTCTTTCCTTCTACATTTTGGATTTCCATGGGGCCATGATGTCAATTAAACCCACCTCTAAGAGTCCTTATTTGGCAATGAAGTTAGAGGCTGAGATTTGCCTGGGACATGGAGGTCAGTTTAAAATCCTTCTTTAATATTTGCGTGGGAAAAGAAAATAAGATGTTTTCCACACTAGTCTATTGATTGTATCTGTTTGTGTACAACAGAATAGGTTTTGTGAAGATGTGTCAGCATTCTTCTCTTATCATGGTATGGAAGTATCCTATGGTACAGAGACTCTGCCAGAAGAATTTAAGCAAATTTTACTCAAATTAGAGAGGTTTCCAGCATGAACCTAGGGATAAGCTTTTGTCTTCTTTCTATGGAGAATTCATTAGCTAGTGGTCAAATACCTTGGAGATAAGATTCTTTGTATTTAGCTATGTAATGAATTCTCTGGCTATGATCATCTATGAAACAGGTTAAAATACAAAATGATCCCCATTTCTGTGCAGTCTATATATTTTAGTTGTCATCTATCAATCCAAACAGATTCTAAAATTTATGGTTCTATTTCAAATTTTATTAGGTTTCATTAAGAACCTATGTACCCATCAGAGAAAAAAAAAACTTACTTCTAATGGGAAGATCTTAAAAATATATCCCTTAGGATGCCCATCAATAGGGGACTGACTGAATACGTTGTGGTATAGGATTGTAATGCAATATTATTATGCTATAAGGAATGCAAGCAGGCTGATTTCTTTTTTAAATTAATTAATTTTTTTATTAAAGCTTTTTATTTACAAAACATTTGCATAGGTGATTTTTCCAACATTGACCCTTGTATAACCTTTTGTTCCAAATTTTCCCCCTCTCCCCCCCACCTTCCCCTAGCTGGCAGGTAGTCCAATACATGTTAAATATGTTGAAATACACGGTAGATCCAATATATGTTTATGTATTTATATAATTATCTTGTCAGATCAAGAAGGAAGAAAAAGAAAAATTGAGAAAGAAAACAAAATACAAGCAAATAACCACAGAGAGAGTGAGAAAGCTATGTTGTGTTCCACTCTCTCTGGGTGTAGAGGCTCTCTTCATCACTGCACAAGTGGAACTGGTTTGAATCATTTCAATGTTGAAGAGAGCCACATCTGTCAGAATTGATTGTTGTATAATCTTGTTGTTGCCATGTATAATGATATCCTTGTTCAAGCAGGCTGATTAAAAAAAAAAAAAAACCTGGAAAGACTTATAAGAACTGATGCTAAGTGAAGTGAGCAGAACCAGGAGAATATTGTCCACAGTAATAGCAATATTATAAGATGATTAATTATGAATGGCTTAGCTATTCTCAACAATCCAAAGATTTATGATAATTCCAAAGGACTTATGATGAAAAATACTCTCCATACCTGGAGAAAGAATTGTTGGAGTCTGAAAGGAAATTGAAGCAATCTATTTTTTACTTTCCCCCCTTTTGGTCTATATCTTCTTTCACAAAATGACTAGTATGGAAATATATTTTGCATGATTATACATGTATTATCTTTTTAAAAATTGCTTATGGTCTCAGGGAAGAGTAAAGGGAGGGAGGGAGAAAGGAAATTTGGAACTCAAAAATGTTTTAAATTGAATGTTAAAATTTTTCTTTACATGTATTTGGGAAGAAAATAAAACAACATTAAAAACCACTCCTCCCTAATACATTATATTTGTTTTGTATGTAATTTGTATTTACTTATTTGTCCACATATTGTCCATCTTTTCTGGCTGCCCAACCCCCATTAAATTGTGACCCTTTTGAGGACAAGGAAACTTTATTGTATCCTAGAGCATGGCAAAGTGCCTAGTTAGACAACAAGTGTTTAATAAAAAGTTGTTGATTGATTAATAGATTTCTCTTCCCCTCTTTAAGTAGATTATAAACTTCTGGAGGATAAGGTTCAGGAATGTTTTAGAAGCAATTCATACAAAAGTTGACTAGCCAATTCTTAAGTTAGTGTGATCATGTATCCTTGGAAATTGGTAAATACTACATGTAAGCCAGGGCTTAATTTGTTGTTTTATTGTCTGCTCCATAGAATGTGATATAAAATGATAATAACCTAGATTAAACTTAAAAGTATTTCATGGGCACACTATTGGAAGGCTGGGGGGTTAGTTGTCAAAAATTAGCAGTACTCCTTGAAGGAACTAATTTTATTTTTATCTTTGTAATTCTAGAACCTACTATAATGCTTGTAACATGGTAGCCATTTATGTTTGCTGAACATATACTTAAATCTTTAATAGAAGAACATGTAACATTTTAGTGGTTTTTAAAAATGCTTTTCTGTTCTATTTGCTTGGATTGAGAGAAAATTCCTAACTAAATGTTATAGTTCAAAAGGTGATTTTTAAATATTCTGACAGTATTTCTTAAATTATTTCTTGTCCTACACAATCATTTATACATTTAGGACCAAGCCTAGTTGAAACAGAGTGAGGTATCATGTAATGTTTGAACAAAAGTAGGAAGGATGTAACATAGTAACCAATTAACATGATCTTAAAGTAACAAGTAGTTTCTCAGTTTCTTAACTGGCATGTCTTAGCTGGAACATTGTTCTCTATACCATTTATCCAACTGAATGCCCCATATTATCTCTGGGTTCTCTAATCTATGCTAGATTGCCTAATGGCTCAGATAGAGAGACTTCTCAGTCTCTATGGAAAACTTTAAGGGATATTTGGAATGCCATACCTACAGATTTTCTTTTTCTTTGTATGTGAATTTTAAAAAATGTTTTTCAGGGCTCAATTATTAATTCAATTAAAATAACTTTTTCCTAAGAGTTTAAAATATTTTGAAACATTAACTACTCTGGGGAATGAAGAATGCTAAGTAGCATTATTCCGTATTTGGGAATAGAATAATAGTTCTTAATAATTCAGATGGGTTAACTGATTTACTTATGATCTTGTAAGCAAATCATATTTTGCTTTCCAACATCCTCATTACTCAGGTAAAATAAGGGTGTTCTTTGGCTTAGGAACTTCAATTCTCTTTTATCTCAGGACAGCATTTCATTTATGTATATATACACATATAAATATACAAACATTATATATATGTATATGCATATACATAGCAAAACATAATGTCTTTTTCTCTCTTTTTAAAAATTTATTTGCTTCCACACACAATAATATTTTAGTTTTTTTCCAATTACATGTAAAGATAGTTTTCAATATCTACTTTTAAAAGATTTTGATTTTGAATTTTTTTCTCCCTCCCCAAGAGGGCAAGCAATCTCATATAGGCTATCTTATACAAATACAAGCTTAATAAACACATTTCCACACTAGGTATGTTATAAAAGAAGTTTTAGAACAAAAAGGAAAACTATGAGAAAAAAATACAAAAAAAGATTCAATCTGCATTCAGACTCTATAGCTCTTTTTCTGAATGACATCTTCTAGAGTCTTTTAGAACTCTTAGATTATTGTATTGCTGAGAAAAACTTAGTCTATTGAAGTTGATCATTGCACAATGTTGCTATTATTGTCGATACTGTTCTGCTTCTGCTCATTTAACTCATTTTCAGCTCATGCTAGTCTCTCCAGGTTTTTCTGAAATTTGTCTACTCATCATTTCTTATAAAACAATAGTATTCTATTACATTCATATATCACAAAATTTGTTCATTCATTCCCCAAATAATGGACATCTCCTCAATTTCCAACTCCTTACCACCACAGAAAGAGGTGCTATGAACATTTTTATAATGTGGGTCTTTTTTCATGTTTAATGATCTTTTTGAGATACAGATCTAGTAGTCATATTGCTGATCAAAGGATATGCACAGTTTTACAGTCCTTTGACCCCTCTCAGGAATGGTTGGATCAGTTCACAACTCCAGCAACAATGCATTAGTATCCCAAATTTCCCACACATCCTTTCCTTTTTCCATCATCTTTTCCAATTTGATAGCTATAAAGTGGCACCTTAGAGTGGTTTTAATTTGCATTGCTCTAATCAATAGTGATTTAGAGCATTTTTCATATAACTATAGATAGCATTAATTTCTTCATCTAAAAACTGCTTGTTCATATCTTTACACCATTTATCAATCAGAAATGACTTGTATTCTTATAAATTTGATTGTGTTCCTTATAAATGAGACCTTTATCAGAAACACTGCCTGTAAAAATTGTTTTTCAGCCTTGTGATTCTCTACAAATCTTGGTTGCATTGGCTTTGTTTGGGCAAATCTTTTAAATTTAATGTAATCAGAACTATTCATTTGAATTTCATAATGTTTTCTATTTTCTGTTTGATCATAAGTACTTCCCTTCATAGATCTGACATGTAAAGTATTCCTTGCCCTCTAATTTGCTTATAGTATCATGTCTAAATCATGAACCCATTCTGATCTTATCTTGGTATACAGTGTGAGATGCTGGTCTATGCCTAGTTTCTGCCATACTATTTTCCAGTTTTCCCAGCAAATTGTGTCAAATAGTGAGTTCTTATCCCAGAAGCTGAAGTCCTTGGATCAGCATCATGACCCATGCATGAAAAGATAGTTCCTCTTTCTCTAGACAGAGAGTTTAAGGCAGGAGATAGTGAGCAATACCCAGGCATTTGAGATAAATCACCTGGTTTTATGACTCACTGGAATGTGAGAGTGGCCAGCATTTAATGGGGTAAGGAAGGGGGGTGGCCATAATAATTTTATTCAAGGCATAGCATAATAATTCAGGGAAACTGAGGCATAATGATTTAGGGAAATTGAGGCATTACAAGGGGTGAGGGAGTTGAGGGTGGTGGGAAGGAGTTGAATTCAAGACTGAATTAGGAGCATGGTGATGAGATCTGGAACAATTGCTTTTTCTGTGAGGGGCATTTATTTCATAGAACTGAAATCAAGCAGAGCTACAGATTGTGCTATTTATCAGCCTGCATGATGAACATGAAATGTTGACTGCATACTCAAAATCTTATAATTGCTAAGAAATAAAAGATTTGAAAACCTAGAGTCACTTTCAGGCTTCAATGAGACACTATAGGAAAACATTAGTGGACGCCAAGAAAATTTAAGGTAGGGTAATTTTTAAATTTCCCATATACCCCAATATAGTCAATATTTGTCTTAGTTTTCTTTTAGAGCATAAGTTTCTAGAGGACAAAGATAATGCTATAATCCTGTTATTAATTAGACCAGGGGAATACAACAAAGGTACTTCCTTATTTAAAAAGGCATAACTGATTCTCAAATTGGTTAAGTTTAAGGCTGGGTAGCAGGTTATATTCTAGAAGAATTACTTTTCAAGAACCAATTCTTTTTTATCCCAGTATGGGATTTTATCCACATCTATTAAAGCACCCTATCTTTCAGCAAAAGAAGGGAGAAGTAAAAGCACACACAGAATGTGATTTTAAAGAGGAAACGAGCAAAATTTGAAGGCATGGATCAAATTGTCTCTTGTGATATCTATTTTATTTCATTTAAGAATATTGCACATATGGTTATATTGGATCTACTTCCTTCACTTTGCATCATTTCATTCATGTCTTCCCATTTCAGTGAGTTCAAAGATTCAGTCCTGGCCCTCTACACTTATGCTTACAAAGTTGTAAGCATGTTTCAAACTTTCCTTGTATTTGAGTGACTTCCAAAACTACATTTTCTGCCCAGAACTTTCACCTTATAGTACCTACATATACACAGGATAACTATATATTTTCCTCTCATTATAAAGCATTTTGAGGTTTGTGAAATTTGCCATATAGTTTATTCATTTGATTCTCCTACCTTGAGAGGTAGATACTCTTATTGTCTCCCTATATAAGGAACTGAGCCTGAGAGACATTAAGTGACTTGTTCAGAGTCACTTAGCTTATATCTAGGGCAGGATTTAATTTTAAATCTTTTTGCCTCTAATTCTCATGCTCCTTCTATCCACTTCACCACTTAGCTCCATGGTAAAAACTGAGCCTATCATTTCCTTACAAATTCTTTCAGTGTTCACTGCCTTTTATCTACTTTTATGGCTCATGGGTTGTCCAGGTTTGATATCTGATCATTTTCAGCTTACTTTTCACAGAATCACAGGATCCCAGAACTAGAGAGCTAGTCCAGTCTGATCTTGAAGAGGAATCATCACAGCAATATAGCTAACAAAGATCCACCTAATCTCTGCCCAAATACTCCCATTTTGAAAGGGTACACTATACAACGAGGCAGCCCATGCCGCTTAAAAATAGCTCTAATTATTAGGATGCATTTCCTAAATTTACATCTTTGCAGCTTCCACAGTTTGCTTTTGGTCCTGTCCTGTGGGGTCAAATCAGAACACTAATCGCTCTTGGAAGCCCTCCAGATATGAGTCTGGTTAAGTACCTTCAATCTTTCTCTATTTTCCTTCCTCTCCTTTGCCTCAAATCTAGTTTATCACTAAGTGAATGCCAACAGCATCAACAGTGACACCAAGGATGGTATTTTTAAAAAAAATATTCTTGAACTCTGTTAATTCCTTCTTAGAAATGTCTTTTAATACATAAGTATCTTGCATTCCCAAAGTTCTGCTGTTGGCTCTCTTTCTTTTTCTTTTTATGCTCCTTCTATTCTTGGCCCTCTCCCTTGGCAGTCTTATCTACTCCCACAGTTCCAGCTATCACCTCTATCTAGACAGTTCCCAAATCTATGTCTCCAGCACTGACCTTTCTCCTAAGCATAAGACTCACATTTCCAAATAACTGGTAGATTTGTGGTCCCCCAAATCATCAAATTCAGCATGTCAAAAACAGAGCTCATCATCTTTCTTTCTGAACTGTCTTTTCTTTCTGTTTTTCTTAAGTTGGTCACCTTAGTTTTTCATGCACATAATCTTGGTCATCTTTAACTCTCTTCTCTATCTCATCCAACATGCCCAATAAGTCACTAATCCCTGTCAATGTTATCTCTGCAATATTTCTTATGTCTGTCACAACCTTATTATTCCTACTGTCATCACCTATTTTAACTCTCCCATGGTCTCTGGCTATATGTCCCTAACTGGTGTCCATATACCTGTTCTTGTCTCCTTCTGGGTCATTCTACATTTAATTTCCAGATTAATCTTCTTAATAGACAAGTGTGATTATTAAGCTTAAAATGCCATTTCCCCCAAACATCCAATGACTTCCAGAGATTGAATGAAGTTTAAACTTTTTAGCTTGGTTCAAAACCTGATTTTTGAATATAGTTATTTGTTGTCTCACCTATTAATTATGAGCTCCTCTTGGGCAGGGACTCTCTTTTATCTTTCTTTGTATACTCAGTGCTTAGCACAATGCCTGACATATAATAGGTCCTTAATAAATGTTAACTGACTGACTCCAATCTACCACTCCAGCATCAGACACTTACTAGCTGTGTGATGCTGGGTAGCTTACTTAACCCCATTAACTTCAGTTTTCTCATCTATAAAATGAGCTAAAGAAGGAAGTAGCAAACCACTCCTATATCTTTGCCAAGAAAATCCAGAAAAATGGATCACAAAGAATAGAACACAACAAGAAGTACAATAATACTATGAAAAGAGAACCATAAACTTCACCAAACTGCCAAAGAGGGCAATGACCCAAAAAAGATCTCTAAGAGATAGAGTAATATGTCCAATGTCATGGTTAGTGATAGAGCTGAGATTTTAAGCTATGTCCTCTGGTTCCAAATCTAGCATTATTTCTGTTCAATTACATTTCTTTTTATATTTCTACTTCATTTTCTGCCAGAGACCATGTCCTTGAACACTGCCAGAGACCATGTCCTTGGAGGCAGGAGACAAAGAGCTAAGAAGAGTAGCAAACACCCTAAATTCCTGAGATTAGATAATGTGTGTCCCAAGAAATCGGTCATCTCCGCCCAAGATCTAGATAACAGGATTTCTGCCACACCTATGGTCCGACATTCTTCTCATTGTAACCCCCCACTCAGAAATCATATTTAATTAAACCCTCTTCATTCATTAAACAGAGACATTCACCATCTTAAATCTTGAGTTGCCTCTCTGTCTCTCCGATCCTGTTCCCAAACACGGCGTGTTTTACAGACTGTTGTCTTACAGAGCCTTTGCTCCCCCTCGACCCCGGCTCCACTCGATGACCCACTGTTGATGTCCTGCCGGACAGGACAATTTTCCATCAGCAGCTTAGTTTGGTTTTATTCCACAGAACATCATGCTCTGCCCCTCCCATGCTCCCCTCTTCCACAACTTGGAATAAATTGATCACCTGAAATTTGATTATCCAGAAGATTGACTTGTTTGGATGCTCTATATCTTCTCAACTCCCCTTCAGTTGCTTTTCTCCTCTGATTGGAGGGCTGAAAGGAGGAATACTTTTGAAATACTACCTTTATAGAGAGCTTAAAATGGGCATTGCCTCAATCAAACTGAGACTTGTAATGATTAGCTTAAAAAGGCCAAGGTCTCCCTCCAACTATATCCAGAGGCATCTTCAGGCATCTTACTATTGGACCCAGATGACTAGGGAGGAGATAATATGGCTGGTGACTCTGTACAGCTCTCCCTCACTTAAATCCAATTCATTTGAAAGTCAAAGCATCACCTCCTTGATGTCATGATTATCTTCCAGAAGAAAGGACAAATGCTATTTTCCCTTACAGATCTACATTGATTGCATCCCATAGAGTATCCCTCCTCACTCTCCTCTTCCTTTTGTGTGTAGTCTTCCTCTATTTAATTATATGCTCCCTGAGGGCAGCAACTATCTTTTACCCTTATTTGTATTCCTAATGCTTAGATAGGGCTTGCCACAAAGTAAGAACTTAATAAATATTTACTTAATTGAATTTCCACTATGAGGATGTGGTGTATCTTTTGTGTACCTAGTCCAAGTAGTCCAAAATGAGGCAAGAGAAGCAAGAGCAGGTTGTGGGAAAATGCCCACAGCATAACCACCAAATATAAATGTCATAGTTAAACTCAATTATGTGATTCTGGAACCACATTTGCAATCATCATTAGCTAAACGAGCCATATTATTGCTGTATGCCTCACAGAGGCAGGTGTAATGATATTCTGATGCAGAAATTACAAGTCTTGAAGGGTGATATGCTGCAAATAAAAGAGCCATGTGTGGTTTGAAAGCTTTAGTTTGAGTATCTTAGACTTTATAGCACTTCTCCTGACTGCACTTTTGGGAGTTTGGGTGAGAAAAAAAAGTCTATTGTTTACTGACTTGAGACAATCACAATTCAGCCATCCCTGAAGCTTCAGGGGTAGTTGACTGATTGGTAGTGGGGAGCAAAGTAGGAAGTGAGAATATCCCTTTTCAAATCCACTCTCCCCCAAACCCCTTTTGATATTTCCATGGCCTTGACTCAGATGTGGCTGGGGTGTGGGATAGATTAGAAATTTTGAACGAAAGGCTTTTGTAGTTGAAGCTTTAATAATGGCAGTTGGGCCTGGTCAGGTTACTACAATCTGAAAATGTAGCTATAGTCATTCAGTAAGGGAACAGGAGGAAGGGGTGGGTTGGAGGAGAAGGGTCATTCATCACAAGATAATCAAGCAAATATCATCTCCAGGTGGGAGGCACATCTGCATTTCAGAAACTCAGCTTGACAGCACAGTGGTGCTAGGATCAAAGTGAGTAAAGGCCAATATATGGCAAGAGACCAACAAACTGGGTGGCTATTTTGACATGTGGGACTTCAAACATATCTCTTAGGGGATAGTGGAGAATTTTCTAACAATGGGATTACAAATTTGGAATTAGAAGGGATACAGAGGTCATCAGGACTCTAGACTTGGAGTCAGGAATACCCAAATTCAATTCCTGCCTAAGACTAATTGTGTGACTCAGGACATGTCATGTAACCTCAATGAGTTCCAGTTTCCCCTTCTATGAAATGGGAATGATAATAGCACCTATCTCACTGTGTTGTTCAAACAAACACTATGTAGAAAACTCTTTGCCAATCTTAAAGCACTATGTAAATTCAGCTATAATCTGGTTCAATTTCCCTTATGAAAAAACTGAGGCTATATAACTTTTGAAAGACCACATCCTTGGTAAATGATAGCATTTGAACTCAAGTCCTGATTTGTAGGTCACATGCCTTTATAGAACCCAACCTAGGCTTTTTCTGAATTTCTTTTTCATTTTAGATTCATTCATCTTGTGAAGGCTTTCTACTTTTGAACCCAATCATCTGAGAGAAGACCTAGGATTAAAATACAGATAACAGGACAATTATCAATACCACCACCCTTTTACACCCTGTTTCTCTTTTTAAATCAACATGCCAAGAACCCTGGAATGCACAATGTAAGGGAACATCTTTAAGGAGAGCTATTCAGTGTACCTGAACCTCTTCACCAACCAATCGTTTATCTGGGATAGTTTCACTCTGTCTTAATGTGAACTATGAGCAAAACAACGCATTTTTATAAATAGAGCTTTAAATTTTTAAAGCTCTTTCTTCACAATATCTCTGGGGTTGATAATGAAAGGGTTATTATACCCATTTTATGAGTAAGGAAAATGAGGCTGGGTTGCCTTAGGTGCAACACAGTTTATAAATGTTGGAGTTGAGATTTAGATGTAGTTTCCTCTAGGGCTAATTCTACTACCCAAAACAGTCTCACTGTATATAAAGAGGGAGGATAGAACCTAGATGTCAATAAATCATGATGCAAAAGTGGTCCACTCTCAATAAAATTAAGATAATACTAATAGTATTTATAATAATTTGATTTTTCAATTATACAAAACATGAAACATAGAAAAGGGCAATGTTGTTGTTATTATTTATCTTCCCTTCTCAGATCAAAAATCCCACAATAGTGATATCTTTAGCTGTATGTAAACTGGATTTAAGTGAGGCAGAATTGAACAGAATTTCCCATCTTAGTTTCCCCTCTAGTCATTAATGTCCAGTGGCAAGACAAAAATCTAGATGACAGGTAACGGTACAGGATAAAGTGGATGACTTTGGCTTGTCTATAATAAGGTCTTTTCTAGGCCTCAGTCTGATTCTATGACTAAATGGACAAAGTATAGAACTTGGGTTAGAAGTTCTGAGCACAAATTCTTACTTTGATTCAATTCAACAAGAATTCTGCAAAATTCTTCTGTGTCTAAGGCTTTGTTGTGGAACTACAAAGATGAAAAACATCCTTCACCTCAAGGAACTTGCAGTACTTATAAGAGATATGAGTTGACTGGAGGTACAATTGATGAATCACATATTCAAATGGTTATTTTTTTTTGGGATGGTGGGGAACAACAAGGCTGGTCTCTATCTATTGAATCTTGCTTCCTTTCAGTACATTTTGTAATGTGATTCAAGTACAAAGAAGAATTCAAGAGACATTTGAAAAGAGACAACAGGCTCATTACTAAAGGGAGTAAGAGGAGGATTTATGAAGTTTTCTTGGACTGTGGTACCTGAGTTGCGTTGTGAAGGGTGAGAAGGCCTTGGGAGTTTGGTTCTATTACGAAGGGGAAGAACTACATTTATAAATGATCTGGAGTCAAGAAAGGGCAGAGCAAAATAGAGGAATGATGGTAAGTTCCAGATGAAGCTGAGTACATGAAGGGAAATATTTTATGAAACCAAGACTGGAATGGTAGCGTGGAACCAGACTATGGAGGTCTTTGACTTCCAGTAGTAGGCATCTTTTGTTTAGTTGTTTTTAGTCATGTCTTACCTACATGACTTAATTTGGGGTTTTCTTGGCAAAACTACTGGTGTGGTTTGCCATTTTCTTCTCCAGTTGGTTTTACAAATGAGGAAACTGAGGCAAACTGGGTTAAGGGAATTGTAAGTGCCTGAAACGAAATTTGAACTCAGGAAGATGAATCTTTCTGGCTTACAACCCATCCATTGTGCCACTTAGCTGCCCTATAAGGTATCTACCTTCATCTTATTTGGTTTACAATAGAAAACCATCAAAGATTTATGAGCAATGAAATGATATGATCAGACCTAGAACAATGCATTAAGATTACTAGGAAGTGGAGAGAATGCTCAGGAGTCTATTATAAGTCCAGATAAGAAGTAATAAAGGCCTGAACTAGATGCATTGGGGATGCAAAGAATTGAATAAATAAATATTTAAGTTTTTTACTATGTGCCTGCCAACTATTATGCTAAGCTCTGGAGATATGAACAGGAAAAGAGAGTGTTTGGTTTCAATGAGCTTGAATTATCCTTCAAGGAGAGCATATGTGACTCCTATCTCATCCAAGTGTTTGATCAGTCAAATAGCGTGGATAGGTTTGGACATCTTAGGGAGGTGTCCCTAATGGTCTTGGCCCTAGGCAGGGTGAGAGCATAAGGAGAAGAATATAAAGAGGACTAAAATAAGATAAAGTAGAATTGACTTGAATTTGAAGATGATCAAATGATGGGGATGAAGGATTGGGAAGAGCAAAAAATTATGGAGGATTAAGGTAATGTGGGGTAATAGGAATCATGCTGGACTCAGCATAGAAGGACCTTGGTTTGATCTCAATTACGATGTTTATCAGCTGGATGCATATGTGAAGGTGGTGGGTTTTTCCTGGGCAAAGAGATCCTAATTATGGAGGGAAATTCTGGAATGGGTTATCAGTAGAGAGGCTCATGATATGGAAGTGCAAAGAAGTCAATTATGGAAGGTGCTATAGCTACAGAAGGCAGACTGAACCCAGATTTAGGCAAAGAATGATGTTATATGCCACTACTTGTTGACTAATAATAATAATCAACAATAATGATGATGATGATGATAGTTAAAGCCTTGCAAAATATGATTGCATTTTAAGTCCTTCCTATTTTTAGAACTTGCTTAAGAACTTCCAGCAGTGAAAAACTGTCAAATGTAGTAGCATCTATAGTGAAATCTTTTCATTTTAACCTACTGCATTTCTCCCCGCTAGCAATGACATAGTCCCAGCCTTTCAGGTTTAATAGAGATCATTACTATCCATAAATTTTATGTGCATTAAAGGTAGTTTCCCCCTCTTGTAATCATTATTAATATTTGATGGCCGAGATATTATTCTTTATCGATAATTTTATAGATCATAGTTAATTTAGGGAGAAAAAAACCCAAAAGGCAATACAAAGTGATGCAGCTCCACTTTCAGAAGTGACCTTGTCAAAGTGACGCATTTTTACTTCAATTAAATTCAAAGTCAGTCAGTCCCACAGGTAATGTTAGCAATTATAAGAATACTTTACAAAAGTAGTTAAAAATCACTCAGAGAACTTTTATGTGATGCTAGTTTTTTTTTAAGCAAAAGAGAGACTTTTCTCCCCAACTTCCATTCTTTATGAGATCATTTTGGAGTGTACTGTTACATAAAACATGAGGTCAATAACTGAGGCTAATTAAATTTTAGTAGGAGCAAAAGTCACCAAAAGGTTTTTGCATTCATTCTACCAACTCTAAAATAGTGATACAATGCACCATTAATAGCCTTAGAATTGCTAATTATTTCAACATGAATAGCTGGGTATCAACGCTGTCAGTTTAATTTAATACACTCAGGAGAATTCTTGCAGAATGCATGATTTCTCTATTATTTTCTGGTTTGCAGAACCCCTAAAAGCTATAAATTCATATTTTTTTCTCTGTAAGGAGTTTAGTACTCTAGACCTCTTTCACCTTTTCAAGGAATGGTGCAATCATTATGACTTTTTCAAAGAAGAAAAGGGAAGTAAAACTCAAATCCAAAATTGAGAAATAGGAATCATCTAAATTCAACTTTGTGATGTATGAAGAAGCAAAATGGGAAAGGAAGAGTTAAAATCCTTTTTCCACTTAGTGATTTCATTGGAATTTGTGTCCAAGAAATGATTGCTGAATGGGAGTCTATAGTACTCAGTCCTTTTTTTTTTTGAGTATAGTGAGAGACAAGATTTTGTTGTTATCATTCGGGCATGTCCAAATCTTTATGAATGCATTTGGGGTTTCTTGGCAAAGATACTGGAGTGGTTTGCCATTCCCTTCTCCAGTTCATTTTTCAGATGAGGAATTGAGGTAAACAGGGATAAGTGACTTGCCTGGGGTCACACAGATAATAACGTCTCAGGAAGATGAATGTCTTCCTGATACCCATCCCAGTGCTCTAACCACTACACCACCTACCTGTCTGTGAAAGGCAGGATGTAATACCAAAAAAGGCCCATCTTGGATGCTTCCTTGGCTTTGCCATATGCCCTGAACTGTGGACAGACCTATGTGAAAAAACACATTCATAGAATGTTAGAAGTGGACAAGATCTTGAAAAGTCCACTAGTTAAAATCTCTTATTTTTACAAGGAAAGAAAGTAAGGTCCAGAAAACTCAGGGCCCATATTTGGTTTTGGTTCCAGTACCATTGGTAGGATTGGAGCAGCTAGACAGGCAGATAAGGAGAGAGGTAAGCATCAAAAAATGAAAATTATATAAAAGTAAAGAAATCAGTGAATATAGAATATTGGGCAGAGATCCCATGACTCTTCTTGATTATCTCATCACAATTATATTCTCAAAAATCACATAATTTCAAAGCTAAAAGGATTTGTCTGTGATTTAGCAGATTTCACCATCTAAGAGATAAGAAAACTGATGTTCAGAGCTTTGGTTATAGCCAGAATTTAAGCTACTTGAGGACAAGGACTTGTGATTGCCTACGTATGTCAAATACCTTGTCATGTGCTTTGAATAGTATAATAATTGATTATTGAACGAATTACAGAATAAAACTCTTCTAGTACTCTTGCCATCACACAAAAGTTGGGAATACTTTTATCATATCCAACTGACATCCCTCTTGCTGCAGTCTAAGATGATTCCTCTCCAAAGCAGCTTCTTTGTTTTAAGGCTGCCATCTTTGTTGTCTATTCAGATTATTGAATATTTTAATTGTAAAGGTCTTTGGAAGACAACAATAATAATAGCTAGTGTTTATGTAACATTCACTAAGTACCAGACACTGTTACATACTTTACAACTATTACTTCAATGTAACGTTCACTAAGTACCAGACACTGTTACATACTTTACAACTATTATGTCATTTAGTCATTACTATAATCCTGGGGGTAGGGGATGAGATGCTAATTTCATCATTTTACATTTGAGGAAATTGAGGTAAGTATAGGTTAAGCACCTTGCCCAAATTTTGAAACAACTGGTTAAATATTGGACCAGATTTGAACAAAGGTTTTCCTGGTTCCAGATCTGGTGCTTCTATCCAGTGAACTACCTAGCTGTCAAAAAAAAAAAAAAAATCTTTATGAAGGATCTATTTTTCAGTTTGTATGTCCAGGAACACAACTTTATTTTGTAGCTATCAGAGTGTTGGGTCCATGTTTCCCAAGGGAGTGTATGTTTCAATTCATATAAAAAAATCTTCCCTTTGTGGAAGTATGATGGTGCCTTCAGTGAATCATGTTGTTCCTAGCCAGAAGAATAGTCATTTCCTAAATCTGAACATATACTCTCTTGTTCCTAGTTAGGACTGTTTTACCTCCCCTATATCTTGTACACTTTCCCCACCTCATTCCCATCAGCTTCATTGCTGATCCCACTAAGATACCATTACTTTTTGACAGCCTATTTCCCTAGAAGGGCATGTTCTGCTCCTTCATTGCCTCCGCAATGTTTTTGGCCTTTTCTGTTGCCTTTCTTTATAGACGTGACTATACGTGCAAGTACGCCCACAATCACCCATACACAGAAAGCTGATAAAAGAACAAAAGTTCTGTCTTTGGAGGAAAATTCTAACTCTGCTCAGGTACTGTAGGTGTCTCATTTTATATTCCTGCTGAAAATGTAAGCAGAGCCCTGAATAGCGATTTCCCATGATGCCTCAGAATAGGCCTTCTTAAAAGTATGATTCCTTCCCCAAAGGAAATGAAAGAGCTATTTAAAACAAGTAATCAATCCACTTAGAACTCCCTATGATCTGAAGAACATTTCTTATGGTGGTGACTAAGAGGAAGAGAGGCAGGGAAACTTTAAAAATGAATTTAAAAGGATATTTTGGACCCATCAGCATTCATGGGGTCCAAACATAGAAATTCAATACCATTTATCATTTGCCAGAAGAGATAAATCACCCTCAGAAATCTAAAAGTTAAGGTGTTACTTTCAAAGTTGGAAAATGAAACTTAATCTTAATTACTGCTAGCCGTTCAGCATTAAACTTTCTTATATTATTTGCTTTATCAGGGCAATAGTCAAATCAAATTCCTCTCTAACTATAACTGACATTTATTTAGAACTTCAGAATTTGTACCACATTTTGCAAATATGTCATTTCAGACTAATAAAAACCTCATGTTTAGGTATTAATAATTATATCTATTTCCATGCCCAGCTGATGGATGAGAAGAGGTTAAGTTACATGTACAAGGTCACACAACTGGTAAGAGTCAAATGTGGGCTTAGTATTGAATGTCTCCTATCTCAAAGTCCAGTATAGCACTTGACTCTGTATTCTAAATGAATCTATAAACTTTGTTGTTGTTGTTCAATTATTTCAATCATATTCTGACTCTTTGAGACCCCATTTAGGGTTTTCTTGGCAAATATGCTAAAATGTTTTGCCTTTTCCTTCTCTAGCTAATTTTACAGATGAGGAACTTGAGGCAAACAGGTTTAAGTGGCTTTCTCAGGGTCACACAACTAATAAGTGTCGGAAGCCAGATTTGAAATCAGGTTTTCCTGACTTCAGGCCTGGCACTTTAATGCATAACTACAGATCACCATTTCTCTCCTCTACTAACATACTTAAATCTACTCCTAACTCTGGATTTATAGAGCTATAATACTTGTTGAGGGTTCTAGTGACTCTAAATCTGGACCACTGTAATAGTTCTGTCTTCACTCTTTTCATTGTGCCATATTACTTCATAGACTTTAATCAAATGGCTTTCCATTGGCTTCCTTTTATTTTGCATTCTTTGCAATGTCTAAGCACATTTACATACTGTTTCTTGCTTACTCCTGTTTCTAAAATCTCAATATTTTATTTTTTTAAATAAGTGTGCCTTGTCTCCCTTTTCTATTCTGCCTCCTCCTCCCCAAGTTAGAATACAAGAGTTAAGATGCTTCTCTAAACTTATCTCCTCCATAAAGACTATTCAGATTAATTTTATCAAAATCTATTCATTTCAATCACTTCAGAAACTATTCACATTTCATCTATGTTAATGGTCTTATCCCAAATGAATGAAAAATGAAAGACTCTCAAGATGCAAACAATGAAACTAAAATTGAAGAACAACAGGTGGTTGGGTTGAAATTTGGTTCTGGGAGGCCCTTTTTGACATGTCCTCAGATAGAAGCCTTTTTTATCTAATTTTCTTTCTTCTTCTTTTTTTTGCTGAGACAACTGGGGTGAAGTGACTTGCCCAGGGTCAGACAGCTAGGAAGTGTCTGAGGTCAGATTTGAACTCAAGTCCTCCTGACTTCAGGGCTAGTGCTCTATCCACTGTGCCACCTAGCTGCCCCTGCCTAACTTTCCTAATCATAAAACTGGCCCTGAGTATGAGGTTGATGCAATTCCATTCAATTTCATAAACATTTTTAAATGCTCAAAGTGTTCAGTGAAGAGAAGCACCTAGTATTATAAAAGCCTGGATTTAAATTAAGCAAGGCCTGTGTTCAAGACCAGCCTCTGATAACTATTAGCGGGGGAAATCACTTAGCCTTTCAATGTCCCAGAATTCTCTAAGAGTTCAAATTATAGATCCATGATCATCTGACTTTTGGAGAAAAATTCTACTCTAGTTCCTTAATACCCATGAAATCAAAGCTATCTCTGTTCCTCAGAATGCCCTTCCCTCCAAAAAAAAGTCAAAGTAAAAAAGAAAAAATCAGTGCTATACTAGGATAGTTGTACTTTGCTAGAATTTGCAATCTCAAAATCAACAACTCCATCTCTGCCTGATGTTCCTGTATGACTGCAGAGGTTCAAGATGTGCTAGAATCTTTCATTTTCTTCCAACATTGTGAGCATACCAGTGGACTACTAAAGGCTCTTCATTAGCTACCTTTCACCACTATCAGATGACCAGAACATTTTGTCTTCCTATTGTAGAGTCCCTGGATGAAGTCTTTTATGCCTGTTTTTCTTATTACTTTCTCATTGGTCGTTTGCAATAGTCTATTCTCACCTATCATGTATTCTTTAATTTCCCTATGTATTATATTTAATTTTAATATTTAAGATACTGATGCTAGATTAAAGAAAACAAAACAAATAAAACAACAAAGTTGCTACCCTCAAAAAGCTTAGAACCAATAAGATTATGAGAATATGAATCATTTTAAATTGATGAAATGGGAGCAAGAGATGATTTAAAGGAAAGTTAATGAGCAATGTTCAACAGAAAAAAATGGCAAATTCAATGAGCTTTGCAATAGCTATCACAGGTCCTTAATAATATAAAAGAGTTTAGTTTATGAAGAGATAATGAAGAAATCACCAAGATGGTGCTAGGGGAAAGAAGATGCTAAATTAAGTAGTAATGGTAGGAATTTCTAATTTAGTATCACTCAAAACTTGTTTTCCAACATGGCTATAAGGCATTTTTAATGGTCATTTGATATATTGAGGAAATTCAAGCAAGACATCTGGAGTCAAAGGATTGTAGCTTTTAGAGATAGGAAGAACTATGGAGATTAATTATTTCATTTTCTCTACTTTACAGATAAGGGAATGGAGGTTCAGATAAGTACAGTGACTTACTCAAGTAATATGGCAGAATCAGGATCTGAACTTAGCTCCTAAGATTCTAAAGTCAGAACTCTTTTCACTATTCATTACTGCCTCCAAAATATGATAGTATATAATGCGGGGAGGGGTTTGGACTGGAAAAATGATCATTGTGAGGCTCACATTTACAATTCTAAAAGTAAGATCCTTGGACTTTACCAATTAAACTAATTGGAATTAGCTAAATTAAGATTAGAAAAATGGAAGTCATTTGTCACTTTGTTGTTCTTGTCTAAAACTCAAGGGGATGTTTTGCACAACTTCACATCTGGTTTCTTAATTGTGGGTGGGGATAAGGAAGAGAAGCTAGAACTCAAAAACTTAAAAACAAATGTAAAAAAAATTGTTTTGAATATAACTGGGGGAAAATCTTAAATAAATTTAAAAAATAAAATAAAAATTCAAGGGGAGGATTTTTATTTGAGAAACATATTAGGGGTAATGTCCAGTCTTCAAGATTAGAGGAAATGAACAATTGGACTATAACTGAAAACTCTACTGAAAATGCTTGTAAGAGAAATCCAATCACAGCATTGGACTGAATAATGGTCCATCGAATATCAGTCTCAGTTCATCACTTAGGCACTTTTTAAATCAGGTAGTGTAGTGTCTTACATTTCTTTTAATAGGGCTGCTTCCCTTCTGACCATGCAGCACACCTGCAGGCAGGTTTCTTCTGGCATTTGCTTACAGGAAGGTCATTAAAAGGCAGTGCAAATTAGGGCAGTCCCCCTAGAAGCAGCAATTAACCTTCAGCAACCTGGCAGCAAAGTATTAACCTTCCCCATAGTTAAAGGAGCAAACAGTAGAAATAACAGTTTCTCTCTCTCTCTCTCTCTCTTTCTCTCTCTCTCTCTCTCTCCCTACCTTCTTTCTTCCCTCCCTCTCCCTCCTTCCCTTCTTTCCTCTCTCTCTCTTCCTTTTCCTCCTTCCTTCCCCCTCCTTCCCCCCTCCCTCTCTTCTCTTCTTTCCTTGTCTCTCTTTTTTCTCTTTTTCCTCTCTCTCCTTTATCTCCTCCTTTCCTCTTTGTGTCTCTGTCTTTCCTTCTATTTTTCTTCTCCCTTCTTTGTCTTTGTAGCTCTTGTCTCGTCTCCTCCTCCCCTCCATCACCCTTCTTCTTTCTCTATCTCTTTCCTCGCTTTTTTCCTGTCCCTCTCTCTCCCTATCTCTCTGTGTGTATTTCATTTCCCCCTTCTCCCTTGTGTCTCTCAAGGATTCTTCTTAGTTCTCTCTTTGTTTGTCTTTTCCTCATTCTGTCTTTGTCACTTTATTTTGGAAGCTTAGGGACCCCTACGTAGAAAATAACTAAATAAGATGTAGAGGTGATAGCAATAGTAATTTTTTTTTTTTTTGTCAGGGATGAAGTGTCAACGAAGAAAACTGGACAGGACCACTGCAGATTGTCACCCAGGGTTTTTATTTTTGCTTCAGGACCATTCGAAAGAGTGAACTCTGGAGAGAACCTGGTGCCAGTGCTGAAGCCTCCTGGCTAGTCTCCATGTTATGACAAGTGCCACTGAGGTTGGTCACCCATTCAGTGCCCCTGCAGGTGCCTCATCGAGTGCCCATCCATCTCTTTCATATCTCTGTCTCTATTGTGAAGGAACAAAGTCTGCCCTCTCTGCTGGAGACAGTAAACAGTGAGTTAATTCATCCTTCATCCCTTGTGTCAAGAGCAAGCTGTTGATGAATGTTCAGGGATTGACATGACAGTGTTCAGATTTTATATAATGTCACCTCATTCTTTCTTTTTCCCTCTTGGTCTTAAACTTCTGTTGAGGAGGAAAACAAATTTTATACACCATTTAAAAACATTACTCTTAAACTCTGCTCCCCCCTCTCTGCCCCAAGCATTTAATCTAGAAATGCTAAAGCTCAAAATCCAAATTCCAAAATTGCTACTATCAGAGAGACCAATATTTCTGCCCCAACTAATGCTTGCAAAGGAGTTGTGTGACACATTTAATTCAGAGGGCAGCACTTGTATTCTCCTTAACCTATTCACATTGATTTTTTTTTTTTTTCTGGAAAGGACAGAGTGTTTTTTTTTTTTTTTTTAATCTGATCTTAATAAATGCTAAATAAAATAATCATTTCCATATACAAAGTATAGTAGATAATAAAGACTTTATATGAAATCACAGATATATAGAGGTTGTTTTTTACTTGTAAGGAAGCAATAAATTTAATATATTTTAAAATGCTGTCATGATCATTGTTTTTCTTTCTGAAGTTCCTTCTGCTTACTTCTATGCATTGAAAAAGTGGTTCAATGACTTTTTTTTTTATAATACTATTTACCCATTCCTATTTTCCTCTGGGGGGAAACCAAAACCCTTGTAGAGCAAACATATATATGCAAGAAAAAACAAATTCATACTTTGGCCATTTCCAAAAATGTATGTGTCATTCTGTACCTTGAAACCATATTTTCACTGTTAGAGAGTGGGAAACCATACTTCTTCTTCTAGAATCCGAGCTGGTCATTTAATGTTCAAATTTCTTGAATCTTTCAAAATTGTTGTTGCTAATATTTTTTTTACAATGTTGTTACTATTGTATTAATAGTTCTGCTAATATTATCCTTTTTCAGTTCATACATGTCTTTCCAGGTTTTTCTTAAGATCATCCCTTTTATTGTTTCTTATGGCACAATAATATTTTATTTCATTTATATGTCATAATTTATTTAGCCATTCCCCAATGGATGGATAACGCTTTAGGTCTGGAATTTTGCTGCAACAAACATTATTGCTCTACATATTTTGATACATAAATGTATTTTACTTTTTTCTTTAATCTTTTTTTTTTAAGGATATAAGCTGAATAGTGGTTGCCAGACTAAAAGACATACACAGTTTATTGATCTGATTGTATAGCTCCAAAGGAACAACAAGAAAGTTAAACTATAAAGTAAAGCTACTAATGGTTCTTGTATCACTCAGGCCACCTAGATACATGTACTTTTGTGGGAAAAAAAAAGATTTATCTGGAAATTTTAAATCTGTCCTGGTGCTTCAGTATCAAGGATTCTTAGGACAAGGTATATATTTTTTTAAACTTCTGAAAAAATATTTTAGGATGGCCCTGCAATCATTATGCAAGTTTGGTTCAGAGCAATTCTGGGAACATATTTATGGTGGTCATAAGCAGACATCCATGCCATGGTGATTCTTGTTGCATAGATAATTTGGATGAAAGTCAAGATTACCACAATTTCTGAGAAAATATCCTTAAATGAAATGTTCATGCTGAGGTGCAATTGTATTGATGAGTGCATATTTAGTAGACCTGGACAGGAGACAATGTATAAAAACATACTATTATAAGCGATATTGGTTAGCATCCCCTCACCCTTTATTTTATCTTTAAAGAATGTCATTGTTATGCCATCTGTCTATGGTTAAACCATAGACATGTTATACTATATTCTTTATGGGAACTCTTCCCTTCTCCCCAATCATATTTTCCTTTTGGGACTTTAGCTAGTCCTTTGCTTTTCAGCTCTTTGATGCACTTATTTTAATCATAGTTGTTTCTGTATGAATCTCTTCCCTGATCCTGATAAACTAGTCCAATTATAACAAGTATGCTATTCTATTTAAATTTTGTTTCTCATTCTCAGGAAATTTCACAAAAATTTGTTGGACTGAAAGGGGGCAAAGGAGAAGCAAACTATTGGAGTTGCAAGAGAACATAGAAATAGAAAATAACATTAGAACTAGGATTTGGTCATATCAGGTTAAGAGATCTAGAGTAGATATGCAAAGTACTTTTTTTTTTTTTGTTTTTTTTGTTTTTGTTTTTTAAATTTTTATTTTTTATTTAATGATTACTTTATATTGACAACATTATTCCTTGTACTCGTTTCTTTTCCGATTTTTTTCCCCCTCCCTCCCTCCACCCCCTTCCCTAGATGGCAAGCAGTCCTTTATATGTTGGATATGTTGCAGTATATCCTAGATACAATATATGTTTGCAGAACCGAACAGTTCTCTTGTTTATGCAAAGTACTTTGGAGAGATTTTCTAGTTACGGGTTGTTGAGAGTGAGAGAATAGTAGTGCCCTTGGGGAGTGAGTTCAAGAATCCAAGAGCAGAATGCATGATGTGACTTGGTAGGCAGTTTTCTTTCTCCTTGCCACCATTCCCCCTCTTCCTTCTTCACTATCCCCATGAAGCTTAAATGCAAGCAAGGGGCAGCTAGGGAAAATGTAACATCAGATTATAATGTATACTACATCTAAATCTTGAGTTTTGAGCTCCTCTCTGTTCTATTTTGAAGGCAGCTAGATGGTTCAGTGGGTAGAACACTGAGTCCAAAGTCAGGAATACCTAAGTTCAAATCTGGCCTCAAACCCTTATTAACTATGTGACTCTGGGCTAGTCACTTAATCTATTTTCTTCAGTCCACTGTAGAAGGAAATGAATGGCAAATCATTCCAGGATTTTTGCCAAGAAAATTCCATGGAAAGCATTGTCATGCTATAGTTTATGGAGTCATGAAGAGTCGGACACAACTGAACTACTCAGCAACAACTGTTCTATTTTGAGAAGAAATGATTCATTGTCAGGGTGCAGAATGAACTAGATGATGGGTCTTATATAATTTTGAATCCCTTGGGTCAATGACCTGAACAAGGTAAGCATTTTAAAAAATGTTTGTGGAATTGATTTGACTCATGTTTGAAATATGAATGAATTAAAAAAGTTTTCTATGCTTAATTATGTTCTCTGTGCATACATTAAGAATCTAATACTTTGATTTGTTAAGGAAAAAAAAACCCTATTACTTACTTTAGTGGCTCTATTTTAGTTGAATTTTGCTACTTGAATGTAGCTGTTTGGACTCAATAGAATGTAAGCTTCTTGAGGATAGGGGATTCCCCCCCCCCTCTAAATGATATGATAACAGTATGATGATAATCTCATTGGTATTTTAATACTTTCATACTTCTTGTTTAGCTAGATCCTTGTCTATATCTTTCCATAAAAGCTTATGTAAAGGATTTAACCAACAATCTGGGAGCCTTTTTCTGGTTGTTTTAGTCTCTTGGACACCACTCAGGCTATGCAAAATCTGTCCCTCACTTTCAATTTATGTCTTGCCTATCTCCATATCTAATTATCTATATTCTTGATGATGAGTTTTACTCATGGTGGTGTAAAAGTTATTGATAATATGCTTTAACCTATTTTCACTTACTCTATCTCTCCTTCCTTCTCAGGTCAACTGGAATTGAAATTTTCCTGATCATGACATTCCATTATTTGCAATCATATAGAATCATCAGGAGAAATTGACTTAAGATAAAAGATCTGGGGGACTCATGAAATAAGTCATTGCCATAGCTAAGTGATACTAATTTAAAATTTATATAAATCTGGCGCTGTGCTAGAAGTTTTAAGCAAAATCAGACGTGATCTTAGTCCTCTATACCCCCTTCTCAAAATTTGTTCACAAAGTGAGAGAAAATGGAAAGAATGGAAAGATTCTTAGAGGTAGCATGGAAGTTTGGTGAATAGATCACTGAACCTGGAGGCAGGAAAACAAGAGTTTAAAACCAGTTTCAGACATTTATTAGCCATGTGATTCTAGATAAGTCAATTAATTATTGCCTGCCTCAGTTTTTTTTTATTTATAAAATTGTGTTAGCAATAGCACCTAGCTCCCTAATTGTGAGGATGAAATAACATAATAGAATATTTTTTGCAAGCCTTTAGTGCTTTATAAATTCTCTGATAGTAGTAATAATAACAACAACAAATTAGATACTGTATTACTTGTAATGTGCTACCAAGATAGACTGAACTAATTTTTAACAGAGTCTGCCTTTTCTAAGTTCACGTTTTTCACATTTTTTTTTTCCCTTTCAAGTAGTGTCTTATTTATTACTGGTATGACCACAGGTAAGTCAAGTAGCCTTCCTTGTGAGTCAGTTTCCTCACATGTAAAATGACAGGGTTGGACAAGAGAATCTCCAAGGTCCATTTGAGATCTAAAATCTGAGGACAAACTAAATTCAATAAAAATACAAGTAGTTCCTTTTATATTCAGCCACCAACAATTTACAAACTGCAAGAATTTTTTGCCTGAAATGAGCAGTCTTATTCTTAGAATTTTCCCTGCAAACTAGCTGGGTGCTGCTTTTGTGTTCATGTTCATGGATTGATTGATTGCTTTTTCCACCCACAGTTACAACCAGTCCCATGAAACATCTTTGCCTTGCTTTACTTTTTGAGGAATTTGAGGAATGGGTAATGGTAATGATGGTGATATAGTCTAATTTCCTTGAAAGGAGATGTCACTTTCATCTTGGGTTGCCAGGCCTGACACACAGTAGGCACTTCATAAATGTTTCTTGATTGATTCTTTAAAAAATAATACCAATGTGCTCATCAGAAAATCCAATACAGTGAATCATGATTCCTACCTAATGCCTGCTACTATTCACTAACCAGCTAAAATACCCCCAAAATATGAATTATATTCTATCGTGTTAGGATTAAGTCTCTGACATTGGTTGCTAAATACTTTCCAGCTTCATGTTAAGAATGATGGGTTTCTTGCTTCTGGCAATTGGGGCAAATGAGAAGACCGGTGATTTGACAAAGTTTCTTAGCTCTGGCTGGCAAATCAAGCCAAAAAAAAAGGAAAGAAAGAGTTGCATACAATTTAGGAAAATAAACAAACATCCCTGACTATGCACTGAAAGTCTCTAGCACCACTCGGTCTGTTGAGTAAGTCCTATTTGTCCTCTCGATTCTTCTCTGTTTATGAAGATTTTTTTCAGTCCTTGCTGGCCGATGGCACAATTTGCTTAGCCAGACAAACAGGTACTATATGGAATAAGTTATTCTAAATAAAAAGGGTGATTAATCAAGGAAAATCAAACTGTGAGCCCTAGTATCAGCCCTTCCTGCCTGGTCCCAGACTCCCAATGTGTTTATTTAATGTCACCCATACTCTGTCATGGCTGACCTAAAACTATCAGGAACAGCCACAATGGCAGCCAAGCATAAACAAAGATCAGAACTGAAGGTGCAGAGGGACCTCCATTCCACAGATAAGATCTATTGTTGTAATAGCCCTTGATTATAAGGACCAAAGGAGAGAGAAAGAAAAAAAAAGGACCAAATATTCAGACATGTTTCTGTTTATTTATACATGAAGGGGGGGAGGCAAATCATTTACAAAGAGGAAGGGAGAGAGGGAATAAGGTTTCATGGCATGTCAGGGTTTCTTAACAGTTTATAAAACAAGATTCTGTGATAGCATAGGTTTGCTTGGGCTCTCTTTGTTTGCTTACTGACATTTTGCAATGCATTACAATCCCAGACTGGAGGCCAGAGAGGGGGAAATAAGAAAGAGAAAGAAGACAGAAACTGGGAGCGATTAGCTGGGGGAAAGATTGCTTCTCTGCCATGTACCTACTCCAAAGAAGATGCATGCATTGGTTTCAGATCAGGGATCTGTAACCTTTTTTTTTTTTGTGTGTATGCTATAAACCCCTTTGCAAAATAATGGTTTTTAATGCATAAGATAAAATACACAGAATTACAAAGAAATTAAACCATATCTAAAGAAAGATATTTATTCCAATAAATAATTTCATATAAATAAATAAAATTTCAATAAATATGTGATTTCCCATCTAAGGTCAAGGTTAAGAACTACTGCATTAGATAATTGTTGAAAAGCTCAAATAAAAATAGATTGGTTAGGATTCGAGTATTCTGGAGATGGTTTGAATTGGCTTAAGAGAACCAATTGTTAAATTTTTAGTGAGAACATTTATACCTCACCATAGGCAAATGCTACAAATCAATAATTGGTTTATGTTCTATTGTTTAGATTTAAGAAAGTGATGGAAAATATGATGATATTACATAGATTAAATTTAAAAAATGTTTCACGTATTCATTTTATTTGGGCAAACCAGTTGTTAAACCAGTATATCCCTGGATATGTTTTTCAAGTAAGCAAGCTCCAACAGGTATTACAGATGTGAGATCTAAGTGCCTGTTTCTTATACAACCCAAGGTTCAAGTTTAATTTGTGTAAATCTTTTCTTATTGGTGGAGATTGATTTCTGGTTGCTCCCTGCTTTTATGAGGAGTAGAGTTGTTCAGAACTTGGGAGAAGAAAGATTCCAGTTCTTCTGGTTTCAAGCTTTGAAAGAGGAGACATGGGATTCTAGATCCTCTTTATGGAAAGGTTCCTGAAGAAAAAGAAAGATTCTGGGAAGAAGCTGGAAGTGAAAGGAACTAGATTCAGTGGTACTCCAAGATGAGAAGAACCTTATGCAAATAGTCTTGAATCTTGGGTTACTTATTTGTAAGAATTTGCCCTTTTTGTGGGGTTTCTAATTCTCTCTCTTCCATAAAATCCTTTTAGTACCTTTTTTTTTGAGTTGATTGAACACCAGGATTTAAAAATGAATCTGGTTCCCACATGAAGATAAAGAATGGCAATTTACTTCTACCTTTGCAAAGTGCTACAAGTTCTGAACTATGCTGGGAATGAATCCAACCATCCTTTGATGGAACTTTGTCATTTCTGAACATGGGCATCCCAGAAACTAGTTAATACAAATGGAAATTGAGGTCTAGATAGATAACATGATTTGTACAAAATCACACAGATAAGTAGTTTTTTTAATAGATTTTTTTTTAAAACATTTACCTCAGCTTTACTTTCAATATGTTCCTTCCTCCCATCTATCCCATCCAGAGAGACATCCCTTTTAACAATGAAAATAAAAGAAAGGGGGAAAAGAGCAGCACAGGAAAACTAACCAACACATCAATCAACTCTGATGTTATATATATTGTACTCCACCTCCATTGTCCCCAATCTCTAAAAAGATGAAAGGCAATGTGTTCTCATATCTCCTTTTTGGAGCTAAGGTAGCATTTCAATTTATAAATGGATAAAAAGGAAGGACAGGGAACTTCCAACAAGAAACCAGTACTGAGAAAAACTGTTTTGTTGTTCTTGGTTAGGCAAATGATAGCACGAGGTTCTCCCCAATCTGTTTTGTGTAGGCCATACTTATTACATTTCATTCTAAAGTGTAAAGTTCTAATGTTTTTTAACATTCCAATGCTCAAAAGGGAGTTTGCTGGTAAAGTACTTAGCTCTAAATGTATCCATTTTGGTAGTCCGACATTGCTGGCGAGTACAGATAAATTTCAATAATTTCAGTTTTACACCAAGGAATTGAACGCTTGTTCTCTGAGGGACTAGTAGAAATAGCAGGCTCTGCTCCAGGGAAAGGGAGAGATGAGGGAGAGTATTTAACAAGAAGCCTTCCACTAAACTCAGAGGACTCTTTCAGCTAAGAGTGTGAAAATTCCTGCTGCTGTTTTCACTAGCATCTCTGGATGAGGGAAGATTTTCATTAGCCTATTGAATGTTGCAGGAAGGGAGGTGCTGTGATAGTAGTGAAAAGGAAGGACACCTTGGGAGAAGGATGTATTTGAAGGAAAAGGAAAGTAGGCAAAGTAGTCACTGCCTCACTCTTCATGATAAGGCCATGAAAGTGGATTCCCAGGGCAAGCCAGATGGTCAGCTCAAGACTAATGTTAGAGATGCTTCAGTACATTTCTTCCCACTTTTTAAAAAATATGAATTTCTCCTTCAGAGATTCTCCAGAGTGGGATCAAGTTTCCAGAGACCCCAAGCTAGTTCTAATGGAGAGCACCACCTGTCCCTGCTTTTGTTTGGAACTCAATAGGTTAGTTATTTCCTTTCCCTTGCTTCTCTTTCTTTTCAAAATATTGTGATCACATTCTATGCTGGAACTGTTTTTTTATTTTTATTTTTTTAATTGTACTTACTTATAAAAGGATTCTTAGGCTTACATACATTATCAATTGCACTTGAGACAGTTTAGGTTGAAAAATGATCACTCTAGTCAATCTATCATCATCTGTGCTGTTATTGTTTATGCCCTAAAAAGTCATCCCCTATATCCCAGGAATATGAGTTCAGCTCAATTCAGTTCCATCCAATAAGCATCTATTAAACACACAATTAAGTATGTACTTCTGGGGATGTGACAAAACCAAAATAGTCCCTTCCCTCAAAGAGCTTACATTTTCCTGAAAGAGTTTACACATTGAGAAGAAAAATAAAAGGCTCTTTTCTTATCAATGCATATTCTAATTCATCAGGGTCAAGGGTTCTTAACCCTTTCCTATATTTAGTCCATTTTGGCAGATTGGCCAGTCTATGGACCCCTTCTTTGAGTGATGTTTGCTACTTTCAGTCATATTTGAAAGAAATGCTGTATTTCCATTAGAGGTTACTGAAAATAGGGATGTATACTTTTTTCCCCATCCAGATTCACAGACCAACTGAAACAGACCCTTGAGTCACAGATTAAGAATTTCTGATCTAATCATACTTCTTCCATAAATTGAATTGCATGATTTACTAAATAGAGTTATAGACTCAGAGTCAGGAGCACTTTGCTTTTTTCAACTTACTAATGTGGCTTAAGTCACAACCTTCTTGAGCCCTATTTCCTCATCTGGAAACTAGGATATTATTGTCTCTAGTATTTCTCTCACTGAGCTAGAGAGAAACTCAAATGAGATAATATAATGGAATTCATACAAGTAGTCCCAAAAGTCTTAGTGCAATTGAAAACTTTAATACTTAAAAATTTAAGAGTATGAAAGCATTGTCTTCATTTCTTCATTTGAGTCCTTTGACAGAAGTAGTCCAGGTTTTATTATCTCCATTTTATATGCAAAGAAGCCAAGACTCAGGGAGGCTAAGTAATTTGCCCACAGTTACATAGCGATAGATTTTGAGCTAAGTCCAGATATTAGATGGAAAAAGTTCATTTGGAAACTTAACAGTTCTATAGCCATATCTCTTGTTATCAGATAAGGGTTAGACATCTTCAATAATAAAATTACAATGAATTGATTCTTATGCTTCTGCTAACAAATGCAAAACTATGACATTTAATCATAAATGTGAAAAATAAATTATAACTTAAAGTCAGAAGATCTGGGTTTGTATTTGGATTTTACTCCTGACTAATAGTGGAATAATACAGGCCTCAGTGGTGGTGGTGGTTGTTTTCTCAACACTTGTGAAATGAGGGGAGTAATTAGGCGATCCTTAAGATTTCTTCCAATTCTGAAGCCAATGATCCCATCTTCCCTGATTAAGACTATATTGGCATGGGGGTAATCAAATAGAATTGAAATGGAAAGATCTCTTTTAATTTGTTCATCTACTTCTGCCTATGTGGGGCTATTTGGACCTAATTTAGAACTTGCATTAAGTCATGGTCACCTTCAGAATAGAGACAATGGAAATGAAAGTAAAAACTGTTAGATAATCTACAAATATAATTAAGCTAAGAAGTGAATAATTAGAATTTTGTTACTATTTTTATTTGTTCTCCTATAAATATTTGGTAAATAATATAAATCTCCATTCCTTGAATAGATATCAGGTAAGTATATATATTTTAATTTATATTATTTTTTCTTGTTATATGTAAAAATAATTTTCAACATATATTTTTTGAAAGATTTTGGATTCCAAATTTTTCTGCCTTCCTCTCTTTCCTTTCTTTTTCCCAAGATGGGAAACAATATGATATAGTACAGATGATATATGTACAATCATATAAAATATATTTCTGCATTAGTCATGTAGTAAAAGAAGAAACAGAACAAAAAGAAGGAAAAAAACATGGCGGAGAGAACCCAAAGTGAAAATAGTATATATTTTAATCTGCATTCTGACACCAGCAGTTATTTCTTTGGATGTGAATAGCATTTTCTATCATGTGTCTTTTGGAATTGTCTTAGATCATTGTATTGTTGAGAAGAACTAGTCAATCACAGTGATATCAGATAAGTATTAACTATCTTTACAATATATTTATTGATTCTTATGTCTCTGCTAAGAAATGTAATACTATCATGCTTTTTCATAAATGTGAAAAATAAAGGACATTTTCATTTATTCCTAGACACTAATGATTTTAGTAGATATAAGAAACATATTTGTTTCAATTTTACATATTTAAACATAAATTTGTTTTCAATAATACAAGTACAAATAGAATACAAGTGAATAAATTTGATAAATATTCTTTTTTGTTATTTCTAGGGGCTAAGGTTAATGAGACAGAGCTTCAGATGTACTGCTATACTAGCCTATTTCAGAAGGCAGTTAGGTGTCTTAGATAGAATGTTGGATTTGGAATGAGGAAGAACTAAATTCAAATTCTGTCTCATTTACTAGCTCTTATCTTAATTGCTGCCTGCCTTAGTTTCCTGTAAAATGTAAAATAGGAATAATTATAGCACAGTGCTATTATGAGGATAAGATATATCTTTCTTTTTATAAACCTTAAGGTAATCTAAGGTTTTATAAACCTTAAAGTAATCTAATATAAATATTGGTTATGAAAGTCTTATGATCCCAGATTCTTGTATCCACAGTATATAGGACACCCAGAATACTAGGAAAAAACCAAACATGCTCACAACTGGTTTCCCAAGAATTCCCAAGAGAGATATCCTGGGATGTGTGTCCATCAGGGTAGGCTCCCAGGAATTCTGAGAATGTAGACACAGCCTTCCTAGAATCCAATGGCTCACCATGTTCTTTGTTCTCTGTAAAAGTAATTGAAGTAACCACAATAGTGACTACTCAAAGATACCTGCAAAAGTCTTTTCTTTATTCTCTTTATGTTCCCTACAAAACCCTGGCTCTTGACAGCCACAGTTGCCCTCAAAGACCCTCAGAATGTATGTCCCTTGCTATCCATAGTCTTAAATCAAGTCACTTGGTTTATGTAGCTCTTAGTCTAGGTGGTAATAGATGTGGAGAGTTAGTTTTTTTTTTTTTTTTAATCAATAACAGATAGATTTGTTATATACATAAGAATTTCGTGATTTGGTAAAATCATCTGTCATAACCCTGTTTAATCAATATTGAACCATTATATATTAGGATAGCTATTGAGTGGGATAGTGCAAGGATGAACTAGGAGTCTTAACTATCTGGGGGGGGGGGGGCAGGGCTTGTTAGGAAGTATAGGTCTAAGAACCAGTAAGCAGAAGGATTTATGAATATAAGAAAAGGCATTCAAGTACTATCACTTTGAAAGGTGATACCAGATTCTAAATCTAGGCACCCTATGGCAACAGAAAGGGGTCAGATAGAAGATCAGAATGAAAGTAAGCAGACAGAGTTTGTGTTAAGAGATTCAACCCCAAACAAGAGAAAGAATAATCACGAACATGTTATTTCAGCATCTAAGAACACAAACCAATTAGAGGAGTAGGCAGGAAAGAGCATTCAAGTAAGAAGGCAAACATTAGTAACATGGCTTGAAACCAAGTGGGTTTATGTCTTTCTCCTCTTATTTAGCATAGTATTTGGCATATAGTAAACACTTAATAAATACTTAATGATTGAGAATGAATAATGCAAAAAGCATTTATTAAAAGCTCATCATTTTCTATGCTCTGTGTCAAACACTGGATATATAAATGCAAAGTGAGCTGGTTCTTACCCTCAAGGATCTTACACTCTAATTTGTTTTTGTGTTTCTTTCATGTCTAATTTTTTTTTTTTTGTGGCCCCATTTGGGGTTTCCTTGGCAAAGATAATGAAGTAGTATGTTGAACTAGGTGACTTCTCATGGTTTGAGAAGTCCAAGTGATGATGTGTGGAACAGCAGGGCAGCTTTTTGGCATTCCCTTTCCCAGAGGCAATACTAGTAATGAACTGATCATAGTTTTTGAAGCAAAAGATAGAAAGAAACTGACACTTGTATGTGGAATGCATGAATCCAGCATGTTCAGAGCTGAGTGTCTTAGCTTGGCCCAGAGGTATAGTTTCTGTAGGTCTAGTTTTAGGGTGGAACAACAGCAGAGAAGAAAATAGCCCTGCAAAGATGAAGCTTGAGTGGCTTAAACTCTGCTGCAAATGGATTCCAGAAGTGGAAGAATAGTACCAATAAATCTGAAAAACAAGCAGGAAGCAGGATTCCATACAAGTTGGTCCATTTATAACAGGGTTATTATCATGTCTCAGGAACAGATACTAGCCACTTTATGTCTTGCTCTTAGTCTCAGTGCTATGTGTGAGAGGACCATAGTTGGGAGGGTTAGCTTATGTGGGCTGGGTGGCAGGCAGGGCTTGTCTTATAGTTTACCAAGTGAATGGAGCAGTTGATTGTGATAGAAGAAGCTCTATTTGTTAGCGCAGAGACAAAGTTCCTGAGGAGACAGAAACTAGATTTTAGTTGTATTTTGTATAATACCAGGGAAAGTATTCTTATCTGGAAAACAAAATCTAAGTATGCTTTGATTCTATTATTCTTTTATCCTCTAGTTTTTAGTTCACTAAAGGAAATATGACATGTGCAAAAACGTATGATATAAGAAGTAGATAGGAACAAAGTACATTGATGGAGAATAGATGTTAAGGGCTGTTCATAGTGGCAGCTAGGTGGCAGACCTGGAGTCAGGGAGCCTCATTTTCCTGAGTTCAAATCTGGCCTCAGACAAGTACTAAGGCAAGTCATTTACCCTATTGACCTCAGTTTTCTCCTCTGTAAAATGAGCTGAAGAAAATGGCAAATCCCTGTAATATCTTTGCCCCAAAACCCCAAATAGGATCAGCTTCCTCACCTGTGAAATTAGAATTGGTCTAGATAGTCTCTATGGTTTAGTCTAGCTCTTTCATTCTAGGTCTAAATTACTGTGAGCCTTAGATTTAAATACATGTGACTTAGTATAATACAGCACCAATGATGTGACATTATGTGGTTAATCCATGGTATAACAAGTTATGGATAGTTTTAATTCAGTGATTAACTGTGTGATCTCACACTGCTTAAACTTTTTGGGTCCAAGTTTATTGTATAATAAAACTTATTCCCAGTAAGATGCAAGCTCCTTAAGAGTAAGAACTATTTCATTTTTGTTTTTATATCTCCACTGTTTAACACAGTAGCTGGTTCAGATTAGATTTTTTGCTAAGTTTAATTGATTTAAATTTAGAACTTTTTTTTTAATCTATAAAATGAGTGGGTTAAATTGGTTGATTTTTATAATCCTTTCCTCCTGTGATCCTATGAATACACTGTCATTCCATTTCTTTTGAAGTCAATGGGCAGAATCATCTATGGAACTCTCAGAACTAAGTCTCTCTCTGCTACACATACAATTGAAATTCCCAAATTTATATCGACTCACCTAGATCCCTACCTGCCCATGCCATTTCTTTAAATTCACAACTAGACTTTGTAAGCACTATTGCTGTATATTTTTTCTTTAGACCTACAGTTTGATGATGAGAATGGGATTGATGCCTCAATAGAAATAAAATAGGAGAGAAAAACAGACAGCCTTTGAGAGGGAAACAGTCATGAGTTGGGCTGTTGCTCTGCAAAATTTTTTTTAAAGCAAAAATAATTAAGAGAGTTTCTAAAAGTAAATAATATCAAGGTAGGCAGACCAGAAATCAACACTGTTTGAATCAGTGGTCAGATCTGAGACATTTTTTCTGATGAAGACCTTGTGGCACCAGGAAAAATCAGGAGAGAAGGGGTTTAATGTTCTCTCTAATGTGTTGAAATTTTTATTCACCTAAGAAAAATGTCTCATCTAAAAGATAAACTAGAGTGTTTGAGACCACAAACACCATTCAGGTGAAGAGTTATTTGCAGGGCTAAAAGGCTGTGTTGTAATGTGTAAGTCTGAAGTTCCTTCATAGATAGGATAATAGATCAAAGTGTGTGTGTTTGTGTGTGTGTGTGTGTGTGTGTGTGTGTGTGTGTGTGTATGTGTGTGTTGATAGGAATTAGTAGCAGGAAAATGCATAGCCATTTGAGACCAAGGGGAAACATTTTTCTTAGGGAATGGTTCCAAATTTTGTGTATTAAAAAAGGCTAGCAGTTAATTGCTGTTTTTAAAAGGGCATTTCAGTGCCATTGTTGGGGCTTATCTACCCTAGGGTCTCATAAGATAGCAAAGCATTATTATTACTGGTATAGTCATTATTAATATTAACAACAATAATAAAACATTGTTATTCCTGTTTCAGAGGGAAAGACAATGAAACAGAGAGACTTAATGCCACAGCAGCAGCAGAGTAATCAATCAACAGTTGTTTATTAAGCAGTGAGGCAAGTAAAGCCAGTTTGAGAGCTGGCTACTTCATATTCCCTTGCAAAAGCAATCATTT
The DNA here is from genome assembly GCF_016432865.1 of Antechinus flavipes. Taxonomy (NCBI): domain Eukaryota; kingdom Metazoa; phylum Chordata; class Mammalia; order Dasyuromorphia; family Dasyuridae; genus Antechinus; species Antechinus flavipes. The sequence continues at coordinate 267,016,968 of NC_067399.1, forward strand.
TTAGGCAGGCTTGGAAAAACTTGGGTAAGGTCATTAGGAAGTAGAAAAAGGTCTTGGTGGTGGTGAGGGAGGCTGGGGAAGCAAAACCAATCCTAAAAAGGAACCAAACTTTTCTAGTGTTCCAAAGCTCAAATCAAATAATTCAAGGGAGAGCATCCTAGGTATTGTTCAGAAATCCACCAACAAAAAAAAAAAAAAAAAAAGAAAGAAAGAAAGAGTTCAATTACATTCTTTGGTGTTTGGCTTCTGGATCCTTCAACAAAGGTATAGGTTCAAGGAATTCCTGAGCTGAAAGGCTCTGTGTTAAGGGGCAGCACATTAAAATACCATTGGGCTCCAACCAAAGTGAATGGAAGCTTACTGCAGTCTTCCTTTTCTGCTGCCCTCCCCTTTATCTCTTTCTCTAGAAATAAAGTTCATAAAGAGACTTAACAATGTAGTGTCATGTTTATGATTTTTGAAATTAGAAGCTAATTCTACTTTAGAATACTCATTTTTAGAAGAATAAAATGACTCATCTAATTAATTCTGTTTAGAGACTGCCTCTCCATCTCTCTACCTTTTAAGTCCCTCTGTAACTCCTCTTCTTCCTTCCTTTCTTCTCCATTTTCCCTCTTCCTTCCTCCTACTTTTTCTTTCCTTTCTTCCTTCCTTTCTTCCTTCCTTCCTTCCTTCCTTCCTTTCTTCCTTCCTTCCTTCCTTCCTTCCTTCCTTCCTTCCTTCCTTCCTTCCTTCCTTCCTTCCTTCCATCTTTGTTTTTTTCCTTCCCTTCTCTCCTTCCAGCTGTTGTGATGTGATGATGTAATGGTACTACAGTTGGTACTTGCTCAGTGTGCTGTATTGATGTAATGGTACTATAGTTAGCACATACTGTGGTGATGTAATTGTACTAAGGTTTTTAGTGGCTGAGAAGACTTGAAATAAAGGAATTCCATCTTTGACCATCCTTGTGGGTTCCTGCTTCATCACTCTTCCACTAAGACCAAGGACTCAGGCTGGTCCTGAGATTCTCCAGGGAGCTAGCCTGGATAGTATATTTTGGCACTTCAGTGTGGGGGCTTTAGAAAGCATAGTACATTTTGACACTCTAATTTGGGAGCTCTAGAAAGCACACTACAATTATTCTTTTCAAAAGAATTTGCACTTTATGATCTATATTAAGTTCTTCTAGTATATGTGTTTGTTTTAATAGTAATTGTATCTAATATAATGCTCATCTGTATTGATAAGGAAATTCCTCTATCTGTACCATTGAAATCACAATCACATCTGGTGAGAGAGAGAGAGAGAGAGAGAGAGAGAGAGAGAGAGAGAGAGAGAGAGAGAAAGAGAAAGAGAGAAGGGGGGGGGGCGTGCAGGCATACATTTGTGTCATGGGAGTTATAGGAGCCTGAATTCATTCTGTTTCTCCTATTAGACTGGAAACCACTCTAGGGTAGGGGCCTTCTCATCAGTCTTTTTTTTTTTTTTTTTTGTAATTACTTCTCTTAATAATAAAGATAACCATAATTCTCAAATGAGTGGCCTTCACATCTAAGTGCTTAATAAATGTTGAAGACCAATTGACACATTTTAGAGACACTAGGCAGATGCACAATAATAGTAATATAAAGCCATTTCCTGCAAGAAAAAAAAAACATAATATTACCCTATCGTTGCCACCTTCACCCTCCTATGAGGTCATAGATAGCTGGCATTTTGTTGGCAAAATAACAATACAAACTTGCTGCTTTCTGTATGTATGTATATATATATGCAATGTGGACTGCATTGAATCTTTTATTTTTATTTCCTGGTTTAGAGTTCCTGACATTTTCTACTGCCACTTTCCTTATTCTGCCTCTCCCACTCCAGTTACTCAGAGCAAGGCTGAAGCCTTGAAAAAAAAAAGGAGGGGACTGAGGCTGGGAAGAAAATATGAGACCCCTTCATTGCTAAACTACAATGTGCTTGGCTCTGCCTAAGGCTTCTGTTATAGGATGCACCCCATTGCACTTCAGGGGAAAAAAAAGAAATTCTTGCTGAGCTACTCTTTTAAAAACTGAATGCTTACCCGCTGTTCAGTCCTCCTAGCCAAATTCTAATGGCTTTTTGCAAATAAAACAGGTGCAACTAAAAGTATCCAGGGACACAGGTATTTAAGATTTTCCTCTGACTGTGAAAATCAGGCAAGAAGTCTGAGGAACTGGGTCACAAGGCAAGGTAAAGGAACTCTTTGGTCCGGCAAGATATTCAGTGCTAATACAGTGTGTGGAAACTGTATAATGAGAAGAGGCTCATGTGAATCAGATGCTAGCTAATCATTCAGATGACTCAGAGGGTTATATGGAGTCTGAAGTGACATTATCTGGTTGGGAAGTTCCAGTAATGAAAACATAAATGTTGCTATTGCTGAAGTCCAAGAAAGTATAAGGAACAGGCAGATGTTAGATCTTAAAAGTCACCAAGCCTCCAGACCCTCAGCTGCTAAGGAGACTGGAGATCAGAAGTTCAATTAAATTAGGAGTTGAGTCAATTTTGGAAATTTTTAAAGGAAATGGTAGTATCTTAATACTATATTAGACATGTACAATGGGTTTTTACATTTTACCTACATGTTGTTCTTATATGAAGTAGTTGGTGGGTGGGTAAGGAGTAGATTATCAATTATATACATCTAGATGGCATAGTGGTTAATGCTTGGAATTTGAAGGTAAGTGGACCTGAGTTCAAACCCTTTCTCAGACACTTACTATGTGATCATATCACTTAACTTCTTTCTGCCTCAGTGTCTTTATTTGTAAAATGGGGATAATACTGCACCTGCCTCCAGGGATGTTGTGAGGATCAAATGAGTTAATTTTTGTGAAATGCCGAGACTTGCTATTGTTCAGTTTTTTCAGCTGCTTCTGACTCTTTGTGATCCCATTTCAGGTTTTCTTGGCAAAGATACTGGAATCATTTGCCATTTCCGTCTCTAGCTTATTTTACAAATGAGGAAAGTGAGGCAAACATTAAGCGATATCCTGAAGATCATACAGTTAGTAGATATCTGAGATTAGTTTGAATTTAGGAAGATCAGTCCTCTTGCTTCCAGGCCTCACATTCTAAGCACTGTGTCACTTAGTGGCTCCTCTCCTGCAAATTTTACAGCACTATATAAATGCTGTGATGATGATGATGATGATGATGACGATAATGATGAAGTAGTTTATCTCCTCTATAAGTCAATGAACCACTTTGTGCCTTAGCTTCCTAGTCTGTAAAATGAAATAATTTAATCAGGAAAAATTATCAAAGTGCTTTGAAAGCCACAAAAGAATTATATTGTGAAAAATGAAAGAATTTTTTTTTTTTTTTTTTACAAAAACAAACTCAACCAACAATGTTATCACTGAACTGGGGCTGATTGAATTCAATAGAAAGAGCACTGGTCTGTGTCAGAAGATCCGTGTTCTAGAACCAACTCAGCCACTAATTAGTTGTGTGATTTTGTGTTCTCCATCAATCTTCATATGCCTTGATCATCTAGAAAATGAAGGGTTTGGGCTTCATAATCTCTCAGGTCCCTTTCAGCTCCAACACCCTACCAGCCTAAAAAACCATTCTGTGTATCAGACTCTGGATTGCCTAGGTGCTATTGGGACAGGTTGTAAAATGGGGAAGTTGTACTAAGAAACTGCTGCTGGAATGAGGGCTCTAAATTATGAAGATGTGCACTTTGGGCTAGGGTGTCCTATAGCATTATTTTTCTACCCTGCGTTTCATTAGCTATGGGATTAGGTGAATTACTGAAGTCCCTGATGAGAACAGGACATGTAGGTTTTTCTGTGGGACTTGACACAACTGGATCTCTTACTGCTTCTGGTAATGTTTGCATCTGACCTCAATTCAAATGAACCTTTTATTCTCTCTTACTCCTAATCTTGCTGTTTTGTGGTACATCTTTTATTGTTTTATATTGCCTCAAGATTCCTACCACAGTGCTTTGCACAGAGAAAGTACTTCATAAGGGTCCTGCAAAAATTTCTTATGGTTAAGGTCATCTCCTCCCTTCTTCTGAGCTATTTTCACCCTTTCTCACTTATTCCATTTCAGTCAGATAATAATTATCAACATAATATCTGTAAGAATGATTTCTATTTCTTTTAACTATTTAGAGGCAATGAGAAGGTGTGGAGGAATTGAGCTTTTTTTTTTTTTTTTCAAAAGCCAGCCCTGCAAATCACTATCTTTGTGTCTAAGTTCACAAAAAGCCTCAGTTTCCTAAGCTGTAAAATGGTACAGTGGGATCAAATGATTTCTGAGGTTACATTTTTTCTAAACCTGTGCAGACACTTAGTAGTCATGTAACCTTAGACAAGATACTAAAAAAACAACAAAAACAAAAAACAAACAAACAAAAAAAAAACTCAGCCTGCCTCAGTTTCCCCAACTGTAAAATAGGGTTAATAATAGCACTTACTTCCTTGGGTCATTATGAGGATGAAATGAGACAATATTTGTAAAGTGCTTTGCAAGTTTTAGAGTTTATACAAACTATTTAGTGATAGTATTCAACTAGAGTAATTGTTCTTTGATTGAAAACTATTTCCATATGGTGCAAATTTTCTTTCAAATTGATAAACATTTATTAAGCATTATATTTGTTAAGCATTGCAACCATAAGCATTCCTCTTTGGAAATTCGATTGTGGAGGTTAATCTATTTTAAAGGAAGAGATGGATGGAAAAGAAACATCAATGTACTCATTTTCTCCCTCACTCAAGCTATTCATGTAATTTTAAGTCATTTTATGAATTCAGAGGCTGACTTTCTTGGCATAGGACTGACCCTCTTGCTATATGATGCTCTGTTTTTTCCCATATATTAAACATGGAGAAAATTCCTTAGGGGAAGCTCCCTTCTACAAGTGGAGTCTATTTAGGGAAGGGGCCAGTGAAGGAAGGAGTTGAAAGGAAAGCAGGGCCAGTGAATTGAAGGCTTGGATCTAAACCAGAAGGAGGTTTATGCAATGGACTTAAAAGGATGTAGGTTTTGTCCAATAGTTAAATTACTTTTCTGTATGAATTCTCTTTCCCTCGGTTTTCTCATCTGTAAAAGGAAGACAATGTCATTTTTATTTACTTATCACAGCATCTAGAGTTGGAAAATATCTTAAAATTTAAATAATCCAGTGTCTCATTAAACAATGGGAGCAAAGGGAATTGAAATGACTTGCTCAACTCCTCCAGTTAATAAGTAGCAGAGACTGCACTTGAAACCATACCTTCTTTGATACTATGTAACTGAAAGTGTTCTCTCCCTCAAATTTTTCTAGAGGATTTAGCTTGGCTATTCCCTTGGTCCCAATCATTGCCTTCTTTGTATTTACTTAGTTGTGTATTTATAGGAATAAGTCACCTGAAGGCAGGAAGCATTTTGGTTTTGCCTTTATAGCCCCAGTACCTAACTCAGGACTTGGAACCTACTAGGTGCTTCCTAAAAATTTATTGCATGGAATTGAAGGAGAACTGGGATTTGAACTCACTATCCTTTTACTACAAATCCAATGCTCTCTCAGTTCTACCCTGCTTTCACAGAGTTGTTTTAAGGCAATAACTGACAGGAATAATTAATGAAGCCTCATGTGGAGCACTTAACAACTATAGGGCTACATAAATATGAGGAAATAATGAGGAGGAGAGAAGCAGCCACCTAGGCACTTAATATACTCAGCATACCTTCATACCATAGCAACCGACATTATTTTTCTACTGGTTGTCACTCCTTTGTTCTATTTGCACATGTTATGAATTTATATGCTTACATTTTTCACACATAGTTTGATAAAAACTAAAAAAAAAAAATCATTTTATTATCTTCCTTTCTTCCTTTACTTCCACCCTCCTTACCTCTTTCTCTTTTCTTCTTTGTTTCTTCCTTCCTTCTTTCCTTCCTTCCTTCCTTCCTTCCTTCCTTCCTTCCTTCCTTCCTTCCTTCCTTCCTTCCTTCCTTCCTTCCTTCCTTCCTTCCTTCCTTCCTTCCTTCCTTCCCTTTCTTCTTTTCTTTTTACATCTAGGGTTTTCACAATCTGCCCATAAAATTTTGTTTCAGAGTGAAGTTCAGGAAATGAGGTTCCAGTTTTGCATGGGTATTTTGTACCAAATTTCAAAACATTGAGAACTGAGTTCAGTGTTCACAGTACCATAAATCATGATAAACCTCAGAGCAAAAAAATCCTTTTTTTTTACATTGACTAGCTACAAGATTATTTAGCACAACTTAGTTCTGCTGCATAAATGGCATCAAAAAACATGAGAGGGACTTAATAGTTTTAACAATTTAATAGGCATTTATAAGATAAGGACTTATTCCTACAAAAGCTGTCTTTTTTTTCTAAGTTTAAATAAATATACAATCCATTTATATTTCAGTGGGAGGTAAAAAGTTCCTTTTATTAAGAATAGGAAGAATTCTCCTGTACTTACTTATCTCTGTTCCAGTTGTCTTGGTTTTCATTGTGAAAAAAAAAAAGAGAGACAGCAGAGAATTCCATGATAAGCTACTTTGGGGATGGGAGAGGTGTTAAAGTTATTGTTATTGCTATTTTCTATCTCTCTTTACCCGTCTTAGTAGAGCTTACAGAATTTAGGGGAGAAGAAAAAGAGAACGAGCTAGAAAATTTCTTTTGTCTGAAGTTGCTTGAATCATTCAAGGCACCCTTGTCCTGTGTTTAAGGGAGGACACACATAATTTGATTGTCTAACCTAGGTTAGGTAGGAGGGAAGAGGAGAGAGAGAAGAGAGAGAGAGAGAGAGAGAGAGAGAGAGAGAGAGAGAGAGAGAGAGAGAGAGAGAGAGAGAGAGAGAGAGAGAGAGAGAGAGAGACATGGAGACAGAGAGTGAGAGACAGACACACAGAGAGAAACAGAGAGACAGAGACAGAGAGAGACAGACAGAAAAGAGAGAGAGTGTATGTGTGTGAGAGAGAGAGAAAGAGAGAAAGTGAGAGAGAGAGAGAGAGAGTATGTGTGTAAGAGAGAGAAAAAGAGAGAGAGAAAGTAAGTGAGAGAGAAAGAGAGAGAATATGATCTTATTGAAAGGAAATTGGGATTTAAAGAGACAATCTTACATCTAAATTGGAGAGTCTTGTAAGAACAACAAATTTCAGCTCATTTTGCCAATCATAAATATTATTGAATATTTTTATTTCTGTCATGTCTGAGCAGGTGATACCCATAAAGGTTATTTTCAGAGTTAGGAAATATTTTTAGTGCATCTCTCTTTTGAAATTGGGTTCTCATTTTCTTTTCCCTTGCCTCTTTTCCTGCAATTTTGGTTATCATTATACATTCAGGGCTGTTTTGGTCATTCTTATCAAGGACATGAGGGAGCCTTTAAAAAAAATCTAATAAGCTGCCCTTCAACCCAGACATCTAACATATTTATCATAGTTCTTCAGGTACTTCAGGAAACTTACCAAGAATAATTTTATTTCTTCTGAAAGGATTTTTGAAAACCATTATAACATCATTCTTTCCTTGCCCTAGTTCAGCAGCTCATCAAGATAATTAATGTCAAAGATGAATTTTCTTCTTTGTTATCATCTACTTTTTCTTAAAATGCATTTTCATTTTTCAACTTTGAAACTTGTCTACTTATTATGTGGTAAGATATATTGTATAATGTTGGATTATACACAGAGGGGTAGTGTAGAGTAGTCAATGAAGGGTCAGCCTTGGGATCAGGAAAATTGCATTCAAATTCTGCCTCTGATACTTACTTAATTTGGGATCATGAGTAAGTCACTTTATTTCATAATTAGGCATCGCTCAAAAATTGTAAGAGACAAGTTAGGTAAAGATCTGCATAAGAATTTTTTTTATACTGGGAGTTCCCTATACCAATAACTCCCTCTCCCTCCCTTTTCTTCTAAATAACTCAGCTGACTTTGGCAGGTAAGTGTCAAAGTGGATAAGCATGTTGAATTTGGAGTCAAGGAGAATTGAATTCAAATCAAGAGATATAGCCATCTGTATAGTCCTGGGCTGGTCATTTAACCTAGCTCAGCTACAGTTTCCTTATTGATAATATAAGAGATATAGTAGTACCTAACTTATGAAGGTCGAACTGAAATTCAGATGAGATAATATGTGTATAACATTATATAAGTTCTAGCTATTATAGTAATTAATGCTAATATTAATAGAAAAATGATGATGGTCTTTAAAATCAATATCTTATTTCTTCCTAATTACATGTAGAAATAATCTTTTACACTTTTTAAAAGTTTTTGAATTCTGAATTGTCTCCTTCACTTATTTATTTTCCTTCCCCATTGAGAAGGCAAACAATTTGATATAGATTAAATATGTGCAATAATGTGTTTCCATGTAAGTTATGTTGTAAAAGAAAACACAGACAAAACCCCCCCAAGAAAAATAAAGAAAAGAAAAACTATGCTCCAATCTGCATTCAGACTTTCTTTGGAGATGGATAACATTTAGCATCATAAGTCCTTCAGAATTGTCTGGGATCATTATATTACTGAGAATAGCTGATCGTTATACAATTGATAATCATATAATTGCTATTATACAATATTGCTGTTATCCTTTTAATCAAGGCCATGATTTCATAGGAGTTCCTCCTGATAGTTTTATTCTAACAATGCAAACTCTCACCTTCTTTGAAAATTACCGGCTTAGAGGGTTGCTTAGAGAGCAATGAGTTATGACAAACTCAGGGTCACACAACTAGTGTGTGTGTGACAGTGGTGAGACTTTAACCCAGATCCTCCTACCTCCAAGAGCAGTCCTCTATTCAATATATTGCTTCATAGTCTTTATAATACTAAGCAAGTAGAGAATGTGGGCTGGATACTATTATAATCTAAGGCACACCAGGCTCATACCCTGTGTATGCATATGGTCATAATAAAGATAGAGCACAACCATTGATAAGCATGAATTTTATTTGGTACATTTTGGTTAGTAATGTAATATCTTGATTAAAGTATTTGGCAGTCCTTTTTGAGAAGTAGCATTCATTTCAGCCCCAGGACGAATGTAGGATGAATCCAAAGCTCTTTGCTTTTTTCCATCTATTCTTATCTATCCTCTTATTGATGTTATCAAACTCTCTTCACCCCTTCGTCCCCCACTAACAGTCTCTCCTCCTTTTCAGCATGCTATTTTTCTCTCCTTGGCTATGAATGCCTTCACACATCATTCAGTGGAAGTTGTAACAGAGTAGGTGGTAATGGCATAAATAGTTCAATCCTCTGAACTCACCTCTCACTTCTTAAGGTATTACAAACTGGGTGTGGGAATAGGGGTATAGAGTGGGGAAGCGTTGGCAGAGGGCAGAATGATACTTCACCCCTCCTTTCCCTCCATTAGTATATCCACATGGTGCTTATACTTGCTGTGCACTTAGCTGACCATTCACTAATCTGTCATTATCATTGTTTAGGTAAAAAGTGAGTGTTTTCTAAAGAGTGGATGGCATGCCATGGTTTACTTAGCAGGTTCTATCTGAGCAGGTAATGTCTTGAAAACTGGAATAAAGAAAAATGGTTTCTAATTCTTTCTAATAGCAGGATTATATAAGGCTAATACATGTGTAATTCATGTATGAACATAAGCTAAGATTATGTTCACCATCCCTTCTGAGTGATTGTCATACCTGAAGTTTTGTTTACAGAGAAAAAGTAGGAGAAAAATACTAAAGGGACTTTGATTTTATAATTAAAGGAAACTGTGTTTTATGACTGAAGATAAATATCAAGCTTCAACTAAACCAATGTAAATTATGTAAACACTTGGTTTAAGTTGGTTATATGCATCTTACATGGGCTCATTGTATTGATTATCACCCAGTCAATAAAATCCTCACCATTTCCAAGTTACTTGATTTTATTTTAGTATCCTTCCAGTTTTATATCCACATAGAATGTAAGCTGCTTGAGGGCAGGGCTATTTCATGTTTGCCTTTGGACTTTGCCTATAGTATTGCATATATTAAATGTTTGTTTAATTGAAGTGGATAGAGAATCTGGTTACATTCTATAAAATCTACAACTAAATCAAAGTCTATATCAAATTAATATTACCATTTTTCCTGAAAAGTCATGATAATTGGTTGTTCTACTTACTCTTATTTCCCAAACCATAACTCTTTTCCCTGGCCACACTCATAAATGTTGTTTCCCCCATTAGAAGAAGATCTCTTGAAGGCAGGGATTGTCCTGATTTTTAATTTTATCTCCAGTGCTCAGTACAATTCTTATCACATAGTAAATCCATTCATTCAATCGGCAAAAAACATATCACATATTACCATGCCACCATTCACTTTTGTTAAAGAAATATAATTATGTTAATATTTGTAAGCCTACCTTTCAGTGCCACACTTTGAAACTTTTTCCCCTTAGATCTGGAATTTAAGACCAATTTCTTTTATTTCAACTGGTTTAGCAAAACCATGTCTCAGAGTGGAAAACAACAACAAGAACAACACAAAACTTTGGTAACTTCTCTCTGGGGCATACCTTAAGGGATCAGTCCAACTACTATGCCAATAATGCCAAATGCTGTGCTTGTTTATTTGATTTCATGGTATTTAAGAATTCTGGAACTGCCAGAAATTGGAGCACTCTCTCTAGCTCTCCCCCTCCCCCATATCTGCAAGAACCAGCAAACAAACAAGATCACAAAATCATTCTTTGTCATCAAAGGTTCCTGTTGTTCTTGAATATGAAAATACATCTGAATTCCCTGCTGTAAGCTGCTGTTGGGATAAAGTAATTCCCTCTTCCCCACCCTTCCACATCTGGGTTTTTGGAGATGCCATGTCCTTATGAAGTAAAATGTCAATCTGTGTAATGACACAGCATCCCGCCACTACCTTCAATCCCCGTGAAAATACTGATTTTAATATTTAAAAGGTTCGTATAATTGTAAATTAGGCAGTGCCACCCAATATCATAACATACTTCATGAGAAAAAGATGCTAAATTTACTTGACCTACTTTCATCTTCATGTTTAGGAAACAGCGTAGAAGAAGTAAACAGAGTAGTTGTGCCGCATGCAGGAGATGATTATTGTTTGAATTTATGATTCATGCCTTGAGCAAAATTTTGTTTGTGGCCTCATTTGCAACCATAATTTACAACTTTACTAGGGATATACTGTGTATTTGGGAGGTAATATATCAGACTTGCTTTGTACTGGAACAGTTTTCTAGCTTTGGGTATAGTATTTTCTGTGTTTCTGTTAGCTATAAAATTTCTAGGCATAACATTTATTGTAGCAAATATGGAAATTTTAAAAAAATTGTATCCCCCTTAGGAATGTCTTAGTGTATTTATATGCTTATTATAGCTAAATCTAACTAGTATTTAAAGGAGTTGTTAATCCTGCAACTATCTGGTTGGGAAGGCAGGAGAAAATTAACCTTTTCGGTTTTGTGCAATGTGCAGGATTGATCATTTAAAGTTGGGGTTTCATTCCCCTCCCTTGCTAGAAACTAATAGATATGATGAAGTCAACACACAAGGTTTGTGGATTGTTTTATTTTTACATGCAAAGATGTTTTTCTTTCCATAGCATGCCATAAGTAGGTTATAATACTGAGAAATGGGATTTTACTATTCTCTTTGATCTAAGAGTTTCCCAGAGCAAAGGCTGGAAATTTCATTGTTCTTTCTAGTTTTAATTGTCTTAAGTGAAACATTAGGAAATGCATTGGATGTTAAAAAAAAAAGTCTAGTGCACATTGCTTGAGACTGCTAGCAAGATTTTTTAAATAAAATTCTCTTGCATGTTTTATCAGGCAATTCTTGTGAGTATCAATCTTACAAAGATGTATGGATTTCAAATTTAGAGTAATAGTTTATTCCTTTAAGTAAATGCATTTTATTAATTTTAAGCTTCTATGATTCTAAATAATTAGAGCCCTGGAATTTGAAGACAGCAATCAAAGAAGTACAAATTAAAATATCTAGTTCAAAATCAGAGGTTACTACTATTTAAAAAAACGTTAATTGCAAAATCTAATTAGATCACTAGTGAATGTATCTTTAAATTACTGCTAAATAATAAAGCATTGACACCTTGCCTCTTGTCTCAATTAGTGATGAAGGAAATTTTATAACTGAGGGAGATGTAAATTTAAAAAATTAAAAAAAAATAGGTTTAATATGCTTGAGATTTCTGTATCCAGAATGCTGGGATTTATAACTTGGAAGGGACTTTAAAGATCATCTTGACCAAGCCCCTCATATTGTTAAACTCTGGCCTGGAGAAAGGAACAGACTTATCCAGGGTGAAAAAGGTAATAAGCAGTAGAAGCTAGATTTAACACTCTTCATCTCCTTTTGATTATAGATCTAGTACTCTTTCCATTATACCTTATGTAGATTAATCCTTACCTTCTTCACCAAGAACTTGGCAATATTTCTTCTGATATTAAAAAAAAAATCTGTTTTTTCCCTAATAATTCTACTGGGACAATAAATGGTGTCTCCTATTGCTGGGACAAGTATGATTAGAAATTGTGATAGTGGTACCTAGAACCGAGATTAAAAAAAAATGTTTTGAACAATATCTGGACGCTCCTTCCATAATTCCTTCCCCAGTAATTATTACCTCAGCTGGTACAAATAACTACTGTAATTTTCTTAATACAGTAGAGAGCCAGGCAACATTTTCTTGACTAATGACAAAGTTTAAATGCTCAAGGTCAGAGTGTAAACCGTTGTGATTTCCCTAAGTATTCTGAATACTATAGGCCTTATGTAATCATTTTAATGTGAGGAGCAGGCCACGCTCTGCTGCTCCTTGCATATACTGTAAAGGAGGGAAAGAAAAGACTTCAACCCGAAATAGCTTAGCTTTAATTGAGCAAAGAGATTCACATGTGATCTGAACTTGCGGCTTTTCTAATTCCTATAGACAGCTTTGGTTGTTGTGAGATGATCCTAATTAAATTATGCAAGAGCAGTGAACTAGCTAAGCGCCTTCGGATCACCTGGTGAATTAACTCTTTGTGAACATCTGTAACTGGGGTTCTAGGTCCCCCACAGCAGCCCACGTTTTTCATTGTTCTTAGTGGAGAATCGGAGAATTCAGGAGCTGTAATGGGGAATTTAGGACTGTAGGTGGCAGCATTGTCAGGTTTTGCAGCCTGGTAGCTCTGAGTAAGTCGGTTTCTTTTCTGATCTTTTTCTATCGGCTCCTTAACATCTTCCTCCTCGCTATCTCATCAGGCACTAGCCAACATCATTAACTACTCATGTCAGGTAAAGCTTAAAAAGTAGAAGAAAATGTCATAGCCAAAAAAATTAGGTCTTATTCACTGTGGACTGTGTTTCTTTCTATTTCTGATAATGTAGTACATTTGTAATTCTGACCAGAGATTTTGTTAACATGGGGGTGGGTGTGGTGGTCCTGGACTGGGTGGGCGTTACCCCGTTGCAAGCCACAGGCTTCAGCTTGGGCACTTTACAAAGCACAGAGCGCTAGGAAGGAGCACGCGGTGTGGGGAATATAATTAATTCAACTGCAGCAGACCTGCTCTATTCATCTGGACAGAGTGAGAAAAGTCTATTGAATGCCTAATAAAGTAACTACCCTTTTAAAGGGGAAGGCTATAGGGTGATGGCATTCATGTCTGGCCACTTTTTCTTCCTTATAAATCGTTGTATTTTGCTCCTTACAAAGGTTCTCTTTTGAGAGGCAGTATGGTGTCCTAATAGAAGATGACCTTGAAGTCAGGAAAAGCTGGCTTCATAATTTTATCCTAGACCTTAACTAGCTGTGTGATCCTAGGCAAAAACCTTAACCTATCTGTCTCAGTCACTTCATCTGTAAAATGAAGTTGAACTCTTTAAGTTTTTTTTTTTTTTTCCCCAGGTCCGAATCTATGATTCTATGGCCTATTTAACCAGGTAAGCTAAATGATGACTCACTGGATCAGATAATTGCAGAACACTAAAAAGAAATGCTAAATGTAGTGCCAGCAGACTGGGTTTAAATTTCCCCTCTGATGCTTGCTATCCAAGTGACCTTAGACATGTCAGTCCTTTTCTGTAGTCCTCAATTACCTTATTTATGACACAAACAGTTTAGACTAGATGACTTCTAAAGTTTCTTTCAACTCTATGGAAAACAAAAAGATAGCTGAATCATAGATCTAGAACTGGAGGAGTTCTGATAGTTCTTTTTCAACATCCTTATTTTTGGGAAGATGAAACTGAAAGATCCAGTCATTTTGCACAGCTGGAAAATATCTGAGGTAGAATTTGAATCTGAGTTTTCCTTACTTTAAACTCAGTTTTCTTTTCATTATATTACACTGACTCTAAATTTCCTCTTTTGTTAAAAATAGAAAATATGGGTCCAAGAGAAACAGTGGGACATTCTAAAAGTCAAGAAGACAAGGGTTCAAGTTTTCTTTCAGATATCCTTTGTGATCACTGTCAAGTTACTTGACTATCTCTGTGTTCAGAGGATATAAATTACAGAGGAGTGGCAAACAGGGAAGTTCTCTATTGAGATGCCACAAGTTTGGAGTAAATCAATGAATGAACAAAAGAAAAATGAAAACAAACAAACAAAGATCTGATGTAAGAAATGATTTGAAAATTCTCTTTCAGTGGGGGATAGGAATGTACTCTCCAAAAGTGCATTTGATTGTAAATTATGTCTTATGGATTACATGGGTTATGAGGTTAAGAAAAAAACCCTACTGATTTTGGAATCTTTCTTTCTTTCTTTCTTTCTTTCTTTCTTTCTTTCTTTCTTTCTTTCTTTCTTTCTTTCTTTCTTTCTTTCTTTCTTTCTTTCTTTCTTTCTTTCTCTCTCTCTCTCTCTCTCTCTCTCTCTCTTTCTTTCTTTCTTTCTTTCTTTCTTTCTTTCTTTCTTTCTTTCTTTTTTTTGCAATACATTCAGAAGTTAGACTTGAGAAACTTCTAGAGGCGATAATGACTCGTTTCAGCTTTCGCTTGAGTTTACTTGCTGACTGAGCAGTGACTGCTGCATGAGGCCTCCTATGAGGTCTTCTGTTAACTGAACCCTGGGGGAAATAGATTCTGAAGTCCAGATTGACAAAATTGTTTAAGTATTATTGAAAATATAAACCAAAATTGTTTCCTCAATAAATATAATTAGCTGTATATAGTGCAGCTTCAAGAGCAAGCACTGATGTTGGGACCAGCTCTTTAAATAAAATAGGACCTCTGTGGTCTCTGGAGGGAACACGCATAAAGCAAAGTAAATGATTTTCTGTCAACACTAAGTAGACAGGTGCTTACATTGAACAGCATTCTAATATGTCTCTGAATATTTATGTCTTCTTTTTCGAATGCAGTGCCCATGAATGTCACAGCTGTCAAACGTCTGTACACAAGAAGATAAAAAATGAAATTAATAAAAGGCAGATCAACATTTCATTTGTTTGGAACACTTTTTTCCCTCTGCTTCTTTTTTGTTTTGGGGGGGTGGGGGAGGCTCAACAGCATTTTGGTGTTATGGCATGTCTGCATTTTCTAAAAGGCCAAAGGAAATGCAAGTTGACTGGGTGCATTTTGGGGCTGGCACCAAGGTCCATCTTAGTATTTAAACACCAAAATAATCAATAGAATTAATGACTGAGAGCACTAGGGTCTGAAGAGTTTCTGCTAGCTATTTCCTCTGCCCATGTGACTGGTTTGCTAGAGTGCCATGAACAAAATTCTGACAGGTTGTCACTGCCCCTGACCTGCAGCTCAAGTTTGTGAGGTGAGAAACCCTTAAATCTTTCTGCCTCTGAAACCCTAAGTTTCACTCAGCAAACTTAGTGCCAAGACTAGTTTTTCATTTTGTATTCTCCAAGTTTTAGGATAATTAAGTTTTAGCAGCAAAAATGATCATTTATTAACAGCAAAAGTGACTGTCTAGAGTTATGTTGGATTAAAGCCTTCCACCATGGAAGAGTTAACATAGATCTTAGAACACTGCCAGTCACAAGGCCATCTATTTAGGGGAATGCTTAGGATGGCCTCAGCAGTCCATTTGTAATGGACTGCAATCTTAAATTGGTTAAGAGTGAGTTTCAGTGTGTCTGGTTGCTATTAGTGCTAGTCAGTCCTCAAATGGTCTGGAAATAAAATGCAGTGGAAATAAACATTTAGACTTCCACCCCAGAAATCTGGGCTATTTACCCCAGATTGACTGAACCTTTTAGATACAAATGTTAAGATTTTAATGACCATTCTAGCATACTTAGTGATGCAAAAACTCTTCTGGGTCACCTTTGAAGCAGATGCCTCATGACTGGGCATATATTACAGGGAGGTCAAATAAATAAATGTTCCATACACAACCAAATATCCATTGCAAGACTTTTGGGACCAGGAAGAAAACTAGAAACACAAGTTGATGCTCATTGATTAGCAAATGGCTGAAAAAACTGTGGTACCCTAATATAATGAAATATTATCAAACCTTAAGAAATGATAAGCATAAAGAAAGGGAAGAGAAATGTACATAAAGAGAAATACATAAAAATTGGTGCACTGTGAAATAAATGTAACTAGGAAAACAGTAAACGCAAATGGCTACAAATATCACTGAATAGAACAATATATATTTGATTAGTGATGGCTAATCTTGACTTGAGAAAAGAGAAGGAAATGCTTTCCTTTTGTAGTACAGGTTGGGATGGGGATGGAGCAATATTATCTTTGGGTATGTAATGTTACATATTCCATGAAAATTACTTGAAAATCAATGAAATAAAACCAAAACCCATAGATTTTAAAAAACACAGAAAGAATAGACACTTCTGTTTTTACATATATTTTCCTAAGAGAGTATTAATGGAATAAATACTCTTTTTTTAAAGGTTCAGTTTGGTTAAAATTGAAAATTTGCTATCTGAATTTGGGTGAATTTGTTATGAATTAACTAATTATTAATTGATTTATTAACTGGATTGGAATCACTTAAGTGGTATTTATTTTAAAAGATAAAATCCTAGTTTTTATTCAGATTTATTTCACAGGTTTTTTTTTTTTTTGATTCTTTTCTTATTTAGAATAATTTCAGAAAAATCTATAGTTTCAGTTTAGAATAAAAATGTTTCACTGGGTTTTAGGAAAAATTCATTCAGTAAATACTGAGAATAAGATGAAAAAATCTAAATAACTTAGGTTTAGAGTTCACAAAAATGTGGTTTATTTTTACTAGACTAAAAACCTCAAATAGGGACTATATCTTATCCAAACTATATTATTTTCCCCTAGGGCATAGCACAGTGCTCAGCATACTACAGGTGCTTAATATTTTTTAAAATCCATTATGGCTTTTGTAAAGCAAGGACATGTGGCTCATTTTGTTGTTATTAAAATTGTGTCATTAATATTTATTGGATTAAAAAGTGACTAATCAGTCATTTAAGTTCTTATCTATAAATTGGGAAATACGGTATTATTGGGAAGACTAAAATATTTGAAAATAAATTTTAACTATGAAATATGTTTTTGAGAGTTTTTTTTTAAAATTGTGGTACTTGGCGCTGGAAATAGAGAAATATTAATCCAGAGTTTCATAATAGAAAAGCTTATATTTTGTGGTTTGCAAAACACTTTCCCTTACAACAACACTTTAACTCTTATCCTCAGGAAGCTTATAATCTAGTAATAGAAGAGAAGGGAACAAGCATTCATTATGCCTTTTATGGCAAGGAACTAGAATTGAGTGGATGCTCATCAATTGGGAATGACTGAATAAGTTATGATATATGAATGTGATGCAATATTATTGTTCTATAAGAAATGATGAACAGGTTGATTTCAGAAAAGACTGGAAAAACTTTTATGAACTGATGTTGAGTGAAGCGAGCAAAACCAGGAGAGCATTGTACATAATAACAGCAAGATTATATGATGACCAACTGTGATTGACTTAGCTTTTGTCAACAATGAGGTGATTCAAGGCAATTCTATTAGACTTGGGATGGAAAATGCCATTCACCTGCAGAGAGAGAACTATAGAGACTAAATATGGATTCAAGCATAGTGTTTTCACCTTTTTGTTTTTCTTTGTTTGTTTGTTTGTTTCTTTCTCATATTTTTTTTTCCTTTTTGGTCTGATTTTTTCTTGTACAACATGACATATATGGAATATATTTTAAAAAATAACATATTTAATATATCATATTTCTTACTGTCTTGGGGAGAGGAGAGGGAAAGGAAGGAAGGAGAAAATTTGGAACACAAAGTCTTACAAAAATGAATGCTGAAAACTATCTTTACATATATTTAGAAAAATAAAATACTATTGAAAACAATTTGTAAAAAGTGCCTACTAGATGTCTCTGTTACAAATGTGGTCTTATTTAATTCTCGCAACAACCTTAAAACACTAATATTTTCTTCATTTTATAGTTGAGGAAACTGAGGCAAACAAGTTAAGTGACTAACGCACATAGTAAGTATCTGAGGATAGATTTAAACTAAGACTTTCTGACTTCAGTACCAATATTCTATGTACTGTGTCACTAGCTGCTTCAGTTGAGAGAAATGAATAATGTGATACAAATTGAAATATGATAAGTAAATAAGACATCCTCAGTGAGAAATATTATAAGCTTCATGGAGGAAGTGATGCCTGAGCTAGATGTTTTTTGAAGGAGAAAAGAATTAAAACAGGTAGAGATCCCATAAACAATAAATTCTAGGGGTAGAGGAATCTGGAATCTGTGAGCAAAGGCAGAAAGTTGGGAGAGGGCAGTGTGAGCCTTAAGTGTTT
The DNA here is from genome assembly GCF_016432865.1 of Antechinus flavipes. Taxonomy (NCBI): domain Eukaryota; kingdom Metazoa; phylum Chordata; class Mammalia; order Dasyuromorphia; family Dasyuridae; genus Antechinus; species Antechinus flavipes. The sequence goes on from NC_067399.1 coordinate 267,035,723, forward strand.
ATTGTTGAAGATTTTTTTTTTGTGCCAATATTTTCCACTATATTCACATGCTGCTCACAGAGCTTACAGGTCTTTACTAGCAGTTCACTCTAAAGTTCATTTTCAGATCATTTCCATCTGTTCCTAATCAAGTACCTGGATGATTAGCAAGAAGAAATAAATAATTAAAATGCATGAAACCCTTTGCTGATATAAACACACAGACACAAAATCAGACAAATAGCCACAAAACAATTTTGGGTCAATAAATACATGTAAGCAGTAGAAGAATAAGTTCAGAAGGTCGACTGTAAACCTTGTTTTTATTTATTTGTTTGTTTGTTTTAGCTGTATCTCATTGAACTTTTGGTTTGAGGCATTTGGGACCAACAGGAATGAAAGTATGTGAAAGCAGGCAGGAAGAATGGTGACTAGAACAAATGATGAGAGTTGGAACTGATTTTTTTTAAAAGGAGAAAGTTAGTAAGCTGATTATTTCATTCTTTTGCAACTTAGTATAGTGAATAGGGGACTGACTTTGGAGCTATGAAGATATAGGTTTAGGTTTCATATCTGACATATAATGGCTATACTAGTAACAGTAATTGTTAGCTATTTTAAGACATTAAGAAAGTGTACTACAAGTATTACCTCATTTTAGCTTCATAATAATCCTGGGTAGTATTATTATTAGGTAGTTAGCTATTCTTATTCTCTCCACTTTACATATAGGGAAACTGAAGTCAAGAGAGACTAAGTAACTTCCCCAGGAGCACACAACTATTAAGGCAGGATTTGAATTCAGATTTTCCTGACTCCAAGACTAAATACACATACTGTGAGGATGTATGTGACTCTGGGAGAGTCATATCCTCTCTGGTAATTGATTCTTTATGTCTATAAATTGAAGACAAGGTGAAGAGCTGTGTGAAATTGCAAACCTAGTCCTTCCCTTACAGAACTTTACTTCTGACTCAGAGTTATAAAAGAAGAACCATGAAAAAAAATTTAAAAAAAATTCTGAATATACACAAACACCCATGGGGGGCAATTACAAAGGAGGAAACTGGGGAGGAACACACATTGAAACATTCATTGAAAGTAGTAGAGAAAGAATGTTTTTGTCATATGTATATTTTTAATTTCTAATTTTATTTTATTTAAAATTTATGGAATACAGCAAGCATTTCCAAAATATATTACAGTAAAAGAGATGATTACATATGAAATTGCAAGTCTACTATGCACAACTTACAATATAACAATATTATCCTGTATTTTTTTTCCTTTTTTTTTTCTTTTTCTCCCTTCCCTCCCCATTCCTATCCTAGAGATGGTGGATATGATGCATATTTTAAAGCTGTCTTATCCCAGTGCATTCAACAGTGACCAACTTATGGTAGAATTTTTTACACCTTTTAAACATGAAATATAAATAAGGAAAGGAAAATAAAGTTTTCCTTCCTCCCTGGGATTGAGGCAGATACTAATCATTTCAAAAGTGCATGTTGTCCTGTGTGTGTGTGCTGCTTTTAAAAATCTATCAAATATCCCCTATTCTGAAACAGATTATTTTTTTTATGATGAATAACTGAATGATAAAAATTATGGTGTGGTTACTATGTTCATGAAGTGTGCTAAGTTTGGAGGTTGAGAGACAGGATAAACACAAGGAAACAAGATACCTTGCCTCCAATAATTTTACATTCTAATTGGAGAGCACCATACATAAAAGAGCTTGGAAAGCCAAGCAGAACATAGTAATGGTGTCCGGGAAGTGATGTGGAGTTGTGCTTCCAAGGAGGAGAAAGCAAAAAGCTTACCCATCAGAATCTTGACTGCTTCTGAGATCAGAGCCCTTAGAGTTCCAGGCCCAGAAGGTGATGAGGAAGGAAAGAACAATAGCTAGAGGGCCAGAAGAATGGTTTGGGGGAAAATATTGTAACACCAAATTTATAGAAAGCCATGGTAAACCAAGTTCCTTGTGACTCGTTCAGTAAATTGACTAGGTGTGTTTCTCCAGGATTTATTACAGAAGCCAGCTGCAAATTTGTATAGACCATGCCGGATGACTAAACTCATGGCTCCGAGGCCTAACTGAGTTTGATGGATGATAGCACTGATGCATCAACCAAACGATTCTGACAAGAAGGAGAATTTGACTTGATGTAAATCTTCTCTGTTTTAAATAAAAACACAATATTTAACTATTGAGAGGGACAGCAGATCTTAGAGCACTCAATAGCGACAGCTGAATAGGACAGACAAGACAGGCTTGAGTGAGGGACCTAAAAACAGGAAGGGAAGTGAGTGACAGACAAAGGGCTACAGTCAATTGTTTTGCAAGTATGAGTTCTTTAGTGTCCCTGGAGTTTTAGCAGTAATGCTGCTCAGATAGAGAAGTTATTCAAACAAAGTTCTTTATTCTGTTTTTGGTGGGGGGTAAGGATTGGGGTTATATTGGGGATCCTGCTCCTTGAGAATATAAAAGAGTAATTTTCTTGAACACATACACAATAATAGGAGACTTAGAGACAGTTAAATATTTCAGTGGAGAGAGTAGTAGGCCTGGAGTTAGGATGATTTGACTTCAAATTCAGCTTCAGACACTTATTAATTGTGTGATCCTGGGAAAATCACTTAATTTCTGCCTCTCTCAGTTTCCTCAGTTGTAAAATGGGAATAATAACCTACTTCAAAGGACTATTGTGAGGATGAAATGAGGTAATCATTGTAAAGTATTTAGCTCAGTGCCTGGCAATAAAGTAAGCACTTAAGAAATACTTGTGTAACTCTGGTTTCAAATCCCATTGGAAAAAGAGGACAACTTTTTGGGACAGATTGGTAAGGGAGTGGGATAGTATTGACAAGAATGAGAAAGAAGAATCTCTTCAGTCTATATATTATAGAGACTATAGAGAGTCTATAGAGATTACAGGATATCAGAAACAGAATTTGACAGTTTTTTTAATAGACATATGTGGACACAGGATATTACAAAAGTCTTAAAATAGTTTTAAAGTTCTATTAAAACTTAAAACTTTATTAAGACATCCAAGATAACTTGTAAACATATAACTATATATGCATATATTCCTGTTCATACATTTGTCTCTTTGTTTCTCTTTTCTTCTCTTCCTCTTCCCCCTCCTTTTGCTTAGCCTTTTATTTTTCCTCTTCTTTTTCCTCCTCTCTTTCTCCTTCTCCTTCCTCCTCCTCTTCTTTTCCTTTTCCTCCTCCTCCTTCATCTTATTCTTCTTTTTCTCCTTCTTTATCATTATCATCATCATAGTCATCATGACCTTCTTCTTTTTCTTTTTCTTCTCCTTCTCTTCCTTCTCCTCTTCCTCCTCCTCCTGCTTTTCCTCCTGCTCTTTTTCTCCTTCTCTTCTTCTCTTCTTCCCCCTCCTTCTTCCCTCCTCTTTCTCTTCCTCTTCTTTCATCTTCTCCTTCTTCTTGTCATTTTTCTTTTTCCTCCTTTTTCTTTCTCTTCCTTCTTTTCCTTCTCCTCTTCCTTTTCTTTTTCTCCTCCTCCTCCTATATTTCATCTTTTCCTCTCACTCTCTCTCTCTACTACTACAGAGTGGCATTTGACAATTTACAACCTTAGGGAATGTACTGGGAGACTAATTGACTTGCTAATGGTTAGATAGCTTATTTGTGAGACACTTGAACCAAGGTCTTCCCCAATCCAAAACTGATTCTCTATATTTTATTATAAAAAATGCATAAGGTCCATATAACTTGTCTTTTGTCCAAAATGCTCTGCTTGGCATTCTTTTATGAAATGTGGAGGACAAATTTATGTCAATCAACTCAAACTATGGAAAACAGGCCAGTACTTCTCTTGGAACAATGTCCAAATCCTTAGGACTCTAGGCAAGTACTTGTTTTCATAGCAAAGCTCAGTCGTCAATTAGTATGCCCTCTACATATAAACATGGCCATAATTAACTGTTTAACATGAAAACTCCCATCCAGATTTCTCCCTGGGAGTGTAGTCAAGGTGAATGACGTGGTTTTTTCCATCACTAAATGCCACAGCAGCTTGGTTGTGTTTTTTTCCCCAAAGTCTGTAGCTTCTACATATTTTCCTGTACCCACTAGGGTTGACAGTAAAACTGCCAAGCCCTATTATTTCCAACTGGCAGCAATTTAATACATAGTTGAGTCAGTTATTTAACTAAATAAATTGTTTAAAGTTAACTCTATTTGTAAGACCACAAGGTGTTTCTAAAATGTGCTGCCCTTTCATATCATAAACCTGGATTAGGTTTACAACCCCATTTCCCTTCAGCAGTTTATAAATCAAACAAAGGACATAGAACAATGCATAAAAATCCCCGTGAAACCACCCTGAGAGTTTTTGTTAATGACAAAAGCATACTGGGGGCTGGATTTATTCTGAGCTATGGGGCTGAAAGTTGGGCTTAAAGAAACCAGAGCTTTTGCAAGAATTGCCAGCTCCACAGAGAGGAGACCAGGTGCACCAAGGCTGTCTGCTATTTGCAATAGTCACAACAAGGGCAGGGGGCAAGATAAGTATGACTCAAAACTTCCCTGCCCACCTTCATTAACCTACTACTTCTTGGCAAGTGTTATCAAAGCACAATGGTATAATGAGGAAATTTAAAATAAGGAAAATAAATTGATTTATTTATGATAGAGAAAGCATGGTGTAGGAAAGAACACCAGCTAGGGTGCTGATTTGTTGTTTAGTCATTTCATTCATGTCTAACCTATTGGGGTTTTCTTGGCAAAGATACTAGAGTGGTTTGCCACTTCCTTCTCGTGCTCATTTCACAGAGAAGAAACTAAGGTAAACAGCATCAAGTGATCTGCCCAGGGTCACATAACTAGTATTGAAGCTAGATGTTTACTCATGAAGATGAATCTTCTTGATTGTAAGATCAGTACTTTACCCACTATGCCATCTGACTTCCCTGGGTGCTCAAGTCCACCATAAATAAATGGATCATGAGTTAGATGCAAAAGAAACTTTATTGGCCATTTTATAGCAAGAAAAATCTTATTTTAGCGATGAGACATTTAATGGTTTGTCCCAATTTACATTGGACTCAAATTCAGAACTTCTAATTGCAGATCCAATGCTCTTTCCATTGTGCCATGCTGCCTTTATCACAAATAAGTCAGTATGTTTTTTTTTAATACGTAATTTGATATGTAGCTTTGAGAATATTTAGCAAGAATTAAGATGGGCAGGATAGCTGGGAGAGTATTTTATATCTTAAATACACTCCTTCCATTTTTGCTCCTATAGCATTCAACAGCAGGCAAACTTAGTTTTATCTCTGCTATTAATTGTGTAATCTTGGGCAAAGTCACAGTTCCTTCTGGAATTCAGTTCACTCATTTGTTCAATGAACAAACTCTTTTCTTTAAGCATTAAAACTGTATGCTTCTAAATACCATTAAAAAAAGTTAAAAGTATAAATGAATCAGGTTTACAATGCTTGTTTATGTGACACTTTCCTCTTTTTTTAAAATTTATTTTCCAGTTAAATGGAGCTTATTTCCAACAAGTAAATGACTTACGGTTATTTTTCTTTTTCTTTTGTTTTTACACTGCCTTTATTTCCCAATGTGTTTTCCTCTTTTTCTCTGAGAACTATCCCTATCCTAAAAAATTAAAAAACAAAAACCAGTCCAGAAGAAATATCTGGTGTGTGTGTGTGTGTGTGTGTGTGTGTGTAAAATTGCATTAGGAAGATATACAGTGTTCCACATACAGAGTTCCCCACCTTAGGAGTAAAAAACAAGGAGATACTTTATCTATTTGATAAATTTGAAAACATAAATTGTCTGGGAAGTAATTCCTTATTTGATAAGAATTCTTGGGAAAACTGTAAAGTAATTTGGCAAAAACTACTTTAGAGGAATATATTGCACTATAAGCCACAATAAACAAAATGGATATTTGAACTAAATCTTAAAGGTCATGCAATATTTAAAAAAAGAAGAATCAGATCAGGTATTTTTTACATTTATGATCTTGGGTGGGGGATGTTAGATTTTTAAGGATAGAGATAATCACAAAATATGAAAATTTAATCTATTTTGCTTTTGTATTTTCTAAATTCCTCACTATTCTCTTTTCTCTCCCTTCTTAGAGAGCCATTACATAAAACAAAGAATTTTTTTAAAGAAAAAAAGAAATAAGGAACAAGAAGGGAAAATCATCAAAAGAATTAATAATTTAGAAAAATCTAGTAATATACCCCACTCACACATACATATTCTCTGTAAAAGATTGGGAAAGGTATTTTTTCTATTGTTTTCTATTTATTGTTTTTTCCATGGACATTGTCATAGATATTGTCATTTTCGTTGTTGTTGTTATTTTCTTTACTTTTTTTTTTTTTTTTGGGCTTTGGATGCTTCACTTTGCATTAGTCATGTAAGTCTTTCCATACTTCTCTGAATCTATTTTATCAGTTATTTCTTACATTGTGGGAATATTCCATTATATTTATATACTATAATTTCTATAGCCATTCCTCAATAGTTAGGGATTCTATAAAAAACTCAAATCATATAGAAATGCATATTTTTTCTTACTTTAATATTTTAAAAATGAATTAAAATTTTTTTCCTACCCAGTGGTATTTTTATCATTCTATAGAAAAGAAACTCATTTATGATTTGGTCATTAAGTGACCAGATGAAGAATCTGAGTAGATTTCCCTAATTGGTAGACAACTTTTCCTGACAAAAAAATGGAAATTTTTCTTGTTTATGCCATTGGAGCAATTTTAAAAGGGAGCCACCAAACTGTAATATTTGACATGGGACTAGTAGAGGAAAAGTGGTATTTTGTAAGAGTATTTTTTAATGTAAATTTGAAAATGGCTATGTTGAGAATATGTTGAGAAGAACATGACAAGAATTCATACCAAAGAAATCTTATTCTTACTCTTTACTAATGAGAAACTGAAAAATAGTCCAATTTTTGATCATTTTCTCTACTCCCTATTCTGTGATGGGGATATACTATATCATTTCTTAAATTAATACATATTCAAAAGCCTGAACTATGTTTACAAAAGATAAACTTTATTGTTTTACCTTTTTCCTGAATAAGAACTTTTCTTTGAAGGTGAGGGAAGGAAAAAAAGGGGAAAAAAGGAGTGAAGGAAGGAAAGAAGGAAAAAAAAAGAAGGAATGGAAGAAAGGAAAAAGAAAAGTGTGCAAGAAGGAAAGTCAGATATAAACATTTATTAAGCCCCTACTATATGCTAGGTATTGTGCTAAGCACTTTACTAATGACTCATTTAATCCTCATGACAAGCTGGGTGGTAGTTGTTACTATTATTCCCATTTTACAGATTGTTGTGGTTTGTCTTTCATTTTCAGAAAGAACCATGACCTTAGGATGGTGAGGCCATGACATGCAAGTGAATTGGATTAAGTAAAGGAGGGCTGTGCAAGGTCACCTGCTTCACTTTCCCATCGAGAACCATCTGGCTCCAGTGACAAAATATAAATCAGAATGACTGAAGATAGCCCTGAATGAAATGGGAGATTTTGGCCTTTTAAACTTAGGTCTTCACAGGTCTCACTCAGTTTGACTGAGGCAGCTTTCATTGAGTGATCAAGGCTAATAACAATTGAGGCAAAGAATCTCTCCTTTCAGCTAATCTAAAAACAATCTAATTCTTGCCTGAATGAAATTTGCTTATAGAATAATCCCAAAGAAAAGATGTAAAGTCAATAGATGAATGTAACTAACTCTCCAACAGGTTTGATGCCTGTCAAATGGTTTAGCCCATCTGAAGAGACAATTTTTGCATACTATAGCTTGTTGGAGTCACAGGTGAAAATAAGTAAATAAGATACTATAGAAAAGGTAGAAATAGGAAATTGTAGGTTAAATAAAGATAAAAGAACAGGACCAGCAGGAAAGTGTTGTTTAGGAATTTGTGGCTTGTAATCCACTTGATATAAGTATGAGAGGATTTTTTTTCTCATCCATGAACCAATCAAAGATACAAGACATAAAATTTCCATCAGGAGACTTATGATAACAAGAAATCAGATGAGGAGCTTCTAATGGAACCAGAACATGTAGAATTTCAGATGGACTGAGGCCTGAAAAAAGAGGTATATCTGGAGTTTAGAAAAGTCATTTCTCCTTGGAAGGGTTTTGGGGGAGAAGAACAAATGGAGCAGGATAGACTTTCATAGGACAGTGGGTTGAGGTTGATTGACTTATCTAGAGGTAAACCAAAATGAGGGACTCAAAAGAAATTCTCTTTTTAGGCTCCAAACTGCACTGGGCTATACCGATGGCAGGAGATAAAGATGATTGTATTTGGATTCCAGTCCAAAGCCAGTAGTTTTCATGGCAATGGAATAGGTTTAACAAGAGGAATGAGAGAAGAATATCAGACTAGCAGGAGGTAATAGCTCACAGGAGATAAGAATTAATCTGTAATACATTATGAATTGTTATTTGTTAATAATTTCATCTTTTACTATACTATCTCCCTATTATTCCTTATAGTATTTCATAAAACATCTCCTTTCATTACTTAAGCAGTTGGTTTTTTATTATAGTGAATAGATGAAGACCTCTGTTGTCCCCATATAGAAGGCCTATGGTTTAGTCATTCCACTAACAAAGAGAAGATGGTGATTGATTAAAACTTGAAGAATCATCACTGTATTTGTTGGTAAGGAAAATATCATGTGGTTAAGGGCATAGGTGCCCTTCAGTGTATTGTACTTCAGTATGCCACAAAAACTAAAAACAAAACAAAATATATATAAAAGGCTTCTGGTCAAGTTGATTTTGGAGAAATTTATATAATTAAAGATATACCTTAGAGGTAACTAGGTGGCACACTGGGCTAAGTCTGGAGTTAGTGAGACTTGAGTTCAAATCCAGATTTAAACACTTATTGTGTGACTCCAGGCAAGTCAGTTAGCTTCTGCTTAACTAATTTCAACTATAAAATAAGTATAATAATTGCACTATCTTTCAGGATTATCAGGAGGATCAAATGAGATAATATTTGTAAAGTGCTTAGAACAGTTCCTGGTACACAGTAGGGGCTTACTAAATCATTTATTTCCTTCCTTCCTTCCTTCCTTCCTTCCTTCCTTCCTTCCTTCCTTCCTTCCTTCCTTCCTTCCTTCCTTCCTTCCTTTCTTCCTTCTTTTCATCTAGTGCCAATTATATTGACATATAAAGCAGGAATCATAACTCAATTACAAAGCATTTATTTAGAAAAGAATAGCAGAATAAATATCAGGAAAGTTAATATACTAAAACCCTCCTCAGTCCCCATGGATAAAAGAAAATAATAGTTTATAGATATCTATTTCAACAGGGGAAGGGAACAAATTCTTAAAGGAAAAGAGATATTCTGTCTTCTTATTATCTCTCTTATTTTGAGACTAGAAATGTCTTCATACTTTAATAGCAACTGATTTTCCCTTCTGTCAATAGACTTTGCATTACTGGTACTGTTGACTTTATGTCCCTTTAGTGTAGTTCCTGAATTCTCTTCCAACTTCTGTCTGCTGGTGTTTTGTTCTCTGCCCCTGAAGCTGCGATTTGATGTTGTTTTGCTGACTTGCTGATTTCCATCTTCCTCATAGCCAACATCTACTGAAGTTCTGTCCTGATACTATTTCTTACATTGTTATTTTTTAAAGGAAATTATAAATTTTATTCGAAGCTCTTGACTACGAGGTCCAGGGAAGATACTATGGATGTGTTATTGTTCTCTTAGAATGAGACTTTCTGGGCAACATGCCTCAGAACTAGTCATCATACTGCCACTTCTCTGTTGTTGTTATTATTTTTTTTGCAGGCAATTGGGGATTAATTGACTTGCTCAAGCTCACACAGCTAGTAAGTATTAAGTGTCTGAGGCTGGATTTGAACTTCAGGGATGAAGCTCTATCCACTGTGTCATTGAGCTGCCCTGACTTCTCTCTTTCTTTATTGACTCAGAGTTCCGCTTAACTGGTATACAGAAGGGCTATTAGCTCAGTTGTGTGTATCCCAAACTACCCAAATCCCCTATCCCTTATGCCTAGTTGACGTCTTTTATTGCTGTTCAGGCATTTCAGCCATATTCATCTATTTGTGACCTTATTTAGGATTTTCTTGGCAAAGATACTATAGTGGTATGCCATTTCCTTCTCTGACTTATTTTACAGAAAAGGACATGGAATCAAATAGGGTTAAGTGACTTGTTCAGGGTCCAAAACCATATTTGAATTTAGGAAGATGAGTCTAATGACTATACTACCCAGCTACCATCTAGCTGAGGTAGGGTGAGTCAATTCTTTTTATATTCTTGCTTCAGTATTCAGATGATATTATTCTCCCTCTCAATCTTTTTGACATGATGGTGAAAATATATTTTTATTCTATGTGTCCTTGAATATTACATCATGGCCCCTGATAACTATTTTAAGTTGGATATTCAGTGGCTCTCAAAAAAGTACAAGTACAGTAGGAGACTTTTCTTCATTAGAAAATTTTCTGATAGGCAATTTCCTATAATGTTTAACTTATAAGAATGGACCAACCCTACACCTCCTCCCTCCAAATAAAAACAACCCAACAACATACAAAAAAACAAAACCTTTAGTAATAGTAACTTAACTTTAGAATATTTTTTATGTGTTGTCATTATTTTGATTAAAAATTCTTTAAAAAAAAACATGTTTCTGCTGGTTTTCATTAGTAAAATGTGTAAAGGTTGGTGATTTTTGTGGGTTTTCCATTAGACTTTAATGGTTATTGGTTATTTTGATTATTTTTTTCCCTTAAACTAATGGGATTCTCCAAAGTCTCACAAAGACAATTAAATTTTTTTTCTGTACTTATTCTTTCAGTTTATTTTCCTTGTTTTATTACTATAGTCAGTATTTATAGAACTAGACAGCAAATAATAGCAATAATAATGGATATTCTTATTTTATTCCTGAACTTGTTGGAAAAATTTCTAGCATTTCTCAATTACAGATAAAACTAAGTGATGTTTTAGATATGCTATTTTAATATGAAGAAAACACACAAATATGCATATGAGTATAATGTATATGTGTGTATATGCACATACATATATGTATATAAAATGTATGTCTGTGTTTGTATGTGTAATTTAGGATTTTTGCCATATAAGTTCTTTATTTTGTTGAAGACTTTCTGCATCTGTTTTAGAAATGAAATTTTAATTTTTGTCATTAAGGTGATTTGTTATATTTATAATTGTTCAGTCAAACTATCCCTGCATTCGTTGAAATAACAATCCTGATGAGTAGAAATAACTTAAACATATTTTACTGAGGCTTCTTTTCCAATATTTTATTTGTTGCATAAACATTTATTAGTGATTATAGCCTATAGATTTTTTTTCTCTGCTTTATTTCTTCTTATCTTGGTTATCAGATAATAATAGTCTCATGAAAGGAATTTAATAAGATACATGAAATTTCTATTTTTTCAAACAAGTAACACAATATATATTCATTAGACGTTTATAATTATTTGTTATTAATTTTGCTCTGATTTCAGAATTTCTATTTTTTTGTGCTTATTTGGCTTTTAAAATTTGATGATTTTCTAGTTTGTTTTGGTTGTATGCTTAATTTCATTGGTTTTTCTTTTTCCCTTTATTAATATAACAGGAAAATTAGCTTTCCCTTAAAGACTGTTTTTATCTATATACCCAAAATGGTTTGCTCTTTTATGGTTATAATTTTCCTCAATAGAATTTATTATATAATAGAATATATAATTGTTCATTGATTTATTAATTCTTTATGATTATATTATTTAGTCTCTATTTAAGTCTGAAATCTTTCCTTATATTTCATTATTGACAAGTTTTATTTCATTGTAGTATATATTTTTGTTTTTATGAGTTTGTTTATTTAAGCTAAATGATTACTTTTTGGAAAAGTGACATATAAAGCTTAAAAATAAGTGTGTTCCCATTCAGTAATCATGAATGTTTGATCATATCTAATTTTTAAAAATTCTGTTCAGTTTCTTAATTTTTAAAATTATTTTTCTTTGTTTTAGATTTATATCTGAAGGGATCACATTGAATTTCCCTAAAATTATTCTTTTGCTGTAACATATTTCTCCCTGATGCTCAATTGTTTTTTCTTCTAAATATGGACATTCTCTGAGTTTGTTAGACATACAGGCTGTCTCAATTCTTAGTGCAGTCTTGATTTAAGAACTTAAAAATTTATAAATATACTGCCTCTATGTCGATCTTTATGTCAAAATCTATAAACACAAACATGTGTATATATGTATATGTTACATATATGTATATATAATATTTTTCTTATATATGGTAACTTTGAGCAAAATGTACTTTCCCCACTTCTTTTTGCTAGGTCAATATTTTGCTCATTACTTTCCTGAGATCATGTTTGCCCTCTTTTCTATTTGGATTTAGATGGAATATAATATATGCTATTTAAGAATTTAAAGTTTATATGAATTTTTATGTTTTTAAGCTTATTGGATTTTATTTTCTTATTTGTTTAGAGAGACATTATAATGATGTAGTGACTAGAAATACAGGTTGAATCCAGAAATGTTTGGGCTCATACCTCTCAAATATATTGGCCATATGACCTTGCACAAGTATTTGGCACTTGGGGGATGTGTGGGAGTGCTTCAAACCAGATCTTCTCAGTGCTTTTTCTGCTAGATGAAGCTGCTCATTATGTTAATTGTTTGGTCTTTTAAATCAATAACTTGCTTCTCTACAAATGTCTACTCCCAAATGGTCACAGGTTTACACTTTGGAACCATACAGAAAAAAAAAATCTGCTTTTTCTTATACATGACAAATTCTTTATTATTAGAATACAATGATTATGTTCTCCTCCAGCTTTCTCTCTAACAGTTTTATAATTTGTTTGATCCAATTCCCTCATTTTATAAATATGGAATAAAGATTTGGAATTTTGTGACTTGTCCAAGGTCACTTGTTACTAGCATTGCTAAGATTAGGACATATATATATATCACATGACTATCAGGCCAGTACTATTTCTATGAAATTATAGTTTTTTCTTTACTTAGAGATCCCAAGGTTGTTCATGTATTCTAGAGGTATTTGATGAAAAGTTTCTTAGCACAAGCACCCGGAAATTCAGTAGAATCAAATCAGTAAGCCTTTATTAAACATATAAAAGTAAATGCATCCTTGAGTTCCAGTAGTTCCAGCAAATCATAAAAATTTTTTGGAATTTATACTATTTTAAATCTCATTCCATAATGAGACTAATAGAATCAGGAAAGAAGGTATAAGTGAAAAGAACTGGTAAAGGCACACTAATGTATTAATGGTAGAACTATGAATTGGTATAAATATTTTGAACAACAATTTGGAACTACGTATTTGTCACTGAATTGTGCATAATCTTTAACCCAATGATACCATTACAAGGTTTATACTCCAACAAAATCAAAGAAAGAGGAAAAAGACCCATTTGTATAAACATATTTATAATAGCACTTTTCAGAGTAGCAGATAACTCCCCTGGAAATCAAAGGGATATCCCTTTATTGGAGAATAGTCAACCAGAATATTGTTATACCATGAGACATTCTAAAATAGATAGTTTGGGTATAAACTGGGAACATCTGTATAAATTGATGCATTTTTGAAGTGAGTAGAATTAGAATCATTCATATATTGACAATCTTATAAAAAAAACAGCTTTGAAGAACTCTGATTGATTGAATGACTAACTATAAATCCAAAAAATTGTAAGTAAAACATGCTACTCACTACTTGACAGAGAGTCAATGTACAGAAGGAGGCATGTATTTTTGGACCTGATAGATGTAGGAATTTGTTTTGTTTGATTATGCATGTTTGCCAGCAGTGTTTCACTTTATTTTGTATTGTTCAACTAAGGGAGAAGTAGGAGGGAGAGAAAATAAATGTTTGTTAATTTGGAAGAAAAAACAAAATAAAGGGAAAAATACTATTCATGAAGTGGGAAACAAAATGAAATGCCATATGCAGTCAAATCAATTCAACAAGCATTTATTTAAGCAGTTACTATGTGGCAGATAAGCACTAGGAATATAAAATCAGAACAAAAAAGAATGATAAAAAAGATAAAGCAAACAAATAAACAAAAAAGATAGTCCCTATGTTAAATAAGCTTTCATTCTAAGGAACATAAAGCATACAAAGGAGGTGAAAGAAATTGAGGAGGAAAGAATGTAAATGTAGAAGCTTTGTTGAATTTAGAGAGTCACGAGTTGTGTTGGAAGAATAGTGAAGGATAATTAACTGGAAGTTGATTCAACATGGAGATACCAGTAGAAACTCATAAATGAGAGGAGAGACAATAGGGGTGGAGGGATCTTCCAGGCTGATAAAATAACTAGTGGCAACTAAAGAGTGCATTGAAATAGACTAGATTGAAATAACCTTTAAGGTCCAGTTAAAATTCTTTCAGTTTTATGAAGATTTCTATAGTTCTAGTTCTCTTTTCTTACTACTCTTAGTGCACGTAGCTTGAATCTTTGTTATTCAGTCATTGAATTCCATTTTGTGTTTGTTAAACTGTTAAATTGACTATGAAGAATTTAGTGAGTGAATAGAAGTGGTTAAGAACTGACTGAAATCTAAAAATCCCTTTGAAGAATCCACTACCTTTTCGACTTTGTGATATCATTACTTTTATGAAATTGGAGAAAGATTATAGATTAGGTTAATTGCCAGAACCTTTTCCCCTCAAGGACTAGAAAACATCTTGCCCCATAGCCACTTCAGACTTTAGCTTGCTTGTTCAGTAAAGGGGAGATTATATTCCCAGGGGAATTAAGGTCCACTCCAGCCTTCACTTTCACTCCTCTAAAGTGCTCAGAAAAAAACCTCTAGAGTTGAATTGAAGGAGGGTTATTTTAATGTATTGTAATGAATCTTTCCCAGAAGCAGGACTGCAGGGAAGAATAAAGGAACAAAACTGAGGAAAATAAGGGGACGTGTAGCAGGGTAAGGAAGAATGGGGACAAAGGTGGCTTGAGTACAGAATTGTGTAGTGCTTTTGAAGGACAGGTAATGAAGTTCCAGCAGAGGAGATGCAGAAGCATCATCATCAAGCAGTTCAGGTGCTACAGATTGCAGTGGTTAAAGGAATGTTTCTCAAAGATTGGTCCTCCAAACCCTGGGAGATGTAAAGTCCTTTCAAGAGGTTTTAGGGATCAAAATGATTTTTATAATGATACTAAAATGTTATTTATCTATTAAAATACCTCCTTGTTCAATTATATATCTCTTGAGTCCTGATTTTCTACTTGTAATTCAATCATTGCAAGATGTGTACGTATGACAACAGACTGAATAAACAAGCATAAATGAGAATCCAACTATCTTCTATTAAGCCAGACATAAAAAAAGATTTACTAAAATATATGAAACAATGTCCCTCTTCTCACTAATTTTTATACATAATATATAAACTTTTCATAATATTTTATACATAATATATAATTATGTATTTATAAAATGTTAACATGTAATAGATTTAATATTGATATTTTCAATAACTTGTTATTTAAACAAATACATATTTTTCTAAAAGTATCAGCTTTATATTCTAACATGACAAATACTGATTAATATAATCTATATAAGTAAAAGCTCTTTGGGGATTTTAATCCCAAATGTTAGCAATTGCTTGGTTAGAGAATATGATTTCCCTTATAAATAAAAGTTCTTTCGGATCCTAGGACAAAAAAAATGGAGAATTGTTAGGATAAATTATGCTATTTTCCGTGGAGAATTTTACCACCTGATAAAGTATCTTTCTGAATAAAATTTTCTAGTGATTCTTATTGTTTCTGGAAGTAGTCATAAATCCCAGTTTTTATGCACTAATCTTTTCTTCAGTCAGATTATAAACTCATTGAGGGTAGGAATTTATTTATCTTTCTATCTTTCCTAGCTTTGTCCAGTGTTTCTCATATCGAAAGTAATCAGTATGAGTTTCATGTTAAAAAGTGGGTTGTAAACATTAAAGTGTTCTCTAAATGTGAATGCAAATCATTGTTTTCTTTTTTGTTTTTCTTTCTGCAGAGAGGAATACTAGATCTCTGATTTCATTGGTATAAGGTGTCTCTGGTGAGGAAATTCTCATTACTGATCATTTGTTGTTATAAAACACTATAGGCACTGGGAAAGATAAAAAGATAAACAAGGAGATAAAGTCTAGATCTCTCTTTAATAAATTTACTATCTAATAGGGGAAAGGAAATCTATCTCATAACATCTTTGTGACTTAGGTAATAGATATATCATCACTCTACTATTTCATTTGGTTTAGAAAATCCCCCCAACACAGATCACAACTTATTTGTGATAAAGTCTCAGAGTTTACTTGTTTATGGTTGTAGAGTCACTAAATGTCATGTGTAGTGGAGGGATTGGAAGGCAAGATATGCTGACTGCTACATTAGTTCTCCATTCTATTGTTCTGCTTTCTCTTTATTTTACAAATGAGAAAACTTGAACTCATTAAGATTAAATGATTTACTCAGGATCAC
Source organism: Antechinus flavipes (assembly GCF_016432865.1). NCBI lineage: Eukaryota > Metazoa > Chordata > Mammalia > Dasyuromorphia > Dasyuridae > Antechinus > Antechinus flavipes. Next base: position 267,052,275 of record NC_067399.1, read on the forward strand.
AAAGCCAGCAAATGTTTGTTGAATTGAAATTATAGTAAAAACTGAAATTTGCCATAGCCTTTATAACTCAGAATAGTTATTTTCAGACATTGAAGACAAACTGAGACTGCTTCTTGAAATCAACATCCTGGGAAATTGATTTTCTTTACTCTTAGTCCCTACTAAGAAAACCTACCTGCATGGTATCCTGGGAAGAAAAAAATCACTGGAACGGAAATTTGAGGACCTGGGTTCACTTTTTTTTTTTTAATCACTTGTAAATCCACAGAAAGTCAATTTTTGTTTTTGGGCTTCAGTTTTACTATCTGTAAAATGAGTGTGCTAGATTAAATGTCTTTAAGGAACTATTAAGTTCCAAATATATGATTTTTATGAACTCCTTTGTAATCGTTTAGTTGAAAATATTACAGAATAAAGTTTTACTAAAATAAAGAAAGGGGGGAGGAGAAATTCTTGAATTAATCCTAAAGGTGTTTATAAAACTCCAGAGTAATTTAAAAATGAGGTTTTCCCTGGTAGATACTTCTTCCTCCTCACTTCAAAGTCCTTTTTTGACGTTTTGCTCTCCAATATTTGAAAAGAAGAGAGAGACATATAATATTTCTATTTTCTTCATTTCTAATTTCCCAATGATACTTAAGACACTTTCAGTTTCTCAGACTCCCAGTCTCCCAGTCTTTTGAGGACAAGTCTCATATTTCTATGCAATTAAATATTCTGAATATTTCTCTGCTTTCCTGTTGCCTTCACTCTTGCCTTGCAGACCCTTTATTTTCTTCTTTAATTTCTCCCAGTTTCTGGTGTCTCATCACCATGGATACCTTTGGATGGGCACTGCTTATTTACTCCTTTACTCAAATGGAAAGGGAAGGCTGAAGGGCAAATATTCCAGAACTTGACACATTTATCACTGATCCTACCCGTAAAGGTTGTGAGCAAAGATAGTTTACTATAAAGAACAACTTAAAAAGACTTCTCATTTGTACTGAACATTTTTGGTGTTATTGCTATTACTTAATAATGATAATGATGAGAGCATCACACATTTATGTAGTACTTTCTGAAAGCTCTTTTCTCATAATATCCCCGAGGCTAAAGGAATGAACCTTTAAATGGAAGACAGTTTTTTTTGGTAACCAGTTTCTTGTTGTTTTAATAGATTCTGATCACTCTGGTGTCAGTGTCAAAATCCATCAATTTGTTAAAGCCTGTGTTCTAGTGAATTTGATGCAAGATTGCTTTTAAAGGTGATATTGGGTTGAAGAATAGGTTTTTTCCCATTTCTGATTATTGTAGTGGGAAAGTTTTGATGTAATTTTGTTGAGAATTTCTTTTCTTTTAAATGTGCCTAGAGGCATAAGGATGGGCTCATAGGAAAAATAATAAATTCAGATCATACTTTTATTATTACCACTTTTGATTTATGTTTATGTTTTCCCCGTAACCAAATACTACATCATGTTTTGGGCTTTTAAAAATATATATCTTAATGATCTTCTGCCTGATTTGTTATGGATACAAATAGATCTGTCCCTTCAGAAATTGAAAGTATATCTTTATTCAGCAATAGCATTTATATACCAGAAAATGTTAAAGTGCAAATAAGATTTTTTATTATTAAATATTAGATTTCCTAAAGATTTAATCAGTGGAAATAATAAAAGTAATAATCTAGGATTTTCAAATGGACCTGTGATTTCAACAGAATGGAGTTTCCAGGGTAGAAACCATTCTATACAGTTTCAGATTAACAAATATCTTTTAATTTAACATTAAGAAAGTTATCTGGACTACTAAGAAATTGTCATTTGCTCATGGTCACACAGGCAATATATTTCAGTAGCAGGACTTAAACTTAGGTCCCTGTCTCTGATTCTAGGGTAAGCTCTCTGTTATGGCATGTTAGAATAGCTTCAAGGTTTACCCATAATCCTTTCCTTCAAAGCTTTTAAAGAATGTGAAAAAGAATTCCAAGGACTATCAACTCAGTTGAACCTTCAGCATTGTAGAAGTAGGACAAAGTTTCATTCCAAACCAGTGTTTGTGTTATATGCATTAAATTATTTTGAGCCATGTCTAAGAATACACATGCAATTAGGAAATGACCCAATATAAATATTCTTAGAAAATTTAGGGTTGCAAATTTGGGGCTCTGAAGTTTTGTCATTTAAAAATATTCGCTTCATGTCTATGATACCTCTGGTTTAATATCATTAAAATTATAGATATAAAGATGAATGAAATGGATATTGATATCTAAATATCCATATATTATTCTCTTTATATATCTATATCTATTTCATTCTCACATCTAAAATTTTTCACGTATACACACACACACACACACACATACACATCAGGAGAAGAGACGAGGAGAGTGGGAGGGGGAATGGAGGGAGGGAGGGAAAGAGAGACACAGAGATGGAGGAGAGACAGAGGGAAGGAGGAAGAGAGGAAAAGAGAAACATACACACATACAGAAAAAAGAGAGACAGAAAAAGAGACAGAGAGAGACAGAGAGAGATAGAGAGAGAGACAGACGCACACACACAGAGAGAGAGAGAGAGAGAGAGAGAGAGAGAGAGAGAGAGAGAGAGAGGGGAAGAGAAAGAGAGAGAAAGAGAGAGAGAGAGAGAAAGAGAGAAAGAGAAAGAGAGAAAGGAGAGAGAACATAAGCATTAAGAAGAGAAAAAGGACTTATGTAGAATGTGACACTGTGACACCTGAATTGTATTTTTATGAGGTCAGGCTAAGAAAGGAATTGAATTCAGACTTGAATATTTAACTGTGCAATCCCATGGAATTGGGAGAGAGAATGCTTTATAATAGAATCCTGTCAACTAAAACCTGGATAATGATTACTTTAGGTTGTCATAAAAGGAATCTCTGTTCAGGTATGGCTTGGACTTAAGGATCTTGGAGATTTCATCCCATTCTGAGATTCTAAGACTTACTATTTGCATATTTTCAGTATTACATGAATGCTAAAAATGAGATTACAACATATACATAAAGCATTATTTACATAAAACATAAATGTAGCTTATTATTATCAATACATTATGTAGAATAATAGGAAGTGCTTAATTTTTTTTTCACCTGACAATGACCTGCTTGTTGGAGAAAATAGATCTAACAATGATATCAACCCATAATCTGTAGAATCTATGTTTGCAATTCTTCCTTTACTAATGATACCAGGGCTTATACAGAGTTGTTCATGTTCTCTATGATAAAGAAATAGCTTTATTTGATATTACAATGTGAAGTTTCAGGAGAGATTTTTAAAAATATTAAGTGAGAATTGAACCAGGGACTTTGGCCTCAGTATTATAACAGTAATAACCTGATCAACTGAGTCAATCAGTCCAGATTTCTAGTTTATTTGAAATTTTATATCCTAGAGCAGAAGATTAAACTGTTGTAGTTTACAGAGAAATAAATGACCTAGCAAGCACAAATTAATGAGCAATTACTGACTATATGTATGTGTATATATATATATATATATATATATATATCAACTTTTATAATTACATTTATTTATTCGCTGGACATTTTCTGAATTTATTTTCTGAACAATTCTCATGTGCCCAACACTGCACCAGGCATAAATGACTTTACAAAAATATTTATTAATATTAACATCATTGTCAAAAACCAGTTGCAGATTCCCTACTGTGTATCATGAAGTTATAATACAAAACTCTCGCCATTTGCATTGATGTTATTTGTGTGAGTGTGTTAAGGGGATAGGGGAGAGGATCTAAACACATGGAATGAATAGAGAAAAATATAGTATAGAAGATATTCAAATGCTAACATATATGGCATAGACAAATACAACATCAGATCAAAATGGAGAGAGATCAGATTAAAGATAGAGTGGCTCAGGAAGATTTCACACTAGGCACTCAATAAATATTTGTTGAACTATATTGAATTGAGTTAGATCAGACTTAAGTAGATGGAGAGAGTAAAGAGGAGGTTATTTCAAGAAGAATAAATTAATACACAGGGATGAGAATGAATATTCCATGGTTGGCAGATCAACATGAAGACTTGCTAGATTGGGATGAAGGATCGGTGGTGGTGAATGGTAGGAGAGTTTAAATGATTAATGTGGAATTAGATTACAGTATGTATTAAATGCCAGGATGATTAATTTATGCTCTCTCTTATATGGTAATCGCCAGCCATTGAGGTTCTAGAGTATAGGCATTACATTTCAAAAATGGTATATTAGAATTACTGCTCTGGTGGCAGTGTATAGGATTAGGAGAAGAAAAGATTTGGAGAAGGAATGAAGACAAAGATCACATAGTACTCTACTACAATAATATAGATGAGAGATATTTTGAGCCTGGATTTAGATATATTCTGTGGAAATGGGATGTAATATGCAAAAAAGTCAGTGATTTTTAGTCAGTAAGGGGAAAATCTAATTGGGTAGCTTCCTCCATCAATCAATTACAGTCCATTGTGATGTAAGAGATCAGTATTAGGGAGTAGTCTGACACAGGTGTCTTATTAGGATTAAACAATAAGGGTCATGGGTGTGATTTGAATTCATTTCTTCCTGACCCCAAACCCAGCTTTCTATCCATTATGCTAAATTTAAAAAGGACAGATACATTTAAAAACTATTTCCTTTCAAAGGAAGAAATGACATGACCTAGTAAGAGACTGAATATGAAAGTAAAAGATGAGAAACATGTGGGTTATTTAAGTTGGACTAGACAGAATAGTCTAATCATACTTTATACACAGGGTACCTGGAAAAGCAATATTCATGTATTCTTTTTCTTTTGCAAAATGGGCGAATTCTAATGTGAACATCATTGTAATATTTCTATCAATGTCATGTATAATGACCACATGCAAATATAAAAAATAGTAATGACCTCAATTTCTTCATTGGAATTTGTTATCAATAATATAATTTTGAAAGTAACTATTGATTAGATAAATGAAAGAGTATCTGTAAAGTCCTTAGCATAGAGATTAGAGCAGAGCTGGTGCTATATAAACATTTATTCCCTTCCTCATTCTCTTCTTTGATTCAGAAGATAGGTCACTTTTTTTTTACAGTCAATATATTTGTTAAGAGGAAAAAGTATGTGCTTCTGAGCCTCTCTATAAAATGTTGACAATTAGGCAATCTTTAGGCTACACTAACTGTTAATTAGTCTTCTGAGAAGGGGAATTCTTTTTTTTTTTTTTTTTTTTTTACATAGTTTTTTTATTTTTTTATTTTTCCCAATTGCATTTTAAGACAATCTTTAGTATTTGTCATTTTTTAAGAAAAGATTTAGAGTTCCAAATTTTTCTTCCTCCCTCCCCCCATACCCACATCTCCTTCCCTTTTCCCAAAACGATAGGCAATTTGATATAGGTTATATATGTGCTATGATATAGAACATATTTCCATATTAATCAGAGTTGTAAAAGAAGAAACAAATCAAAAGGAAAAAAAAAACATGAAAAAGAACAAACTATGTAAAAAAGTAAATTTTCATCTGCATTCAGAATCTATCAGTTCTTTAACTGGATGTGGATACTATTTTCCTTCCTTTGTGTTAATCTTGGATCATTATCTTACTGAGAACTGAATTATTTGTAGATGATCATCATTCATTGTTACCAATACTGTGTACAATGTTTTCCTGGTTTTGCTGATTTCACTTTGCATTGTTTTGTAAAAGTGTCTCCAGGTTTTTTTTTTTTTTTTTTTTTTTTTTTTTTTGAAATTTGCCTGTTAATCATTTTTTATTGCACAATAGTATTACATTACATTCATATACCATAGCTTGTTCAATCATCCCAATTGATGGATATTTCCTCAGTTTCTAATATTTTGTCACCATCAAAAGGGCAGCAATAAATATTTTTGCACATATAGGTACTTTTCCCATTTTTATAATCTCTTTGGCATACAGACTTAGTAACTACTAGGGGTCATTCCCTTACCTAATGTTCTCCCCTCCTATATTCCTGCTGGGGAATAGATAGATTTCTATATTCAACTAATTGTGTATATTATTTCCTCATTGAGTCAATACGGATGATAGTAAGAGTCAAGTAATGCCGGTCACCCATCCTCCCATCTTCCCCTCTATTATAATGAGTTTTTCATGACTCTTCATGTGAAATAATTTACCCCATGCTACCTCTTCCTTCCTTCTGCACTGTTTACTCCTCTTTCTCATCCTTTAGTTATTTTTTATATTATTACCTCAAATTCATTTTATACTCATACCCCCTGTCTCTGTCTCTCTCTCTTTACACACACACACACACACACACACACACACACACACACACACACACACATTCCTTCTAGATATAGTGTTAATGGTACAATTTTTGAGAATGATAAATATCATCTTCCCATGTAGGGATGTAGTTCACCTCCATTGAATCCCTTATATTTTCTTCCCCCTTTTTACCTTTTTAATCTTGAGAAACAGAATACTTGAATATCAAAGGCATTCCTAATTCCCTTGAAAACTATAACATAGAATTCTTGAATAAACTTGGCAGAGGCTCCAATACTGTGTATCAGGTGCCTTGTTACTTATGATACAGTTAAATCAGCTTATTTTCTGTATCTTGACATAGTTCAAAGGGGAAACTAAACTTAGTATGTCTTTCAAAGATCTCCTTCTCTCCCTCCCACCTTCCCTTCTCTCCCTCTTTTTTCCCTTCCCTCCCTCTCTCTGTCTCTGTCTCTGTTGCTCACTCTTAAAAGATGATAGTTTCCTTAAATGTGAGTGAAATCAAAAGAAATATTATGGCCTTATATCCTATAATGAAAATGTGTTGTGTAATATTTCTGCTTCAAATTACAGCCTTTTTCAGATTTTTGCAAAAAGAGAGAACCATCTGGAGAACTGTAATGATACCACAATTTTGATAGAGGGAGTGATTTCATATTAATAGCAGAAGTATTTTATAGGTGAGGAAATCCCTTTTAGCATGTGGCATAATGTTTGGTAAATGTCTTGACTACCAAATGTCTTATAAATAATTTAAATTTTCAGGTTTCAAAATCATGACACCTTTATTATAGAGGTCTGATTTGAACTCAGCTATCTCTGACTCCAGGCCTGGAATGCTATCCACTGTACTAACTAGCTACATCCTTTTCTCTGAGAGGAGTCAATATTAAGTGAAACCGTCAAGATTTCATTACTTTTGTGCTTATTTCCTGTCTTCAGATATCTTCAATGACGGATGGCCTTTTTCTTTTAAGAACTGTCCCTGTTTTCCCCTGAAGAAAATCCCTATTTTAATGGCTAAATTTTTGAGAGGAAATATGCTATAGTATACAGGGCAGTCAATTTTGAATTGCCTAGATCTGTATTCAGACCCCAACTCATATGCTTATTTGTTCTGCAGTACTAGTGAAGTCACTTGACCTATCTGAGTTTCAGTTGCTTGATCTATAAAGTGAGGGACAGGACTTGATAATTTTTAAGGATGTCTGCTTACCTTATATATCTGATTTTTCATTGATAGGATTTTCCCTGTACTTGTACCACATCATAAGAGATTTGGTTGATTTTTGAATTTTTGTAAAGAGTTAAATTTCATAGGGTATTAACTCATTTATAGATTCCTCTCCCATTTTTTGAGGGGGGAAAGTGAGTCCACAGAGAGGAGGATTTTATTTTATTTAGGGCTAGAAGTAAAAATAATTCTAAAGTAATTATGTAAATAAAAATAGGAAAAGAGAAGTAACTAATGAGAAGTAGTTTAAAAAAGTAGGAATTAATACAATCTAAATGTATTTTCTGTATTCTCTCTAAATGTATTATTTTGACTAATCAAACAGGCAGAGACCATATACATAGGCCATATAGACTTCAAAACTGTTTTGATACTGAAGATATCAAAACTGAGGATAATGAATAGCTATTTTTGGACAGAAATTCATAAGAAATCTAGTTCTGCCATAGTATGAAAGGAAAGAGAGAGGTGATGCTTTTTGTCACTAAAGAAGTCAGGATTTTTGTGATGCTTTTTATACTATTTGAGAATGAGCCATGCTAGCATTTTAATGATAATAATAGCTAACATTTATTTAGCACTTTAAGTTCTTTACTTATGCTTTCATATTTGATTTTTATACTTAGCAGAAGCTGATGATATTCCTATAGATGGCATATTTTATAAATTTTACACAAGTTAGCAAACCATTGGCTCCCATAAAAATCCTCATTTGTTGGCCCTACACATATCTCCCCAAGTCTTATAAAGATTCCTTAAATCATGTTTTATAGAAACAAGTAAGTTAAAAACAAAATGTGATAATCTCAGTCATTCACTTAAAAACATTAATTAATGACAGATAATATACCTAATAATTATATCATGATAACAACTTGTAAGATGGGAAGAAAAAAAATGATCTCCAACTTCCAGAAGATAAAAAGCTAATAGGAAAGATAAGAATAAAGTCTCATTGGATGCTTCTCTAACTTGATTTTTTAGCATTATTTCTTTTTCTCTGAATCAAATAATAAAAAAATGTGAGAAAGCAGAATTGCACCAATTAACTGACCATACTGATATTTATTACCTGTTTACTTACTGACTGACTTTTGGAAACCTCTAAAAAACTCTGGGTACTTGGGTGAGCAATAATTAAATATTTTAGAATAATAAAATGTTAAAAGTTGGAAAGAAATTAGAGATGATCTAAACTAGCACCTTCATTTTTTCAAATATTACTTTGGAAGGTCCTAAACAATCCTGGGTGCATAAGGAAGGGCACATCTTGAGGGGAAGGGAAAGGCTGATGGGATTGCTCATTTGGATGTGACAACACATCTGGCTCATGATCTATGTAAGTCTATGCTCCCTATGCCAATCTTTTTTATTTGTAAAGTGAGTGAATTGGGTTACAAAGAATCTAAGACCTTTTTCAACTCTATATTCAGGATTTTGTGAATCTGTAACCAAATATTTTTAATTTCTGTTGTTCTTTTGAACAAAATCTTGTGAGTTCTTTTTAAATAAGCCAATTGTTACTTGGAGTTGAGAAGTACTATACGCATGTACAGACTTAAATATGATCTCTACTATCTCTACTAAGGTTCAACTCTGATGTCTCATCAAAGCTTAGAGTTAACTCTGAGTTCTCAAAGGGTCTATTTACAGAGTACAATCTCTTAAAGTTTAAAGCAAACTAGAAATACTTCAAGCACAAGCCCAGACACAATTAAAAAGTTAAATTGAGAGAAGCTCATAGTATGTTGCAATTTGGGTTCCATTGTTGAAGATTATCTTTCAGGTTTAGGGAAAGGTTTAGCAAATTCTTGTCCTTAAATATCTATCATCTGATTCTATCTATCTCCCTATCTCCTCCCTATTTCTGTCTATCTGTCTCTGTCACTCTGTCTCTTTCTGTCTGTCTTTGTCTCTCTGTCTCTCCTTGTCTCTCTCTTATTTCTGTCTCTCCCTCTTTCTCTCTCTCTCACAGTGTCTCTCGGTTTTTCTTTCTGTTTCTCTCCTTCCTTTTCTTCCTCCTTCCTCCTTTTCTTCTTCATTTTCTTCCTTCTTCCTCTCTTTTCTTGGTTGGATAACAAACCTAACTGGGATAAATATGGTTTTTCATGTGAAGTTGCTTATTAAAGCCAAAAAGAAATGTTATTTGTACTCTTAAAGATTCCAACCTCTTTTTGGGGGAGAAACTTCTATTTATTATTTTGCCTAGTTATCAGTGAGGAGGGTATCTGAGAAGTATCTAAGAAGTATGATACTCACCTTCCTCATCTGTAAAATGCAGGAAATTTTCTTGACCAAGCTCATAGCAATATTTTTGTTTAGATTTTTGTATTTTTAGCAATATTTTAAAGAGAAAAAAAATGGAATAATTTTTGTAATGGAATTGAAAGAAAAAAACAGGATACTATTTCATCATAAAGAACTTAAAATGAAGAGTTTTATGAATTTTCATAGCAACACCAACTGGCAAAACACTTTTGCTTAGCTCTGTGGGAATCTTAAACACTAAGAAAAAGTAAAAATAAGAGGAGCTGACTTATAGAAATTATGAGATTGGTGGCCATAGATGGTTAGTAATTTGAGAGATTCTCATGGCCTAGGAGAGGTTAAGGTACAAAGAGAAAAAAAGGAAGTAATAATGGAGTAGAAGAGGGGAGATCTATAGTTAGCTAAAAATATGTCAAAAATATGATTTTTCACTTTGATTTTTGAACAATTTATCAAACATTTCTCTTCTATAGAAAAGTAAAGCAAAAAAGTGGAAAAAATCAACTTATTTTATGCAACACTTTTTCCTATTTTGTGTGTGAATTTAATAATCATCAATAAACATAAATATTTCTGTGACACAAAGAAAAAAAATGGATTACACAAAAACTGGGAATTTCTGCTTATTACATATATATATACTTATATATTTAGATAGATACATATATATGTATCAAATAATAAAATTTTCACATATAACAATTATAGGTTTAGTTCATTAAGTCTCATATTCTGTCCATAATGAGTTAAATATTAACTATAAAATAATTTTTTTTATTTAATTAAATTATATATTTATATATCATATTTTATCAGGGCTAGTAACAAAAGTGCTCTACTTCTGTCCTTTCACTCTTTTCATTTTCTTCCATGAATTAAAATAACTATGTTGACAACACCTTCCTTTTTCCATATTTGTCACTACCTACTATGTAGGAGTCACATCCTCTTTTGTAATAAACACCCATGACAGAATCAGTCAGTCAGTCAACTTGTATTTATCAAGCACATACCATATGCAAGGCATTGTGCTAAATACTGGTAAAACCAAAAAAGGCAACAACAACCCACAGTCTCTACTCTCCAGTAGTTCATAGTCTGAGGGGAGATGACAAGAAAACAACTAAGTATAAATGATATATGCAGAATAAATTAGATCTAAAGAAAAGCACTAACATTAAGGAGTACCAGAAAAGGCTTCTTATAAAAGGTAGGACTTTTAACGGTGACTTGAAGAATCAATAAATTAGTTATATCAGAGAATATATGTCTCACTCTAAATCCCTAGGTTTATCTCTCTGCCAAGAGATGGTGGTGGGAGTGGGGTACAATAATATTTCATTACCAGTTTCTTGAAGACATGATTGATTTCTGCTTTAGTCAGAGTTCTTAGGTCCTTTAATGATATTTCCCTTTACAGTATTATTATAGTCATCACATAATTTGTTCTCCTGATTCAATTCTGTGATGAGCTCATTAGCACCCTGGATACCTTAGAATCAGCTGGAGTCAGGATAAGCAAAAATCTTTAGTCTTTATTCTTGGTCTTTAGGGGTAGGATTGAATTGGATGGAAGCAGAATCTCCACAACCTTCCTTCTTCCTCCCGCCCAGAGAGTGACCCTAGCTACTCTTATTCCACCCCCTAGTCCCTCCTACAATTCTCTTATAAACCAATTATCAAGCCAGCACAGGATAGTGGGAAAGGCCATTCCCCAAGCACATGCCCATAGAATATTGTCCAATAGGTAATTAGCCCTAAGTGCTTGAACCTACCTCAGTGCAACGACTCAAGAATTTCGGCCCTCTACACAACTCATTTTATTCTGCAACAATTCATAGAAATCTTTGCTATAACATATTATGTAAACATCCACTACAATTTTGCTCAGTCATTTTCTTTTGAAATGGAGAACTTTTTTTAAATGTCCAATTTACTTGTTTTATTTATTTTTTAAAATCTTAAATCTTTGTTATAACAAAAAGAATTGCTAAAATATTCTTATATCTATGAGGTCTTTACCTTCCTGAAGCATGTGTCTAATACAAGTACTGCTGAATCAGCAGATAATTATAATTTAATGACTTTTGGAGTATTTTAATTCCAAATTGTTTTTTAGAATGGATTGAACCATCAGACAGGTCCCATCATGCATTATTGTACCTTATTAAGTGCTTTTTCCTTAAATATGTTTTTAAATAAATGGTATACTAATGACCTTAAAAGTAGGTTTGAAAAGAAATAATTTGTTTAAAAATGCATTGAGGAAGAAAAACAGAAATGCCATATTTTTTAAATTAATGATTAATTCTGTCATTCTTTGTAGAATAAGAGACTAAACTAAATTTCAAATGCATATTGCATTGTCACAACCCCAAACTTAAACTGAATACTGCTCATTGTTGAAAGTAATTGGATTGGGTAGGTAGAAAAACAAAATACAGTCATTTTGTAATGAGGTCAAAGGGAGGATAATTGGTTATGTCTCCACTTATTAAGAAGTGTAGTAAATTAATAAATAAATGAAAAATCATTTATGAAGTGCTTTCTATATGCTAGCTACTGGTGCTAATTACTATGGATACAAATATAAAAGCAAAATGAATTCCTGTCCTCAAGTGTCTTACATTTTCATGTTGTTCAATTGTGTCCAAGTCTTTGTGATCCTGTGGACTATAACATGCAAACACTGTCCATGGGTTTTTCTGGGCAAGGATACTGGAGTAATCTATCATTTTCATCTCCAGTGGATAAAAGCAGAGAGTAAGTTATTAGCCCAGTGTCTAAGCTAGAAAGTGTCTTATTATTATTATTATTAAATTTTTATTTAAATTGAAGCTTTTTTTTTTCACTTCAGGCCAAGTGCTCTATCTACTGAGCTTCCTAGACATCGTACATTTTAATAGAAAAAGACAATAAATATAGGTAAGGATGTACTGAGCTAGGGCAATTAGGTGATTCAGTGGATAGAATATTGGACCTTGACTTCAGGCCCACTTTAGAATTCTCTAAAGTGAATTAAAATCTGGCCTCAGATACTTACTAGTTGTGTGACCCGGGACAAGTCACTTTACCCTGTTTGCTTCAGTTTCCTCATCTGTAAAATGATCTGGGAAAGGAAATGGTAAACCCTCAAAACAACAGCAACAATACTGGAGCTAGTTTCTACTAATTCCTGAGAGCTAATTGTTAAATTTTCAGTATGAGTATTTTTATGTTTGAAATTGGCAAATAGGACAAATCAGGGCTTGCATTATTGTTTTATTGATTATTTATACTTAAGAAAGTAATGGAGAAAATGTTAATAATGAAAATTAAAGTTACAAGTGAGTCATGAGTATATGCCTTCACTCTCAAAAGCCTTTTGTTAAACATTTACAGATTGCAGGATGATCATGACATCAGGGAGATGATGCCATAACATATGAGTTAATTGATATTAAATGAGGGGGAGCTGTAAAAAGTCATCAGCCTCAATTCTTCTTTAGCCATCTGGATCCAGTGGCCAGCTATAGATCAGGAAACTAGCCAGGGAATGGCACTTTGATCTGGAAAGTTATAGGGATGCAGAGTAGTACTATGTAGAGAAGACAGACACAATCCATCCAGTAACAATGACAGAGTTAATTTGATCATGGTCTATTCCTCCTGAAGTGGTGATAGAAGTGGTAATGGTATAATGGTGAGATACAAAAGTAGAAGAAAGAATCATTGATGCTATAGGAATTAATTTTGCTAAAATGCATTCATTTAATAAAGTAACATTTACTTTAATTTACATGAATAAGCATATTTGGTGATAGGTTATTTTATCTCTAGTCAGTATAATTTAAAAAAAAAAAAACAACCTAAATATGCTTGGCAATTACAGTGTAAGAAATTGCTACTCAAAATGCTACCTTATCCCCAGATAACCTTTGAAGTTGATCTCTGAGTAACCTTTCTTGTCTGAAATGGAATCCTTCAGTTTCCCATAGGAGACTATCAAAATTAGGCATTCTATTTGATTACCTCTCTTTCCTTTGTATAAGATGCTTCTTCCTGAACCTGTTAAATGGCAATTCCTTATTGTCAGACTTCTTTTCGTTGCCAAGGATTTTCTTAGTCCCAGTTTCTTAGATCTCCATGAAATGTTGATTTTTCAGCAAGGAAACAATTTCCTTTTCTATATTGTTTACTTTATTATTATTATTTTTAACTTACAAAATATTTTTTAGAATTCTTCATCTTTAACTCGGGGAAAAACCACACACATACACACATATATGTATTTATTTCTCATGAGGATTTGACCAATAGTAAAATTGGAAGGTGTTTAACTGAAATTAGTTATAATATTTTTGAAACTGTCTATTCAATTCACTTTGGTTCAATTCAGTAAATACTTTTAAAGTGCCTGTTATATTGTACTAAATGCTGGGGGTACAAATAAGAAAAAGATAGACAGTCCTGGCCCCCAAGGAACTTATAATCTAATGGGGAAAACAACAGACAAAAAGAAGCTGTAAAGTGGCGGTGAAGGAAAATAGACGATACTCAGTAGAGGTGTGGGTAAGGAGGTGGTGGTGGTCGTGCTGATGATGATCTGTGCCTTAGGAGCCAAGCAGAGGTACTGATGGAAAATAGAGTGACCCTGAAGTTCTGAGATTTCAGAGCCCTCAATAAAGGAAGACTTTGGAAAGAGTTTATTGCTCTATTCTCCAGTCCTCCAGAGGAGAGAGACCACCGGGGCAATCTGCATGGTGATGGGATTTAGCTTCTTCAGAAGCTATAACTTCTGTTTGTTCATTCAGAAGGCTTCAAGTTATTTGAAGTCCCCGGGATTGTTTGTACATTTTACTCCCTGACACATAATGTTCAATTCAGTGACCCTAGCCTCCAGGCTGTTCCACAAACAAGATCCACTACTGGGCATTTTCTCTGAGTGTTCCCTCATGCTTAGAACCTCTCACTCTTCCACGGCACCTACTCACCTCCCCAGCTTTCTTTTAATCCCATCTAAAATCCCATCTTTTATTGGAAGCCTTCCCTAGCCCTCTAATTCTAGTGCCTTCCCTCTGTTAACTATTTCATTTTTATCCTATATATGGTTTGTTTTGTATTAGTTCGTATCTTGTCTCTCCTATTAAATTATAAAAGGTACTGCTTTTGCCTTTTTTTGTACCCCCATTGTTCAATATCATTCCTGGCAAATAGTTGACACTTATTAAATGCTGATTGATTAATTGTTTATAGCTGAGGGGTTTTTGCAGAGAATATCTGATTCCTTAAGTAAGGTCAGACTGAAGGATCTTTGATGTTCCTCTTCCAACTTAATTTTATAATTCTATAAAATAAATTAAATAAGGTAGAGACTAATTGTGCTTGAGCTAGAAACTACAGTAGACTTCTGAAAGATCTGTCAGACTGCCATCAATAAAATCACTATGTGATAAGTGGCTATGTGATAACTATAGTACCCACCACTCATCCATCTTGCTCACCCACCTTATTTACCAGACTTAAGAACAAAAAAGCTGAGCTGTTTTCAAAAAATCAAGTTCATTTTTAAAGAAAGAAGATTGGTTAGCAATGAAGACTTTTAAATGAATGTGTAACAGACCCCAAAGGCAATTCTGAAAGAGAGTTCTAAAGACATTTTGACCAGTGTCAGCATAATTAGAAATATATGGTTGATTTAGTTGCTTGACTTTCAGGGGTATAATATTGCTTTGGATGCATCGATTTTTACATATCTTTAAAAACAACTAATATTGTTACATTAAATAGTAATACATAATTATAATGCTAGCACCACAATTTCTCCTTATCCTTGGAATGAAAAGTCAGTATATTCTCTTAGCACCAAGAATCTTCTTTTGAAAAATTAAACACAAAAACAAAAAATGCTGCCATGAGTAAGTTACTGAAAGTCACATTATTATATTGTAATGTATTATTTGAAATGTAGAGCAAAAACCTAGAGTTCCTGGAATAACAGCCAAAATGACTTTCTTACAGCTTTATTAAATCCTTTTAAAATCCCTCAGTTGTATGAAGTTACCCTAGTATCCTGCAATTATAATGATCTTTAAGAAAAAAAAAACTTTCAGTGGAGTATCAAATAGGAAAAGGAAAATAAAACCTAAATTAAGTCATAAAAAACCATAAAGAATAAAGCATAAAAGCCTATTTTTTTAAAAAAAATTATACTTATATAACAAAAAGTTAGAATTTTTGTGATATTCAATGAGAAAATAGTGACTAATATAGAAGAGTTGTTTCTACTGAGGCTTGTTATTAAGGTTTTCAAAAAATAAGGCATTTAATTTTTAAATGTGAAATATTTAGAACAGCTGGAAAATTAAAAAAAAAGTGATAGAAAGGTTTCTAAAAATATTAGGTATTTCTGAAGGAACAGTAATGAACACTGTTAGCCACAAATGATTGTGCTATGCTGTGAATGAAATAGACCATAACTTAAAAAAAAAAAGAAAAAATACATCATTTAAAAGTAAACATTTCTTTTGACTGCCAGGAACTTCTCTTTAGGTGTTTTATGACATAATGTTCAAAAGCTAATACACTGACAATTCTAGTCCAACCTAAATGGAGGGGTTATGTTTATCCTATAAATACTGATAGTCAAGGAGTAATAAGTAATCACATGATCACAGATCAGGATATTTCATACCAGATCCTGTGCTTTGACTGTATATACACATAGCATAAACTGAATATAATGCTAAATAATTTAAGTTAGTTATTTATACATCTCAGATTTAAAAAGTAGCCAGTATAATATTTGTGTAGTTATAGAGATAATTAATTTGAAACATTCTTATTTGAATATCATTTTAATAATGAAGAAGACTGGGATTTGGGAAGAGGAATGGAGATATTACTTCTGTATATAGTCAAACAGTTATTACATTATTGCTCATATCCATGTGTGCACATATAACAACAATATCCACAGTGACCACAGGCTTTTTGATCACAATCCATTTGGTACTGTAGATAATATGATCTAGCACAGGTGATGTGAGTGCATAAGTGGGTCAGGGAATAGTATGCAGATAGTCTAGTGACATATGATATTTTATTATTAAATATTATTGTTTTATATTCAAATAATGATCTTTATTATCACATGATAATATTTGTAAAAGGCATTTAGCCTAGTGTCTGATACATAGTAGGTTCTCTATAAATGTTTATTCCCTTCCAATTATTATTGGATACCAGGAATCTAGAAAGTCATCACTGAGCTCGGGTTGGGGGGATATATCCATGTTCAGGCTTGTACCCATTATCTAGGTTTTTCAAAGCGGAAACCCTTTGGCTATGGACCAAATAAATGTGGGAATTAGGAGATGCTGCTGGACAGTTTGGGATGGATGGCTGAAAACCAATGGTTTCTTTATTTAACACATAGCTGAAGGTTTTATGCTAATAATAGCACCCACATCACATTAAAAAAAATCATTCATAGAGGCAGTTCCTTGTCTCTTTAAATCTGGTCTAATTTTCTCCTTCCTTTGGTGACATTTGCCACTATTCAAGCACTGTCTCTTAAAGAAAAGGGGAGACAAGGAAAAGCATTGGCACTCAACTGACCAGTACTAGATGATAGCCAGCATGGATGTTTGCCATGTTTTGACAGCGATGTCCTAATAAACTAAGTAAACTTTTTATAGCTCTTTGCTTATATCTTATCAGTCATTCACATCAATCGATGCCTTAAGTTTTACTCTGTTAGCTTGGCAGCCACAAACTATAGGATAGGTCTTCATTGTTGATTAGTCTCATGAACTTACAATTTTTTCAGCTTTACCATTGAATAGAGTATACTAAGGGTTAGAAACAGGAATTTAGGGAACAAGATAGGAAACATGGGAACAGGATATTTTGAATAGCAATAGAAATCCATCTAAGTGGGAATTCCATGTTGGGAGGAACATGAGTGTGATTAGATTCAGTGAAGCAGGGGCTTGTAATCTGGGGACCTTTAATAAGTTACTTAATATTTTGATTACTATATAAAAACCTGGGTGTATTTAAAATTAAATGTCTAATAAATGAGATGCCAAAGAACTACCATAATTTTGGTGAATCATCAGAAAGAGATACAAAATAAAATCTAGGCTCTAGAAAGGCCATATTGTAGCTACTTGATAATGATCAAATGGACCAGTATTTCCTTATCTACTGACAATGATAATTTGACAGTTCAGATACTTTATCTGCAAAACTATCCATTCTACTATATTCATTTCCACCTCTCTCAATCATTCCTGACTAAATATGTGGCATCTTATCAAGGCAGAACCAAGGAAGTAAGAAGGTGGAGAATCAGTCAGGGGGAAGGAAGACTTAATGAACTAGTTCTATAATTTGTCTTCATCCTTTGTTTTTAGTGAAGACACTTTGGGCTGACTAATAACCATCAATTCAGTGCCCTTCATTTTCCCCAGGGTTTGGAAACTCTCATGGAGCCACAGAAATAGTCTCTTTGAGAAGAGGCATTTACTAAGGACAGTAGATTGTCTGAATTTTGCAGAATTGATTGCTTTTTTGTCAAAAAAGGACATGGGTTCATCTATTTGTTTGAACAAAGGACCACAAATTTAGGCTTTCATTTATTATTATGCTGTTAAGAAAATTATTTGCAAAAGTCTTAGACATGCTTGCTGGTTATTGGCAATTAAGATACCAATTCAGGCTTTTATCTGGGAAAAATCAACATTGATTTGAAAAACTGTAACCGATTTCATTGTGGTTTGAACATGTCAATAAGATCAAGGTTGTGGGTTTGAGCTTCAGCATCAGCTAAATAGGCTCATCCTATTCTATGACCACAGATGACCTCTTAATTCCTGCCAGCTCTTTCACAAATGTGTTGAATCTGTTGCCAAATGGGAAACAGGATGAGAAAGTATGGCCAGACTTTTAAAAATCTACCATGATGTTCAGGATTTCTCATTTCAAATCATTACCACCCATTACTTGAAGTCCTCTGAATACCTCCAAGTACGTTTTCCTTTTCTGGAATAAAGAAAGCTTAGAAATTTGATCTCTAGATGGTTTCCCTGTACTGTATAACTGGGAAGGTAGATGAAAACTAGATTACAGTACATAGCCTAACATCCATCCATGAAAACAAAAGTCTTCCTAGACATTGCTTCTCTTGTCCAAGGCTTGTACCAGAACTCCAAGCTACTAGAATTTTTTTCATTATCATTTCTTTTTCTAGAACACAGATTCCTACCTTGAACCAATTTACAATAACTCCATCCACTTACTTAGATCCATAAAACCACTGGCTAGTTTTTACCCCTACATCTCATGCAAACATTAATAATGAGAGAACATCCAGATGCCTTAAAAGTGCTGGAGGTACTGGCAGCACTTCACAGCATCACAAGCAGATGTGTGGCCTTTTAAGCTCTTGCACATGGTTTTTCTCACTTTTCTGGAATTTTCAGACTTTATTAACTCTAACTGGATGAGAGTCAAAAGCAGATGCATGTACACCAGTGGGTCATTAGCACCATTTTTATGTATGAAGGACAGGACATTAAAAACTTTACAAATTCTGAATTGTCATTGAGGATCTGTAAGGATGAAAGTTTGTGTAAAAGATGATATTACTAATTTTATATCAAAGTGAAATAAAATAAGAATCTTATTCCAAGAAATTAATTGAGTCACATAATTGATAATCCCTATAAAAATAATTTAACCTATAGTTCAACTTTCCATGGTGGAAGAAGGCTTTTTTTTTTCCTCCTAGTTTTTTAATAATGAGTAAAAATTTTTAAAATTTCTCTTTCTTTTTCTATGGTGTCACAAATGTTGGGATAATATATAGTTTTGTATACTTTGGTCTATATATCACTTTCCTGTAAAATCTACCCTTTTAGAGATTTTAGCTAATACCTTCATTTAACAGTGCAGAAACTACCAATTTTTTCATCCACTCTATTGCTTTGTAAATTTACTTTTTCTTGTTTTGAGTCCTGAAATTATGTTCTTCAGGCTTTATTTAAAATCAGCAACAAGTAATATAAAATATAATTTCAATTGCTATTATTTAAAAGTGAAATACTTAAAAATGAATTAGTTTTTATATTGGTTCAGAATGAGAGATGAGAGAATCCTGCTGTATTCTGCCATGATTAGAATATAGCTGAGCATTCTATATAGACCTGGTTGCCATATTTTAGGCTATTACTTAATCATTTTAGGTCAACTCAACCACTTAGAAAGGCATTGATAAAAATTGATTATCAGAATTGATTGAAATTCAGTCTGGAATGGACTGACATTGATGGATTTATATTTAATCTGGAAAAGATGATAGCTGTCTTTATTAAAAGGTCTATCACATGGAAAAGTAATTAAACTTATTTTGCTTGGTCCCAGAAAGCAGAACTAAGATAATGGGCAGAAGTTTTGGAGAAATTTTATAAAAAGAGATTTTCTAACATTCAGAATTATCCAATTATGGAAGTTGTTTTAGGATATAGTCATATCCTACTGCTAGAGATCTTCAAACTAAAGATGGATGAATATTCAAAAGAAGTGCTGTTTGGGTGAGATTCACAATATCTTCCAAGATAATCTCCCTAAATTATGTTTGACCATGCCATTTTTCCTCTCAAGAAACTTCTGTTACTCCCTGCTTACTCTGTCATCTCTAGGATAAATTTGTCATTTAAAACTCTTTTTGCTCTACCTTATTATTCCAGGTTCATTGCATAGTATTCTTCTTCATTCATGCTTATTTCAGTTAAATTCATTTGCCTACAATCCTTGAAATCTAGAATTCCATTTCCTACCTTGCCTTTGCTATTACACATGTCTAGAAGGACCTACCTTTTCTCTTCCACCATTTGGATTCCCAAATATCCTATGAGGCTCAACTCATATTCCAATTCTTGTGGTCTTTCTTGATCCACACAATCATATTTCTTCTGTTCTTCCCCAAATTATCCCGTGTGTATTTATATTTTACTTACTGAATCCCCTCAGTAGCATATAATTTCCTTGAGCACGGGGATTGTTTTTTGTTTGCTTGCTTTGTTTTGCTTTTTCTTCATAGTGTACACAAAGTAGGGGCTTAATAAGTGCTTGTAGAATTGGCTTAAGATACAGATTGGATTAGATGGCCTCTGAATTTCCTTATCAGTTCTGAGATTTGTCAATACATATCCTATAATTTATTGTATCAATGGAGAAAATCTCTCAGTTAGAAATGAGGCATTATTTCTCTGTCCACACTTTGCACTGTGTTATTACAATTTCATCTTCTGTCTGTATTGTGGTCATACTTACCTCTTATCTTCATCAACCTGTAAATCCCTTGAAAATAGGACCAATATCATCACAGATTCAGATTTGGAAGAAACACCAGTAACCATCTATTCCAAACCATATGCAAAATGAACTCTAATTATAAAATACTTGACAAATAGTCGTCTGGCCTTTGCTTTAAAGTTTCTAATGAAAGAGAAACCATGATCTTCTAAGGCAATCTATTTAATTTCTAGTTAGTTTTAACTGTTAGGAAGTTTTTTTTTTTTTTTTACATTAAGCCTAATTTCACGTCTTTACAATTTTTATAGATTGCTCTTGATCTGATTCTCTGGTATCAGAACAAATAGTCTTTACTTCTTCTACATGACAAAGATTTCCCTTTGAATTTTCTATGGGTTTTTTCAGTTCCTTCCAATGATATTCATATCATAAGAATCCAAGACATTATTGTCTCTGTCTAAACCCTTTCCATTTTAATATAGATCTTTATCTGACCAGGGTAGTATTCAGAAGAACTTCTTATTCCTGGAAGTTATATATTTTTTAAAAATGCAGTCCAGTATCACTTCAGGCTATTGTCATTTCCATATTATACTGCTCACTCATATAAACTTGCAGTTTTCTAAAACCTTCACACTTTTTTTCATGCAATCAGAAGCCTAACTTCTCATTCATCTTATTCTGGGGAGGTTGATTTTTTGAATCCAAGTGTGACTTTGCATTTATATCACTATTGATTTCATTTTATTGATTCAACCTATTGATCCAGGCAAGATTGTTTTTCATTCTCACTTTATCATCCAGCAGTTAACTGTTCCCACCCAAATTTGTGCCATTTAAAAATTCCACAAGCATCCTATCTTTCTCCATATCCAAGATAGTGACATAAATATTACAAATAAAATTAGATAATTTGATTTTTTGAATTGATTTGATTAAGTACAGATCTTTGCAATCTCTTTTAGAAATCTATCACAATAATATTGAGCTCTCCATGACAGTTCTTTGAGTTCTGTCATTCAGTTAGTTACAAATTTATCTAATCACTATCATTGATTATACATCTCTCCATCTTTTCCATAGAAATGATATGAGATATGCTAATTTTTTTTTTGTAAAATTAATCTAATCAGCATCCTGTCTTTGGTAATTCTATTTAAAAAAGAAAAAAGAAAACACTATTAATTGGGAAGGACCTGTTCTTGATGAAGTCATAAAGTCTGTGTAATCACTAATCCATTTTCTAGGTGTTTTTAATATCTTTTAAATCATCTTTACCAGAATTTTCTCATAAGTAGAGAAGAAATCAAGTTCAAGTTCAAGAAGTCTATTTTTATAATCTTATGAAAGTAAGGATAACACTGGCTCATCCAATTCTCTGTTGTTTCTATCATCCAGCCAGTTCGGTGTTGTCTTTACCATTCTCCATGTTCTTTCAAATATCACTAACAATTATATCAGCAACATCTTTTTCTTGTTTTATTTTATTTTTGGTATCCAAGGATATAGTTCATCTGGGCCAAGTAACTCAAACTCACCAAGGGCAGCTAATGCTCTTTCTATTACTCTCTGTTACCCATTTTATTCTCATTTCTCATACACAGATCATAACCTTTAGCTATTTTTGTTGTCCTTCATTCTCAAAAAGGACCTAGAGAAAACAGAACTAAAATAGAAATAAATATTTTTCTATTCCCCTTTGCAATTAGAATAATGCCTTACATATAGTGTTTTTTTGACATTTAATAGATTATAATTTTGATACATGGGGTTACTACCTGAATATATCTTCAGAATCAAAGTATCATAGATCTATAATTGTAAATTTCCATATAGCTCACTTGGTCCAACTTCTCATCTGGCAAATGAAAAAATTGAGATCCAGAGAGAAGTGACTTAGTTAAGCAGTTTCATACTGCTGAATTAATTTGGTTCTACTACTTCAATTGTGAAGTCTTTTTAGTCATTCATATATAATAAAGGATACATATAAAATTATAGTACTGTGTCCTATGAAGCAGTTAGGTGGCACCATAGTGCATAGAATGCCAGTCCTAAAGTCAGAAAGACTCATTTTCCTGAGTTCAAATCTGTCCTCAGAGTCTTATTAGATGTGTGACTCTGGGCAAGTCACTTAATCCCTGTTTATTTCAGTTTCCTCATCAGTAAAATGAACTGGAGAAGGAAATGGCAAATCACTCTGGTATCCTTACCAAGAAAACTCCAAATGGGATCATGAAGAGTTGGAGATGATTAAAATGACTGAAGAAACTATGGGAAGATATTTTCTATGTTGTATAATAAAGTAAATTTTGTACTTTTTGAGCATATAAAACATTGAAATTCAAGTCCATTTGCCATAGAAAAGGGTAAGAACAGTGTAGATCCTGTAATTACAATGGAATTTTCTCAGATTCTTCTCAACCACCCCATACATCATCATAGCTTTCAATACCATCTAAAGGAACAGTGAAAGTTTGAGCCTTCAGCTTTTATTTAAAGAAACTAAACAGAACTCCAGCTCGAAACAGTAAGCAGCACCCAAATTAGTTTTATTAGCAATAAAAAGTGAGTCAGAAAGTAGGCATATCATCAGGAATACAGCAGCTGTGCTAAAAATGTGGTGTTGTTTTTAAGCCTCTTTTGTCTTTTACTGATATTATTATTTTAATAAGTAAGGCAAAAAGAACTAGAAAAATGAGAGTAAAGACAGATGAAAAAGAAGCCAGAATAAGCATAAAGGATAGAGAGACATTTTATGAAATAAAGAGCAGGTTTAGAGAAAGTAAATAGATGGCTGGAAAGGACAGATGATAGGGGGACTGGAAAGAAGATATTTTTCTTAAACTTATTGTGGTTGATGACGTTTCCCCACACATAATTTCTATATTTTTAACTCATCAGTCAACCTTACATATGTACAGGGGGAAAATATTACTTGAAAATCTGTTTAATTTCTAAGACCAAACTAGAGAAACCCCTGAATAGCCCATCTTGTACTGCCATATTTCCCACTTTCTACTCCCACCCAATCTTGTACCGATTCATTCTCCTAGGAATAGAAATTATGGAATCTCAACCTAGAAGAGTAAAATAGAAAAAGGAGAGAAAGAAAAGGGCAAAATTTTTCTTTTGTTTGCAAATCTGGTGTATTAATTGCATTCCTGGGAGACTTTCTGGACAGAGCCTCCGGTAAGCAAATTAGATATAAACCGAAGGCAGGGGCACCAAGGTCACTGTGGTGGGGGAACGCCGAGTGACAGGCACTGGGACCTCCGATGCATGGTTTGCAGAGCAGATGTTCACAAGGATGCAGTGATTATTGAACTGGTAATAAAAAAGCATCAGCTTACAGGCAGCCACGATGGATGCTGGTAATTATAAAGCATCCCCTGGGAGGAAAATGACACGTCAGCCACATCTCTGCAATCACCGGGGCATAATTAAAGCTCCAGTAACAGTTGTTAATAGGGTGCAAATAAAACAGGGGGAAAATTTGAACACAACCTTTTTTTTTTTTTTAAAGAGACGGCAAAGGGCAATGTAATTACAGGGACAGAAGATTTTATAATTTTGCTCTATGTCATAAAACAAAGCCTTTTGGATATCACTTGGATGTATATCCATAAAATATGGAAGCATACATACACCTCCATACACACATATACCAAGGGAAAAAAAAGTATTTTTTGCTCTTTGAATATGTAGTATGTGGGGGAGAACAGATTTTTAAACAGAATGTTTATATTTTAATTTTCAAAATGGGAGAAATACAAATATGTAAAGAAAACGGGATACATGTAAATATTTGGCCATTTCATCCTTTCCGGAAGATCTGCGCTGGTACAGCATGCCAAACTATATGGTTCTGTTGGTTGAAGTTGGTTTAGATATTGTTAAATAAAGTCGGCATATCACTTACAGTGCGGAGTGTCATTTTTTCCGTAGAAAGCTGCCAGACACTCCCTAACCTAAAACACGAAGTGAAATAAGGGCCTGTGTTCTACGAGCTTGAATGCTACAGTGACTATGGCAGCAGGCTCACCTTAGAGAGATATATGTACCTAGCTCAGTGGGGGCCCCATCATATGGGCAGTTGGGTACCTAACACTACATTTGTTCATTGGGTTACCAGGCAGGCCTGTCAAGATCTATTTTAGGAGGAGTTGTGAGTAGGGTAGGGAAAGCATTTTGTGCTAAGTACTTATCCAGCCTGTCTTCCAGTTAGGAGTATTTTAAAGGATTGGATGGCTGACAGAGAAAAGGCACCTGATGGTCTTGACTGTAAAATGTAAATGAATGCTTATAAGCGTTGTATTTCAAAAAAGAAAAAAAAGAAAGAAAAGAAAAGATTGAAGAAAAGAAAAGAAAGGGCCTTTCACTTCTAGGTGGAATGTGATTAGTTCTGTGCTAATTAACTGTTCGTTAACTTTTTCTCTTCTTTAGCTTGGTATAAGGGAGATGCCTAATTAAAACAAAATGTAATACATTCTATTGGGAATGGACTGTTAAATTTTTTTGAACATTTTATTTGAAGTTTTGAATCCCAAATTCTATTCCTCCCTCCTTTCATTGCTGCTTCCTCACCTAAGAAGGTGAGCAATGAATATAGCTTAGATATGTACAATTATGTGAAATATTTCCATATTAATGATGTTGTATAAGAAGACTTGAATAAAAGAAAAAAAAAGAAAGAAAGAAAGTGAAAAGTAGCATGCTTCAGTTTGTATTCAATAAATATCAGTTCTTTCTCTGGACAGGATAGTATGCTTCATCATTAGAGTTTTAGGATTGTTTTGGGCCATTTTATTGCTCAGAATGGTTAAATCATTCACAGTTCTCTACTGAACAATATTGTTACTGTGTACAACACTCTCCTGGTTCTGTTCATTCCACTATGCATCAGTTCATGTAAATTCCCCCAGGTTTTTTTTTTTTTTTTGAAATCTGCTTGTTCATCATTTCTTATAGCGCAATAATATTCCATTACAGTCATATACCAGAGCTTAACTATTCTCCAATTGATGGGGATCCTTTTGATGTCCAGTTCTTAGCCACTACAAAACAAATAAATAAATGAACCACCCCTCCAAACTGCTATAAATATTTTTATACAAATAGGTCCTCCCCTCCCCTTCTCTGATGTCTTTGAGATATACATCTAATAGTGGTATTATTGGATCAAAGAGTATGCACAGTTATATGCCCCAAACTCATGGAATGGGCATAGTTACAAATTGCTCTCCAGAATTGTTGGATCAATTCACGACTCTATCAACAATGTATTAATGTTTTAGGAGTAAAACTTTTTCCCTTCAACAGTAATTTTTCCAATTACGTATAAAGATGTATTTTTGGTAAGATATTGAGTTACAAATTCTTCTCTTTCCCTTTCTTTCCTCTTCTCTCCCCAGGACAGCAAGCAATCCAATATAGATTATACACATTCAATCATTTAAAACATATTTCTACATTAGTCATGCTGTGAAGAAAAAATCAAAACAAAAAGTTAAAATTTCAGGAAAGCAATAAAAATAAACAACAAAAAGATGAAAACAGCATGCTTTACTATGTATTCAATCTCCATAGTCTTCTCTCTGGATGCCAATGGCATTTTCCATCTCAAGTCTATTATAATTATTTTGGATCATTGTGTTGCTGAGATAAGCTAAGACTATCATAATTGATTTTCACTAATTTTTCTGTTACTGTATACAATGTTTCCTGATTCTATTCACTTCACTCAGCATCAGTTCATGTAATTCTTTCAAGGTTTTTTTGAAATCATTTTGCTGAGGAGCAGACTCTTAAAGTGTGGGATTTGGAGGCTAAAAGGGAGCCTAAAAAAGTCACATTATGAAGATATTAAAGAAGAAAAACCATTGGATTTTGAATTAGAAAGCATGGGTTCCAATCTTTAACTTTCTTACATACTGTGTATATGAACTTGGACACCTTATTTTTATAGCTTTAGGTCTTGGTTTTCTCTTCTGCAAATTGTACTAAGTGACTTTTAAGGTCCCTTCTAGTTCTAAAGTTAAGATACTGTTATTCTATGCTATATTCATTAAGCAAATCATTGGATTAGAGATTTTGGAACATACAATGAAGTAGAAGGTGTATTTCCTTCTCTTAATGAAACTTACCTTCTATTGGGGAAACTGGTGTACGCACATGAAAATGATTGATATAAGTGTCAAGTGAGTAATGTGACAATAAATAAAATTGGCGTTTAGAGGAAGGTTCTCCTTTAAACTGGACTTTGGGGTAGAAACATAGGTCAGAAAGACATCTTTGGGCTTTGTCTCCTATGTTATAATATTCAGGAAAGGCTTCAAGGAGGAGGAGAGATAGGCTACATGTTGAAAACAAGTAGTATTTGGATAACAAGAGAGAAGGGATGAAGGCATCCTGGTGTCCCATTAAATCAGGAAGTGTACATACGATATTTATGGGATAGAAAACAGAACTATGGGAAAGAATCTGAAAATTGGGTCAGGGTTTAAAAACTGGTTCCTGTTATTTGCTTACATGACTTTGGACCAATCATTTCACAACTTTCCTCATCTCCCAGATAATGACAGCTAATATGAATAATCATAGCTTTTTAATGTTTATAAAACAGTCAATATAGATGTTTCATTTGATTAATACAGTGATCCTGTAAGGTAGGGACTATTAGCTTGGTGGTACAGTAGATAGAGTGTAGAACTTGGATTCAGGAAGACTCAGCTTGATTTCTAATCAGGCCTCAGATACTTATTAGCTGTATGACCCTGGCTAAGTCATTAAACTCCAATTGCTGAGAGAGAAAGAGAAAGAGAGAGAGAGAAAGAGAGAGAGAGAAAGAGAGAGAGAGAGAGAGAGAGAGAGAGAGAGAGAGAGAGAGAGAGAGAGAGAGAGAGAGAATTGGAATCAGAGGACCTTGGTTCAAATCTTGCCTCTGATACTGATCTTGGACAACAAATCATTTATTTTCCCTGAGTCTATATGTAAAGTCATGGGGTTAGGCTGAAGTCCTTTACAATTCTGTATTTGGCTCCTCTGATCTTATTCATGTAGGTAGTAGTAATAGATAAGATTAAAAGTTAAAAGGGCAGATTGTAGAAAATCTTGAATGTGAGACTGATGAATTTAAAATGTCCTTTTCAGCTTAAAATCTTGTGACTTTATCTTACTGGCAGATGGAAGTCACTAAAAATCTTTGAGCAAGGGAGCAACATGATGAATGTATATTTTTTCAAAGTTAAATCTGATAGTAGGGACAAGTTGGAGCAGGTAAGGATCAGAAGCAAGGAAAGAAGACTGCAGGAAAATAGGCATGAAATTATAATAAGAAATGTGATTAAGGAAATGGAGGTAGAAAAGAGTACCTCAGTCAGATGAAAATCTATTTTGCTCTAATTTTTAAAAAAATTCCCATATTTTGCTTTATTGTTTAAATTTATTTTGCTATAGAATGTATCTACATTGTTTGAATCATCTGTTTAAACTTTTTTGTTTGTTTTTTACATAACTTTCATTTCTGAGTATATGCCTCTCTTTTCCCTATCCAGAAAGTTGTCATTGAAAGATGTAAGGAAAAAAGGAAAGAAAAGAGAAAATTAAGGGGGGGAAAGGAGGAAGGAAATAAAGTAGTTTGACAAAACTAACCAATTTTTCAATTAAGTCTGAAAATCCATGCTCTGCCCCCCCCTAGTTTTCTCTGTAAAGAAAGAAGGGAATTGCACTTTTTCATCAATTCTTTGGGGACTAACTTGGCAATTATAATGACACATGATTCAGTTTCTTTTTGTTTGTTTTCTCATTTACATTGCTGTAGTCATCATGTGTAATGTTTTCCTGATTCTGTTGACTTCAGTCTGCATCACTTCAAACAAGTATTTCCATGCTTTTGTGAATTCTTCATTAAAATCACTTCTTACGATTCTGAAATTTTATTAGCTATTCCCCTATGTACTTTATTGCTGTGAACCATCTATTTTGATTCCCTACCCTGCTGCCCCATTTTCTACCTC
Source organism: Antechinus flavipes (assembly GCF_016432865.1). Lineage (NCBI taxonomy): Eukaryota > Metazoa > Chordata > Mammalia > Dasyuromorphia > Dasyuridae > Antechinus > Antechinus flavipes. Next base: position 267,081,374 of record NC_067399.1, read on the forward strand.
TGTTTTATGTAACCACCCTTCTTTGCCATTGCCAACACTTGTTTTTAAGGGGAATTATGCTGCTCTTGATACTTATACAAGGTCAAAGTCAATTCCCCAGGGAATTATTTTGAGAGAAGGACCTGTGGTTAGTTGCCACACACGTAAGAGATGGAAGAACAATTTAGTTGGAAGTCACTGGAAAAATTTTGCAACTAGAAAAGTAAAACAAGGAAAATTTTTCTTGCCTCCAGAAAAAAAGACTCCCTCAAATTTGATTCTATAAGTTTTGAGAAGAATTTTCAACTGTAATGTCATGTTCTTAAAAAAAAAAAAAAAAAAAAAGAGAGAGAGAGAAAAAGAAAAAGAAAAGGAAAAAGAAAAGGAAAAAAGCTTTTCGACTACCAAAGTAGATGTGATTAAAATCACTCTGGTCTTGGAAATTCATTAAATATTACCCTGAAAAATATTCCTATGCCAAGATCCGTTTTACAGATTGAAGGAAGATTTCTTATCTTGGAAAAAGTCTTAATGAATTTTTAAACTATACCCTACTAGTTTTCTTTTAAAGCAATGTCTAACTCTTTGTGATCCTATTTCCTTCTCCAACTCTTTTTACAGATAAGGAATTGAGGCAAACAGGATTAAATGACTTATCCAGGATCACACAGTTAATGTGTCTGAGATTGGATTTGAACTAAAGATTAGTCTCTTCCCAAGTCCAGATCTGACACTATCCCCTGTACCACTTAGCTGCCCATGTTGTCCTCTTTGCATCTTAAATATCTTTCTCAGAACAGAGAAGAAAATTTCCAAACTGGTGTCTTTAGTATAAAGAAGCAAAGATGAACTATGTTCTTTGAAACATTTTCTTTATTTACAATTTAAGTGACCACAAAATATTCACTTTTTCCAATTTTCATTTCTATTCTTGCTTTTATATCTCGTAATTTATTCCTTCCTTCTTCCTCAGAGTAAGGAATGGATAGACCATATAGTCAGAGCTGGTGAATTTGAGCTTGATGGGAATGAAAAAGAAGCATCTAAATATAAGAATAACTGACACATACACATATATACATAAAACATGCATTTAAGTTTTATAAATTATATATAATAAAATTACACAGATATAATTTGTTATAAAGTTTATATATATGAAATAAAGTTATAAATATGAAGTGTTATATAGTTTTATATATAAAATTATATATATAGTTTATATATTAAATAGTTATGTATATAGTTATATATAACATAGAAAACTTTACACATATTTTTATAAAGATATATATAACATATACTCATAAAACACTAAGATATATACATGTAAACACATATAAATTTTAAGCTATATATATTTAACCTTAAAGTTGGTAAGGTACTTTGTATATTTTCTCATTGGGGTCTCAGAATAATCCTGTGTGGGATAGGCATTTTAATTCCCAAGAAGAAACAGAGAAGTTATGGAACTTACCCAAAATCACCAAGGTAGTAATTATCATTGGTGGAATCTTAGTCAACAATAGTCAACAAACATTTATTAAACTCATACTATGTACTTTATACTGGGCTAAGCTCCAGGGGTACAGAAGTTGAGACATATGGAGGTCAAAGAAATCTCATTTGAGGGTTCCTGAGTAGGAAACAAAAGAATATCTGAGGAGATGGTAGTCCTGTTTCTTATACTTAAATGAACTATATATTTCTGATTAGATGCCTAGAACTTTGGCCCCTCTCTCTGACTGTCTCTAGTTGGGGGTGGAGGAGGGGAGAGAAAGCTGGTAGAAATGTTCATTCTTGATTTCTTGAATGAAATGTAATGCTATGGAAGACCCTATTTTCTTCCACTACAGGTTTTTGTCCCCAAACTAAATCTAAGTCATTAAGTAGCTTATTCCTTCAACTCTCAGAGTATGATATTATCTACATTTAAATCTTAATTGTGATGATTAACTTACTGATGTGTGAATAAAGGATTTCCTTAGAAATCTGCTTGTTAAATGTCAGATATTTTTGAGTTAGGTGTAAATACCTTCAATTTCTATTTTAAGTAGATTATCTTTGATATTATAAGGTGAAAAAATTTTAATGGCAGATTTCATACATCATTTCTAATAGCAACTTTTTTAGCTTAAATATTGTCATTCTGCTAAACTGGAGTTAATTTTAAGCTAGACTGAATGGATCTAGATATCTGTAACCTTTACAGATGATATAAGATGTTTCATTCATTATATTCATCCCTATTTGGCATGACACAAACTCTTCACATTTGGGGAAGAAAAAGAAATAGAAAAAAAATAGAAAAATTATAATGGGACACCAAGACTATGGTTAGATCACATACAATGATTTTTTTTCCCCAAAACATTTCAAGAAGTGGATCAAATCATTTTTTGTTTTTACCGATGGTATTTATAGTCATTCTATCTGCTTACAACTTTTGTTAGGTAACTAGCCAAGAATGCCTTAGGTTTCTGATAGTATTTTCTTTAAAAAATTTTTTTCTTTTTATTTTCAAAATATATGCATAGATAGTTTTCAACATTCACCTTTGCAAAACTTTGTGTTCCAATTTTTTCTCCCTTCCTAACCCCCACCCCTTCCATAGATATCAAGCAATTGAATATATGTTAAATGTGCAATTCTTCTATACATATTTCTACAATTATCATACTGCACAAGAAAAATCTGATAGTATTTTCAAAAATTCAAATTCAAATTAAAAAATTCAATGAACAATAAATTCATAATGAACAGACAATTTTCAGATGAAGAAATTAAAACCATTTCTAATCATATAAAAAGGTGCTTTAAATCACTATTGATCAGAGAAATGCAAATTAAGATAAGTCTGAGATACCACTATGTAGCTCTCAGATTGGCTAAGATGACAGGAAAATAATGATAAATGTATGGAAAACTGGGACACTGATACATTGTTGGTGGAATTATAAACGGATTCAGCCATTCTAGAGAGCAATTTGGAATTATGCTCAAAGTTTGATAACTGTGCATACCTTTTGACCCAGTAGTGTTTCTACTGGACTTATATCCCAAAGAGATCCTAAAGGAAGGAAAGAACCCACATGTACAAAAATGTCTTCATCAAGACAAGGAACTAGAAACTGAGTGGATGCCCATCAGTTGGAGAATAGTTGAATAAGTTATGGTATTTGAATGTTATGGAATATTGTACTATAAGAAATGATTAGGACGATGATTTTAGAGAGGCCGGAAAAGACTTACATGAACTGATGCTAAGTGAAATGAGCAAAACTATTGTACATGGCAACAGCAAGATTATAGGATGATCAATTCTAATGCAATCACTGAGATGATTGATGCCAGTTTCAATGATCTTGTGGCAAAGAAAGTCATCTATATCCAGAGAGAGGACTGTGGGAACTGAATGTGGTTCAAACATAATATTCTCACTCTTTTTGATGTTATTTGCTTGCATTTTGTTTTCTTATCATTTACTTTCCTTTTTGATTTGATTTTTCTTGTATAGCAAAAGAATTGTATAAATATGTTTACACATATTGGATTTAACATATATTTTAACATATATATCACATATTGGATTGCTTACCATCTAGGGGAAAAGTTGGGGGGAAAAGGGGGAAAATCTGAAACAGAAGACTGTGCAAGGATAATTGCTGAAAAATTGTTTTTAAAAATATGTTTTGAAAATATGCTTTAAAAAATAAAAAATAACATTAAATCATAGTGCAAGTTATTACCTTCATGATGTTACTGGTTGTTTTTGAAGAATGAAGGATGAACAACAAAATGTCCATGACAAATATTTTATTGATCTTCACAAGTTGCAGTGAGTAACTGAAAAATTTTTTGATTATTTTTAAACCAAACTCTAAGGCAAGGAACAAGTTTTTATTTTCAAAAATCCTTTCCCCATAGGTTTAGGGTGATGACTAATGAGATTGCTATAGGGTAATAAGTGGCTTGCCTGAGAAAAGAGATTGGATTAAAAGTATCTCTAAAATATCTAACTACCTTTTCCAACATCAGAAAAATGTAGTTTTTGATGATGAGTGAAATAATAATGATTACTTAGATTCTAGAATAAACATTAAATGTCTTTCTGAGTTCTAATGTGTTTTCCTCTTAAGTCACAAAGCAAGTTACAAGCCAATTTTTTTTTTTTATTTTTTGCCTTATGTCATCCTAGTGGGACAAATAGATTTTATTTTGTGGAGAAGGGGCCAGCCATCCCCACCCCATGCCAAGTGACTAACAGTCCTAGGCAGGTGATCAAGCCTTTGTGAAGCAGTTAGGTACACAGAGGGAGAAACAAAAGGTAGCATGTTTCAGGTGAATCAAACTACCATCACCATCTCTTCAGACACTGATGGAGACAATTCAGGAAGCTGAATTCAAGACCCCTGTGAATAGTGGCTCCATTCAGGCTCCATCTTTTTAAACTATGGTTTAAGATCCCACATGGGGTCTCATAAAAACATAAAATTTTTGAAATTATCAGTAAATGATTTATTTGTTCATTTATTTTATGTACTTATATAAACTGGGTTTGCATAAGAATCTCTTGGGTGAAAGGAGTTGTGAGTGGAAAAAAATTAAGAAGTCTAAATGACTGGTCTGTTTCCAATCCAGCTTCCACAACCATCATTCAAAGAAACAACTTTTGTAGGGAAGTGACCTGGAAAGTGCTTCTTCTGTCCCTGCCTTATCAGTGTTTACAATTACTGAAGACTTGGAAAGGATAGTCTTTGCTATCAAAATCTGAGGTACTGTCAAATGGTTCAACATCAGAAACAGATGTGTCAATGGAAATAACATTAAAGGAGCAGTTGGGGGCATGGTAGATAGAGTGCTGGGCTAGTAGTCAGGAGGACCCGAGTTCAAAATGGACACTTAGTAACTGTGTGATCCTGAGCAAGTCAATTTATCTCTGTTTGCTTCTTTCTTCACCTGTAAAATGGGAATAATAAAAGCAGCTATCTCCCAAGGTTGTTGTAGGGATGAAACTAGATAATATTTGCACAATGCCCAGCATATAGATGGTATTATATAAATGTTAGTTATTGTTATTAATTATTATTGGAGCTATATTAACATGTTATGCTGTTTGTTTAATATCTTTCTATTTTACTGATAGTTGAAACCTTCTGTATATGTTTTGTCCTATTAGAAAATGAACTACATGAAATTGGGGACCATCTTGCTTTTTTATTTGAATTCATAGTTCTTAGCACAGTGTCTGGCACTTAATAGGTACTTAATAAATATTCTAATTAATTAATTAGTTGTATGCAGTTGATTCATATTTAAAATTCAGAATTGCAGAAAAACAGTATTTAGGATAGAGCATGCGGTTCTCTTTAGGCACCTGTAAAAGATTATGTCTATCCTATAGAAAAGGAGATATGTCTGCACTTCTCTCTAGGATCATCTTTTTAAGGGAGACAGAGCCCAGGAACGTGCTGCTGCCCCTCACCTCCAAACAATCCCCTTTCTCAAAGATATCTTCCTCCTTGACCTGACTGTTAAACATCTAATTCCATATACCTGAGCAATAACTGATTAGGTGTGGGAGGAAGATGAAAGAAGCATCTGGGAAGCTGCCTATTTTACTCAATTATTTTTGCTAACTAGGTGCTAAGCTTAGTTATTTCCAGGAGGAAGGCTGGCTGTTGGATCCTTCTCAATTTCATTGTGCTTAGGCAAAGGCTTGGATGGCTGGTTTAGGAAATACCTCTGACCAGGCAAAATTATAGAGCCTTGAAGGAAGCAAATACATAAACAGAAAAAATCTCTATAGCTCAGGGCTCATAAGAACCAGATCCAATCTTGGGAGTTGACCCAATGAAGAGCCATATTTTCTCTTTGGTTTGTTATGAGACAGCCAGGTGACATGATGGATAGATAATTGGATGTGTAATTAGAAAGATCTGTAATTGAATCCTGCCTCAGATACTTCCTAGCTGTATGACCCTGGACATATCACTTATCCTCTGCCTCAATTTCTCCATTCCTAAAATGGGAATAAAAATAGGATCTACCCCTCAGGATTTTTGTCAGTACAAAAGGAGATGACATTTTAAAAGTACTTTATAAACCTTAAAAGACCATAAAAGTGCTAGTTATTTTTATTATTATTATCTTGCCACCTCAGAGTTTACTCTGGGGAAATCTTCAAAATAAAGTTTAAGTGTAGCACAAACTAGATTTCTCCAAATATGACTAACAGTCACTTGGGTCCCATGCAAGCTTTCAATATAATAAATATCTACCAAGAAAGAATAGCCTTTATTTCACCATGTGGAAAATGCAGAAGGTGCAAAAAGCTCTTGGGGATTCATCAACAGTATGGAAAAATACCTAATCAAAGGACTCACAGAGCTTTCATCATTCCAGTGAGTTCCTTTCTGACTCAGCAGAAACCTTGTCAGGGCTTAGATTCCTCTGGAAGGGAATTTTTTTTTTTATTTAAAAAATTTATTTTTAAAGTGGCTAAACAGAAATAACTCTTCTATCAAATATGCTTTGTCCAAGGAATTCACTATAATAGTAGAGAAATGGTAAAGCTTAGTTCTTTGTTACCCTTTCCTTCCAGCTCAAAAAAACTTTCGTACTTTTGCTACAAGACATGTTCATGATCCCATTCTTTTCCTGGGTCAACACTTCTCAAGTACTATGGAAACAGTTCTTTACTTACTTACTTTCTTTCTTTCTTTCTTTTTTTTTTTTTTTTTTTAAAGAAGGTTTGATCATAGACACTCTAAAATCTGGAGTTACTTGCAAGACAAGCCCCATGGCTGAGGCTAACCAGGAAATCTCCCATTTCTGGGAAATATGCTAGATTCTCAGCCTGTACCAAGATTCTGTGGTCCAATGCCCTATGTATACATTTATATCGCTGCTTTACATTCATTTTGTGGTAATTTTCTGTCACTTTGTAGGGATTTTTTGTTTGTTTGTGAAGGAAATCTGGAGCTCTAAATTTCTGACCAACTCTGCCAGCTTTCTAGAATCTGTCTTTCTAAAAACTAGTTTCTAAGGTGACTTTCAATTATATGTTTATCTCTATCATTTACTTCTTCAAAAAAGTCACCATCAACTGCTCTTTGGGCGGGGGGAAATAAATAAAAAATAAATCTTATACATACCTTTTCTGTAAATAAAGTCCAAATGAAAAGACCAAAAAGGAGCTAAAAAGGACCTAGTTGTCCCATTGGACATTGGAGAGGACTAGCTCCTCCTACAACTCTGTCCTGAGTTTTAGCAAATGTGTCATCTTGGAGGTAGTCTCAGTTAATGAAGATCAATCAAGAGAGCTGTCTGTGTCCTCTAAAAGAAAATTGGATATGTCTACATTGTCCCTGGGAAACTATCTTTTGGATGGCTTCAAATCCTGCCTTACAACTATTAACCCATTAAGTTAATTGTAGTTCATCAAGTCGGTCAGAAACCCTTTGATCTCTAGTCCTTTCCCCTTATCTTATACACAAAAACTAAAGTTTAAAAAAGTTCTCTCCCTTGGGATGAACCCAGAGAAAAAACATTGAGTTCTGATGCAGAAACCATTTTTCTGTTCACCATATAGAAATTTACTAGCATATCAGTTTTACTCATTTGTTCATTTTTTAAAATCTCTGAACTTTTTTTTTTTTTTTTTAAAGGAAATGGATTTATATTTTATTTTATTTTTGTTCAACTCAAGTCTGGTAAATAAAGCATAAGGACTAGTACTTGCTAGACCTCTGTGTCAAAAGGCTGAAATAATACTCTCAGTCCATTTAAGTTCCACAATGGATTATTTGGACCTGACTAGTAAGTGAGTTTCTGGTTTAACTAAATGTTTAATCTCTGTAGAAGCTCTTCATAATTCCTACTTCAGAGCTGCATGGGTGACATTTCTTATTTTAACAGCATCAAATTAAGACCAATTTGTTTTACTTCATTTCCTTGTTGTGTACAGTTATGGGTTCTTCCAATCTCCTTTTGGGAAGTTAACCCACAGCAGGGAGGCACTTGTCACAAGGTGACTTTACCAGCAGTAGTTTCTCCTCAGTGATAGAATTGGCTCACCTGCCAGCTTCAAATGGCTTCCCCCAAACGAATAATGGTCACCTCCCACTGAGATCTAAGGCAGCCCCCTCCATCTTGGAACCTGGCCAAAACGAAACTGCTGTGATACAGAGCTAGGCTCTCTGCTCTAGGCTCTGATGTGGAAATGGGACTTTAAAGCTTTCAGCAAATCTCTCCTAATTTGAGCTCCTCTTTTCATTGTTGGATATAAACTATAGTTCCTAGTTATAAAAATCTAGCTTATTTGTTTTTTATAAAACAATGCTGAGATAATTTGTAAACTTTGAATGTGATAAGGATTTCACTAGATATAAAATAGGTTTTAGTATTAGGGCAAAAGGATTAATATTCCATTTGTTTAGAAATATTAAGTGCCTTGTCCATAGTCTTATGTTTTGGAACCAACAATATATACACATCTCAAATGAGATGATATATAAGTAAAAATACATATATACCCTCATAGATATAGTGTTTTTTAAACTTTAAAGCAAGTTATTGTTGTTATTGTCCTCTCCCTCCCTCCCTCCCTCCGTCCCTCCCTCCTTTTTTTTCCTCCTTCTTTTTTTCCCTCCTTTTTCCCCTCCCTCCTCTCTCTCTCTCTCTCTCTCTCTCTCTCTTTCTCTCTCTCTCTCTCTCTCTCTCTCTCTCTCTCTCTCTCTCTCTCTCTCTCCTCTCTGTCTCTCTGTCTCTCTCTGTTTCTGTCTCTGTCTCTGTCATTTTATATATAATAATCTTTAAGAACTGCTTGAGAGTCAGAGACATTAAATGACTTGTTCATGATGACACGGTATTAACTTTTCTCCAACTTAGTGTCTCAGAGAATTGCCTGAGGCTGAAAAAGATTCAGCAATTTACTCATCCATGGTTTTATAGCTAGTTAAGTATCAGAGGTGGATATGAAGCCAGGTTGTCCTGAGATTAGACCCACTACTCTGCCCACTCGGTCAGATTGCATGGTGTTAATGACTAACAGTTTAGAAATAAAATTCAGTCGGTCTGAGCATTTTTAATACAGTTTTAAGCCAATGTGATCTTGATTTGTTGTACAAATATTCTCAATTGTGGTTGTAAAAAAACTTCCTGACTTAATAACTGAAAATCTGGTCTTCTCTAAATTTCACTGCCTTAAGTAAAATGCTTTCACTTGTTGCAGTCTATTATATTAGATGCTTGATAAACTTACCTTCTCCAAGAATAATTTCCATGACTTAAGATTCTAGTTTTGGGGGGATCCTTCTCTCCATTTGGTCTCATTGCTTTTCATCTCAGTAGTGACTAGTTTCAGGGAATTTCAGCATGTTTGAGATCCAAATTATAGCGATATGCACGCATAGCTCCCATTAGTGTCAATAGGCATTATGCACAGTGATGGGAGAATAGACCCCATATGTTTATGAGAAATGAATGATTTGAAGCATCTGTGGAGCATTCTTAAAGGCAACTATCACTGCATGCAGTCCCAGAAATGATTTTTGAAAAAAAAAAAGATAGAGAGAGTTTCTGCTCATTATGGAGACATTCAAAACAGAAGAGCTTATCACCAGAACTATGGCATGTGCAGCATATTTTTATAAATAACAGGCTGCATCATATGCTTCTGTATGGGAAACAGTCATTTTCCAATATGGATCTTTCCACTAGCTGCCTGTGTACATATATGCTGCTGTCCTTCAGATGCCAAAGGATGTTCTCCTTGATCTTGTCACTACTTCCTATATTTGAGAAGCTGCCCACATACCCAGACTGATGCATGTCAGTCATAACATTTGGCAAGTTTCATTTCATGTATGCAGTGGGAATAGGATTCAAAAGCACAGTGCTCATCTAGCACTCTTTCTCTACCAATTCCTTGGGTCATTGATGGATTATAGTGCCTTATTACTTGTTACTTTGAGTTCAAATTTCCTTTACAAGTAGATTATATAACATTTTTAAGTCCAAAGATTGTCTCTTGAAAGGCTCATGGTCATTTTTGGTAAGACTGTTGGAAAGCAATTGGACTATCAGCATCCAAATTGTATATATTATATTTAGCTAAAATTGTAATCCTTAATAACAAGCATTTTATTTTATAAGAGCTCTGTTTTAGATAGCTATAGAAACACAGATTTAGAGCTGTAAGAGTCCAGATGTCACCTCACCCAGTCTTCTCTCTTGACTGAGGAAGAACTTAACACCCACAGAGATTACATAAATTAACCTGAGATGCCTCAAGCAAAGATTGGATTTGAATGTGGGTATTCCCAGTAGCAAGTCCAGAGTTCTATTGATAGCCCTAAAAGTAAAACAATATTCATATGTCTTGTTATTAGGTTAGATAACAAGTATCTTCCAAATCTTTGATTCTGGTAAGGGCCTCAAAAATTCATCTAATCCATCTCCTTGCCTTTGGGCAAGACCATAATAAATACCCACAAAGTATTAAAGAATTTTCCATCTCTTTGCATTCCCTGAGCAACACGTCAATCCCATTGCTACTTTCTCTGACTAGATTTTGAAGTCTCAGGACAACTCTCCCAACTTTTTACCATGGTGATATTCATATACATTAGTCCTTGGAAGCATTTAAAAGAACTGTACCAAGCCCAGTTGAGAGTCCTTTGGAGTTTATATATACTTGACCTAATGGAATAGAAAGAGATAATTACACCAGAATATTATTTTTCCATGAGTAAATATTCCTTGGTGTTTTAAATTTTCTTATTAGAAGGGAATTAAGTCCTTTGGACCTACAAGAGGCAAATTTAACCCTTCCAAGGCGCTATTCACCCTAGAAGAAGTATTTACTCATTTATTCCCACAGAATAGTTCCTTCTCTGTAGGAGCATGGTCATTAGAATTAACATTAAGCAAGCACCAAGTCTGTGCCAGATGCTGTTAAGAGTTTAGAATTGCAGTCTCCTACAGCCAGCTTGAAACCTAAGGGCACATCTCAGCTCGCCTTGCTGTAACTCAACAAGAATGTTGCACAGTTAAAGTCCATTGTTTCTTTCCCTGACAAGTAGATCCAGAATGGAGAAAGAATGCTGCAGATGTTTTAAAATGTGGACCAGCCATGCATTTGCTTTTGTAAGAAAGTTAAAGATTCCTATAAACAGTGTGTCATTGTTTATACATAGACAGATGTGGTTGACATTTTACTAGTACTTTTGCTTTTTGATTGTTCTTTTAGTAGGTTTTTCTTAATTTTAGTTTATTCTTAGTGAAATAAGTACATCAAACTAACCCACCATGAGGTCAGGTGCTTTTAGTGATTTCCTAGGGTAAACTCCTAGGAAATAGTTGAATAAAAATGAAGGCACCATTAGGAAGAAAAACACATTGCCCATTAGAGTTTAAAGGAAGGGGGATTTGGTTTTCCTCTCCTCCCTAGGTGAGTTAATGTAATTATGGAATAGAATCATAGATAATGAGGTGTTAATGTGTTAATAGGGTGTTAATAACCTATTATCCCTTTAGGAAGTATCAAATTCTCTCTCCTATTAAATAGGAAGGGAGCACTATGATTGGATCAATAATGACTGGCCAAACTTCTGGGTGTCCCTTAAAAGCCTCACACAAAAAGGAGGTTCTATAGTTCGAAAAGCAATTTGGGAACAATCTGGATTTCTAAGTGCCTTGTGGAGTGTGACCCCCTTGCGGGGATGAAGGACAAAGTTATTCTCTCTTCTCCCCCATTCCCTTCTCCCTTAATGGCTGTGACATGTAGAAGCCCAGGTGTTCCACAATGGGCCAATCAGATGACAAGGCTCTGCATCTCCATTTCTGATCTGTGTAAGCCAGTCCTGTACCTTATTAGAGACTTTTATGACCAACTCCTGACATATAAACATACTCAGCTTTCTTTCTGGTTGAGAAAAAGGCAGAAGTGATATAAAGACAGTTAAAACAACTGTGAAATAATAGAATTTTAGGACAGAAATAAACTTAAAGATCACTAGTCTAATTTTTTTCTCTTTCTAGATAAGATAGTGGAAAATAGAGAAATGAAGTCTTCATGGGCAGTGGAAGGAGTCCTGCACTCTTATGCAACAAACTTGAATCTTAATACTATCTCATAGGGCAAGTCAACCTCAATGAGCTTGTATCCTCAGCTAGAAAATTAGGATAACAATAGTTTTTACTACACTGGGGTATTTTTCATGTAATATTTAAAATATTACATCTGAATTGTTATTATTTAGGGTTGTGGTTAGTTAGTGATGACCTAGAGCCAGTTCTTATTATTTCTTAAATCCATACTAGGATCTGCTTGAGGGCAGGGATTTATTTGAAAGCTTGAAACTTCAGCTTTATATCTTTAACATAATGCCAGTTACTTATATCAATAAGATCAATAATAATTTGGGATTTCATCTAAAAGTTAAGAATCTGTCCAACTCTTAATTGAGTTGACTGGATCTTGAAAATACTAAATGGCTTTTTCATAATAATTTTTTGGTAAGATTTGAATCTAGGTCTTCTTTAAATCAGATCATTCGTCTACTATACAACATTGACTTTCAGCAAGCAGGGACTTAATAAATAATATTTGTATTTTGAATTTGAAATTCTATAATTAATGATGTACTTTAACCATTCCTGCTTATATGCAAGAATTAGCCTGGAAATGGAAAGAAGTAGAATGTTGTGAAAAGTTCTGAAATTGGAATCATAGGATCTGAGTCTGAATCTCAAACTGTACCACTGATGACATGTGTGATCTCAGACTGGCCTTGCCATCTCTCTAGGTCTCAAATTCCTCATCTATAGAGGGATAAAGTTGGATTAAATGGTCTATGAGATCCCTTCCTACTGAAATTCTATGATTCTTACAATCCTTAATGTGAAACCAGTTCAGATAATTTTCCAAACTAGCCATTGGAGAGGATCTTGAAACTGAAAGCCATGCTTCTGGGAAGTAGAAAACATATGGTGACCATATATCCTCTTTTTCAAAAACAGTCTTAAATTTAAAGGAATTTTAAGTATATTTTAAAAAGACATTTTGCCAAAAAATTATTGTCAAAGCATGTTTCCTGGTTTTGGTACTAAGAATTGGGTCACAGTAGGCATGCAAATTAAAAGGTTTCTGTTGCCAACAGCTCCAATTCAACCTAAGCAATTCTGAAGACTCGTTTTTGAGGCCTTGGGTGAATTTAGTTTTCAGAGAAACTAATGAAGGGTAGCAGTGTCATGTGACTAAAGAAGGTGGCATAGCACTTCAATATGCTTACATCATTCACTGTGAAAACAATGGTGGAATGCTGGGATTTTTTCATAAGGAGCTAGTGATTTCTGGCTTCAGGATAAAGGTAGAAAATATCCAGTGGATAATCTGAGGATTTCAAAACAAATAAATTGATGAATGAATATTGTGTGATTAACATTACTTTAAAAAGATCAGTTAAATCCAAGCACTTATCAAATGCCTGCTCTGTGCCCAGTACTATGTTAGAACATGGGAACACAAAATAAAAATGAAATTATACCTGCCTTCAATGGATTTTCCTTCTCTGGGTGAAGGAGGCAAAAACATGTCATGTATGTAATGGAAGTCAATTATATATATATATATATGCACACATATATGTATATATAATATACATATGTTTATATATAATACATATATATTTTATATACATATGTTTATATATATTAGACAGATGATAAATGGATAGATAGATAAATGATAGACAGACACATACCGAGAATAAAAGTAAACTAGTAAAATGAGGGGAGATCAGGAATCAGGAAAAAAACTATTGTAGGAAGTGATGCTAGGGCTGAAACTTGAAGGAAGCCAGGGATTCCAGAAGATTGAAGTGAGGAAGGAGAGCATTTCAGGCAACACATGGAAGCAGGAGGTATGTTGCCTGGAATATAGATGGTATGATAAGGATTACTGAGCTTTTTAAAAATGTGGTAAAGATTAGTTCACAAAAATTTTGCAGAGTGACTAGCTTAAACATTGAATAAAGGTAAATATGAGCAATTGAGATAAATTTCATTCTAAGAAGACTCTATTGATCAATCAACAAGTAAAAGCAAATATGACAATATGATGGGCACTGGGAATATAAAAAGTGTGAAATATCCAAATATAAAATATGTAGAGAAAGTAAAATTGTTTTAAAAAGATGTATTAAAGGGAAATGATTCCCTTTGTGGAATCACAACATTGGACTCTTTTACTACCAAGTTCTTTTAAGATATTTAAAATGATTTTATGCATAAACATCTTTTAAGAAACACTGTTATTGTACAGCATAAGATAAACCTGCATACTGTAATGTCTTTATGGCAACATACTAATAAAATAGTACATTGCAAAATTCTTATGTTCACCAATTTCCATTATTGAAAACCATCCTCTCTTGAGTGACATAGATTGTGTGTAGTGTTTACCTGTAAATTCATACTTATACTTGAGCAAAATTCATAACAGAATGCATGAAAAGGCTCTTAATAGAACATAAGAAAAGACAAGTTGAGTATATCACTTAAAGGTACTGCATTTTTACTCTTCCAGGCTAATGATTATATCCTTTCTCTAGAGGTTTAAAAGAAAATGATGAACAATTATCTTTCTGGTTTAAGTACTTTCATGCCTACAGGTAGAGGAGGATGAACTTAGTGACTTCCATTTTTTTGTCCTATAGCTACTGTATCAGTAATAACTAATAGAACAAAAAAAAATCTCATCAGATAAGCTGTTAAACAAGATACATACCTTTTGCTTTTCATAAAGGTAAAAATGCATGCCCAAATGTCTCATGTATTAGAATGAATCATCTTTTAAAAGACAGGTATGGTCCTGTGTTAAATGTCAGAGAATGTAGTTAATGAGGGTCCCCCTGTGTCATGATGACATCATCTCCTCTTGAAGCTATGCTTCCCAGAGAATTTTTTTTTGAAATTGTAGATGTGCCAGAAGCTCAAGTAATTAATGATAAGCCTATGTCACTTGGGGATGGTCTTATAGCAATACATGAAAGGTTCTTAGATTTTTCTCTTAAGAACACAAATAGAATTTTTTCCCACTGAAATTCCACTTCAGTTCTGTGTGCAGTTAAGGGATATTTAAGAGTGGGCCTTGGAAATGCTCACTTTAGTCAAAACAAAGAAGAATACCATGAGTGAAGAGGAAGAGACTATAGTCTCTGAATATACTACAGGGGAATGGTGTATTAACTGTTTTGACAGTAGGTGTAAATCTACACTTAACTTTATTAGCTAGAGAAAACTGCATGAAGTAAGTAAGGCTACTGCTGCCCTTGGACTTAATAAGTAAATATTCACCAAGTATATAGTCATTGGGAAATCACAAATTACTGGTGCTTTTAGTGTATGTTTAGTCTAACTTGGGCTGTCTGATGACAGCCTTCTTCTGTCAGTCGACTGGCTTCCCTGTGATATATACACAAACACCCTCGGCTGTCTAGGACCTCAGTAGGGCATTCCTACTTTATCACTATATGTTGCTCTTGACTAATGTACCCAAATCATTTGCCAACCAGATGTTCCTTTGAATATCAGCTTTCCTGTTAAAAGAGATAATATTCTAGTCATTATTAAAATATGAAACACAAGTGAAGTAATATTTAGCAGATCATAGAGTAAGATCTGGAAAAAACTTACAGGATACCTCATCCAACCCCCTCATTTTATAGATGATAAAACTGAATCCCAGAGAGGGCCACAAAGGAGATAAGTGTCAGAGGTAACTTATTCCTAAGGTCACACACTCAGAAGAAATGTTCAGTTTCTTTTTTATATTCTTTTGATAACAGAAATGAAGGACAAATTGATATGCTAAGAATTGAAGTATCACTTATATTTCTGTTTTGCTTCAGTGAGATTTTAGGGTATACTCTAAGGTACATCTAAAAGAAAATTTTCATTTAAAATTATTTTAATATATTATTTATAATTTTTTATTTTATTTCTTTAATTGTAAGATACCTATTTTTCTTCTTTCTATCTACTCTCCACTGTAAAAAGAAAGTCAAAGAGGAAAAAAGGAAATGAAAAAATAACTTCTTATAAGAAATAAAGTAAACAAAGCAGTCCCCACATGAATCATGTTGAAAGATGTATATCTCACTCTGTATATTATTAATTCATCATTTCCCTGTTAAGTGATGAATAGCACTATTTATTATGAGTCTTCTGGAATTTTGGTTGATCACTAAATTGAGCAAAGTTCTTAAATCTTTCAAAAGTCTTTAGCTTAACAAAATTGATGATATGGTATGATGAATTATTCTGCTTCAGCTTACTTTACTCTGCCTCAGTTTATAATAAATCTTCCCAAGTTTCTCTGAGACCATCTTTATTTCTTAATACACAATAGTATTTCTTAACATTCATATACCATAATTTATTGTTAGTTTTTGGTCCTCCTTACACTCAATTGTGGTAGATATGCTCAATAACTTTAGGGCATATGCACTTTATGCTTCAAAATAAAGCATTATTTATTTTTGTTTTGCTTATTATTGCCAATGGAAGACTCTAAAATGTCCATCATCACACCATTATAAAGATTTTCAGTATAACATGAAGGATAGTAATATGACCTTGGAATCAGGAAGACCTGGTTTCAAATTTTGCGACTGATACACCAGTCATTTATTGAATAAAGTATTCTATTCCATAGATACACCCCTGTAGTTGCTGTAAAAGTCAAATTGTATAGTCATATTTTATAATCAGGTCCATATTTAATAACATGTTTGCCTGGAGCCAAAACAGTTGAAAGTTAAGGTTGAGAGAGGGGAAAGTCAGTAACATAGATTATAGTCTGTGTACAGGTGGTCACATCATGAGAAGAGAAAGTAATTCTCCCCTACAATAAAATGGATGAAGGGAAGGATTGCTTTTTATTTATTATGTGCATAGTTTATATTATTTTGAGTACATATGTGTGGTTTCCCCCAGTAGACTGTAACTTTCATGAAGGCAGGTTCTGTTCCATTGAGTATGTTGTTTTCTTGAGTCTTTTTACTTCATTTTGCATCACTTTGTATAAATCTTTCCATCTCTACTTGTGTTAAATGTATTCATAATTTTGTACACCATGGTAATACTCCATTATATTCATATACCATAATTTATTTAGGCATTCCCCAATAAATGGCATCTATTTGTCTCCATTTCTTTGCTGACACAAAACATGCCTAGAAATATTTTGATATATATGGAGCCTTTCTTTGGTCAATAACATCTTTAGGGTTTATGTCTATCAATAGAAACTCTCACTCAAAGAATACATACACATTTTAATCACTCTATTTACATTAATCCAAATTGCTTTCCAAAAGGGTTATACTTCACCAACAATGCACTAGTGTGGTAATCTTTCCACAAATCTCTCCAGTATTAATTATTCCTATCTTTTGTTATTTTTATCTATTTAATAAGTTTAATGTGAAACTTCAAAGTTGTTTTCATTTACATTTTCTCTTATTATTGGTGATTTGGAACATTCCTTTATGTAGTAAATAGTTTGCAATAGTTTTGAGAACCATTTGCTCATAAACTTTGATTTTGTTCATATTCATTGGGGAATAGCTTTTGGTCTTTTATATAAATATATATATATATATACTTGTTAGTTGTCCATATATCCTGGATGCCAAATATTTATGAAAAATATCTTGCACAAAGGTTTCCACTTCAAGTCTGCTGCTTTTTTAAATCTTAGATATATTAATTTTATTAAACAGAGCTTTTGCTTTATACTTGAAGGTGGAGAAATTATTTATTGTACATGAGCAATCCAATCAATACAGGCATTTTTCCCACCAGTGATTCCATCTGTGTCCCAGAAGTCAGCTAGATGAGCAAGAAGAGCAATATCTAAGATGGGAAAGCTAAATCCCAAAGAAAATAAGATGCCCAGGGACCTAAGTTCTAGATATCTTCATTATAGATAACAGGCACACCATTCTGTCTCTGTACAATTCAGAGGCTGATATTTGAAGTAGAAATCTGGTTTTAGTCTATGAATTAGGAAAAAGTTAATGGCTATGACTTGAGAAAATAAAAGAAGAGTAAGAGTAAGAAAGTAGCTTAGTAGAATATCAGAAGATAAAGTTATAGAATAGCTAAGATGGAAGGGAGCTTCTAGACCAGGGGAGTATCAAATTAATATCAAATCAAAAATGATTTGAATGTCAGAAAAGTTGGGTTCAAATCCTGATCTTTCTTATTTCCTACATGACCTCTAATAAGTCACTCAACCTCTCTAAATCTCCCCTTTCTTGTTTATAAAATAAGGGGTTTGTATTACATAAACTCTAAGGCCCATTTCAGTTCTAATATATAATCCTATGATGATGTCCAATCTTCTCACTTTATAGAGAAAGAAATAGAGAATAACATTTTGCTCAGAGTTTTTCTTTTCTTAAATGATATTTTATTTTTCCTCACTTAACATGTAAAAATATTTTTCATATTCATTTTAAATATTGTGAATACCAAGTTTTCTTTCTTCCTCTCTCACCTTCTCCTTCTCTGAAATAGCAAGTAATTTGATAGTTATAAACATATTATCATCTTAGCCATGTTATGAAAGAAAAAACAGACTCAAAAGGGGAAAAACCCCTGGAAAAATACAGAAAAAGAAAATATGTTTCAATCCATATTCAGACTCTATCAATTCTTTCTCTGGAGGTGGAAAGCATTTTTCATCAAGAATTCTTTGGAATTGTATTAGATCATTGCGTTGATGAGAATAGTTAACATTATAACATAGTTCGTCTCTCTGTTTCAAACAAAAAAGAGGCAGTGTGGTATAATGAATAGAACATAGGAATTGGACTTGCATTAACAAGTTTTAATCACTTAACAGGGTAAATTGCTTAATCTCCCTGGTATCATTCTTCTTATCTGTAAAATGAAGAGTTTGAATTTAATAAGTTCTACCTTTCAGTGCTAGATATAAGATTCTTTAAGACAGCATAGGTCTCAATCCTTAAGGGATTTTTAATTCACTTGGAAAGGCAATTCAAAATTAAAACATATGACATTTAACTGGACAGTATCTATTCAAGTGCTAAGTAATCTTCAGTAAGCTCCTCCTTCTGTAATGTCTCATCAAAGTGCAGAGGTGAAGGTTTGGGTTCTCTAAGGCTATAATAGTAGTATCTTAAATTCTCTCTAGTTGGCATTCTTCTTAATATGCCTAGACTGGCAAACTTGTTCCTCTATATGTTCAACAGTCTAAGTTTAAAGAAAGTCAACATCAGATTGGCTGCACAGTGGCAGAAGAAGAGAATGAGGGGGGAGCCAAGATGGCAGAGCAAAGCCAGGAAGCTACTCCAGTTCTCCCAGTTTCTCTTGAAAACCATGTGAAACCAAGCCTCTTAACAGAATCTGATGTTCTGCTCTCCAGGGCAAAATAAACTGGAAAAATTTCAAGAAAGGTCAATCTCATTGGGGTGAAAAGGATGTTTAGCCCAGCTTAGGAAGACTCTAGGAAAGTTGGTGAGAGGGTCTTAATCACAGCAAATCTGCTTCTGACACCCTCAGTCTTGGCTCAGTAGAGAAGCAGATAGGTAGGGCATCATCCAGTGCCAGCTCAGAAGGCAAATTCTGGGGAACCAGGCTGTTTTCTGAAAAGGGTAGCAAAACCTCCTCTCCTCTCCTTTCCCCCCCATAAACCCAAAAGGGCCCCTGTGCTCAAAGCCAAGGCTCAGAGCTGCACAGGAAGCTTGGGACAATGCCTTCTTTACCCCAGGAACAGAGCTCAATCATAAAAGTTTTTTTTTCTAAAAAAAGGAAATACCAATACCAGCAGGAAGATTTTGATTATTAAAGTTATTAACTATTTTGTCCTGTGAACTTAACCTATTCCACTAATCAACTAGTCTATTTCTTAGCCAACACCAAATGGTTTTGGTGTCTGTTACTTTATAATATAATTTTAGATCTGGTAGAGCAAGGCCACCTTCATTTGATTTTTTTTTTTTCATTAGTTCCCTTGAAAGTCTTGACCTTTTGTTCTTCCAAATGAATTTTCTTGTTATTTTTTCCTAGATCATTAAATAGTTTTTTGGGAGTTTGATTGGTGTAGCACTAAATAAATAGGTTAGTTTAGATAGCATTATCATATTTATTATATTTGCTCGACTTATCCAAGAGGACTTAATATTTTTCCAATTGGTTAGATTTAACTTTATTTGTGCTGAAAGTGTTTTGTAGTTTTGCTCATATAGTTCCTAATTTTCCCTTGGCAGATAGATTTCCCAATATTTTATACTATTGGCAGTTACTTTAAATGGAATTTCTCTTTGTATCTCTAACTGTTTGGATTTTGTTAGTGATATATAAGAATGCTGATGATTTATGTGGGTTTATATTGTATCCAGCAACTTTGCTAGAATTATGGATTATTTCTAATAACTTTTTAGTAGAATCTCTGGGGTTCTCTAAGTATACCATCATATCATCTGCAAAGAGCGATGATTTGGTTTCCTCATTACCTACTCCAATTCCTTTAATCTCTTTTTCATATTTTATTACCGAAGCTAGCATTTCTAACACAATATTGAATAGTAATAGTGATAGTGGGCAACCTTGTTTCACTCCTGATCTTATTGGGAATGGTTCCAGTTTATCCCCATTACATATGATGCTTACTGATGGTTTTAAATAGATGCTACTGACTATTTTAAGGAAAAGTCCATTTATTCCTATACTCTCAAGTGTTTTTAATAGGAATGGATGTTGGATTTTATCAAATGCTTTTTCTTCATCTATTGAGATGATCATATGGTTTTTGTTAATTTGGTTATTGATATAGTCAATTATGTTAATAGTTTTCCTAATATTGAACCAGCCCTGCATTTCTGGTATAAATCCTCCTTAGTCATGGTCTATTATCCTGGGGATGATTTTCTGTAACCTTTTTGCTAATATTTTATTTAAGATTTTAGCATCAATATTCATTAGGGAGATTGGTCTATAATTTTCTTTCTTTATTTTCAACCTACCTGGTTTAGGTATCAGTATCATGTCTGTATCATAAAAGGAATTTGGAAGAAGTCCTTCATTCCCTATTTTTTCAAATAGTTTATATAACATTGGAGTTAATTATTCTTTAAATGTTTGGTAGGATTCAAATGTAAATCCATGTGGTCCTGGGATTTTTTTTTTTTAGGGAGTTGATTAATAGCTTATTCTATTTCTTTTTCTAAAATGGGACTATTTAAGCAATTTACTTCCTTCTTTATTAATCTGGGAAGCCTATATTTTTGGAGGTAGTCATCACTTAGGTTATCAAATTTATTGGCATAAAGTTAGACAAAGTAACTCCTAATTATTGCTCTAATTTCTTCTTCATTGGTGGAAAGTTCTCTCTTTTCATTTTAAGACTAACAATTTGATTTTCCTCTTTCCTTTTTCTAATCAGATTTACCAAATGTTTATCTATTTTGTTGGTTTTTTCATAAAACCAACTCTTAGCTTTATTTATTAATTCAATAGTTTTTTTTTACTTTCAATTTTATCAATTTCTCCTTTTCATTTTAGAATTTCAAGTTTAGTATTTGTTTTTTTTTTTTAATTTACTCTTTTTCTAGCTTTTTAAGTTGCAAGCCCAATTCATTGATCTTCTCTTTCTCTATTTTATTAAAGTAAGCCTCTAAAGATATAAAATTTCCCCTTATTACTGCTTTAGCTGCATCCCACAAATTTTGGTATGTTGTCTCATCATTGTCATTCTCTTGGGTGAAATTATTAATTGTGCCTATGATTTGCTGCTTCACCCAATCCTTCTTTAGGATGAGAGATTATTTAGTTTCCAATTACTTTTGTTGTTTTTATTGCATCGTGATCTGAAAAAATGCATTTACTATTTCTGCCTTTCTGCAGTTAATTTTGTGGTCTTTATATCCTAATATATGGTCAGTTTTTATATAGGTTCCATGAACTGCTGAGAAGAAAGTGTACTCCTTTCTGTCCATTCAGTTTTCTCCAAAGATTTATCATATCTAACTTTTCTTATATTCTATTTACCTCTTTAAGTTTTCTTATTTGTTTTGTGGTTTGATTTATCTAATTTTAAGAGTACAAGATTTAGATCTCCCACTATTATAGTTTTGCAGTCTATTTCTTCTTGCAACTCTTAACTTCTTCTTTAGGAAATTAGATGCTATACCACTTGGTGCATATATATTTAGTATTGATATTGCTTCATTGTCTGTGCTACCCTTTAGCAAGATATAGTTTCCTTCCTTATCTCTTTTAATTAGATCAATTTTTGCATTTGCTTGATCTGAGATCAGGATGGCTACCCCTGCTTTTTTGACTTCACCTGAAGCATAATAGATTCTGCTCCAGCCTTTTACCTTTACTCTATATGTATCACCCTGCTTTAAAAGTGTTTCTTGTAAACAACATATTGTAAGACTCTGGCTTTTGATCCAGTCTGTTATCTGCCTGCACTTTATGGGAGAATTCATCCCATTCACATTTATGGTTAAAATTACTAATTCTGTATTTCTTTCCATCTTCTTATTCCCAGATTATGCTTTTTTTTTTCTTTCCTCCTTTACCCCCCTCCCTAGTATTAAATTTATGGACACCACTTGCCTTATACAGCTCTCCCTCTTTAGAATCCCTCCCACCCCCTTTGAATCCCTTCCCCTTAATTATATCTTTCCCTTATTACTCTTTTCTGTTTTTTCCCTTTTCCTCTCCCACTTTTTAATGAGGTGAGAGAAGTTTCTCTTTGAGCCAAATTTGATGAGAATAAGATTCACAAATGTTCCTCCCCCTCCCTAAATTCCCTCAGATATGATAGGTTTCCTTTCCCTCTTCATGGGATGTAATTTTCCTCTTTTTATCTCCCCTTTTCCCTTTTTCTGATATTATCCCCTTTCCACTTCTATTTCCCTTTTTTGTATTATATCAGTAAATTCAAATTATACACGCATTCTTTATGCATGTCCATAACAGAAATACAGTTCTCAAGAGTTCTTTTTACCTTTTTCTGCTTCTCTTGAATCCTATATTTGGAGGTCAGATTTTTTGTTTAGCTCTGGTTTTTTCATTAGAAATGTCAGAAACTTCTCATAAACTTACATGTCACATCCCATACCAAAATAACCCCAAAATGGACATATATGCTTCAAGCATAAAAGGTGATAACACAAACAAATTAAGAGTGTAAGACATAATTTACCTACCAGAACTTTGGAGAAGGGAGGAATTTATGACTAAAGAATGTAATATTCTTCTCTAAAATGTAATCTTCTCTGGGAGCAGGTTTCTTGGGGGGCTTCTGAAGGCAGCCTTCCTTTCAGTTCATTAATCACAAGTGCAGCCAGGGATTAAAGTCTGAATTCTTTATTGTTTCCTTCAAAGTCTTGTCTCTTTTCCTGGAGTCCGGTTAGCTTTCTTAGAGGCCTATCTCTCTCCTTGGTTCCAAGAGCTTCTGCTGCCTCTTTGCCTCTGCCAACTTCTGCCTCTAGCTCCCTCCTAATGAGCTTCTAGTGGGCTTGTCCTTCCTGGTCCTGACAACTCCTCCTTATATGCCTCACACTGAGTATACACCAATCATTACATCACTGGGGAACCATTATTTCTTGGAGGATTAAATCAATGCTAAATTAGAAAAGGAGAAACCTCTCAAAGTGACTCATCCTATCTACCCTCTCAGGTTTGAAAAGTACAAACATAATTTTAATTATTTCTTTTTTTATGAACAGAGTTTTATCTTTACTGAAGAACTATCTGGGCAAAAAAGAATCCCCTGCTACTTGAAGAGCTGACAAGGGGAAGCTTGAAAATCCTTGTTGTTATCTATATCTTGGGAGGCAAAATTTTTTTCAGGATTTCAGAGAACTCCTGGGGAGTAGAAATACTCTTGTTCATTGCTGAAAAATTTTTCTCAGAGTGGTTTGTCACTGCCTCAGTGATCCAAGAGTAGTCGAGGGTCAGCTCTGACCAACAGAAGAGCTGTGAAGATCTGTGAACACCAAAAAGAGATAACAGAAAAGCAGCTTTGTTAGCATGATATGTATTGCAAGATATTAGCTGAAGGAACCCAGAGCATCAAGTCCTAAGATCTAGAGGTGTGAATTGCCTTAGGGATATGAATAAATTTCCTTAATCATGTGCATCCCCACTAGATTTCTAAAAGTATATGCTTACTTGTCCCCATGGACAATGGGTATTTATGTGGAGAAATAAAACCTAGACTTGTGAATTGATCATTTTTCTTTATTATTCCTACTCTTACTTCTGTTGAGAAAATAGCATGATTATTCTTGCTATTGCATAGTTATGAAATGTTTTCTCTTTCATAGTGAGGGATAAGGAGGATTTTTTAAGCATCTATTATGTACCAGGTACATTGTGAGGTGTTTTGCAAAGATCACTTCGATTCTCATAATAACCCTGTGACATAAGTGTTGCTATTATAAACTTCATTTACAATTGAGGAAACTGAACAAGGGAGTGGTTAAGTGACTTGTCCAGGGTCTCACAGCTAGTAAGCATTTGAGACCAGATTTGAGCTCAGTTGTCCCTAACTCCAAGTTCAAGTCCACTGTGCCATCTATCTACTTTAATAGTCAATGGTGTCATGGTGAATGCTTATGTTTAAATGGGAAACCCACTAATGGGGCTCAGGAGCTATAGTGGTAAGTAATAGGAGTATATTACTCCTCAGCCTCTTTAGGAATACCAGAGGTTTTGATGTGGCTACATGGTGTATCCTCCTTTGGGAATGTCAGGCCTGTCAGTGCAATGCAGATTAGGGGAGCTAGTCAGCCCAGAGTGAAAGAGAGGGGACCTTCACCATGCCTGAGCTACATATGCATGTAAGATAGAGACTGTTCAAGGAAGAATGACTAAGATGGTGAAAGACCTTCATGTCAAATAAGGATCAATGGAAAGGAATGGTCATGTTTAGCATAATAGTTAGGATAATGGGCAGCCTTAAAAAATAATAGATCAACACTCTTCCCCTCCCTCCCCCCCATGTCAAGGCCCTCATGAACTGTGAAAATCATTAATCAAACAAATGCTTAATGGCTGTTATAGAAGGGATTCCTTTTCAGGGATGTGTTGGATTAGGTGGTCTCTGAGGTCCCTTCCAAATCTGAACATTTTATGATTCCAGCATCTAACAGTTTAGTTAAAGGCAGGCCTATGTGCAGAAAAAGGAAGCAAGTTTGAATTAACCCAATCCTGTACATTATCCTCATGAGTCATATTTCCGCCTTTTACCTACTGATCGGAAACATCTTTTAAAGGATCGGTATGTTCCAAGACCCTCTTGGCTCCCTGATTCATGAGAAAGTAATAGGCAGGGATTAAATTCTTTGGATTTGGCTTGAAAAGTTCTCTATAATTCAACCTCCCCTCCCCCTCAACCCTCCAAGACAAAGCAGGGTTATGTTTCTAAAAGAAAATCCCCCGGACTAAGCTAATCTGGTACAGTTCTTCCTGAAAAGATTGCGGGCAGGGGGTAGAGAGGCCCACCATTTTCCTCCTCAACTTTTTCCATCAGCTGTATTTGAAATAGATTTTAATGTTGTTTTTACTGTGCTTCCATCATCAGAGAGCAGCTTTCATCACTAGGCTGGGGCCCTCGTTCAGCATTTTTAGAGCAGTCAGGGGTGAGGCCTTCCAACTCCCATACTCCCATTAGTAAATTGCAATCTGGCTCTGTAGCCACTAGCCGCAGTTCCCAGTGCAGCTACAGATCATGGAAAGATAGTAAATCAGAAGCAGTGTGTTTTCCTAATTTTAGGTTTGGTCTAACATAATCCATCTAATAGGAAACACATCTGGTCTAGTTTTGCTTTTAATCTGTTCTTTACATCAGGAGCCTTAGTGCCCTGGGACCAGGTAGTCACATGGGGGTCAGTTCTTGTACCTGTATACAACCAAGGCTGACTCTGTGTGCGTAATAGGGGTCTGTTTTCTATTTATGTTTTATGGTCCTTTATAAGGATAACATTCACAATAAAGCATTGATATCA
Organism: Antechinus flavipes; assembly: GCF_016432865.1. Lineage (NCBI taxonomy): Eukaryota > Metazoa > Chordata > Mammalia > Dasyuromorphia > Dasyuridae > Antechinus > Antechinus flavipes. The sequence goes on from NC_067399.1 coordinate 267,107,416, forward strand.
CAATCAACTCAAAGCCATAAATTCCCAGATCAATAAAATGCCTGTAGTTTGATAAAAATGGGGAGCATGAACTCAGCAATGGTCTTAAAATGTTGAGGGGGTTTGGAAATGATAGCTTTTTAAGGATCTTGAGTATCCAACACTAACTAATAAACAACATGAACTTTAAAACATTTGTGTCTGGGCTGAATTTTGTCTTTATATGGTCATGTTAAGAAATATAGAATATCTGAGATTTTCTTATGTCTAACTGGTCTGGAAACATCATAGAATAAGTAATAAAATGTTGTCATATGGAGTCACTTTGGTTTCCATTTATATTAGGCTTCTGCGATAGCACAAACCAATTAAATTTTCTAAAAGGGCCATAGAGTTACTTCTTTGATTAGAGTTGAAAGTAATTTGGATTTTAGAATCCATTCAAAAAAGATGGCATCAAAATTCATTTGCTTTCCTAAGCAGCCTTTTCAATTTAGTTTGCTTTTAACTTTGAATTCTTCTGTGATTGTTTCCACACCCATTATTCACTCCTCCCCTTGATTTCTACAATTTGACTTCCATTCTCTGAAGGTGATAGACTGTACCCTTCCTTATCACAAATACTCATTTCTTAATCCCACAAATTGGAAAATATTGACAAATTGGAATTGGTAGAAGGAAGTCAAACAGGAGGATAGGTTATGAGGCTACAAAATCACACAATAACAGAATTTCACAATCCGATGAAAAATAAGACATTATCTAATCCAACCTATATTTGAATAAAAATTTCTGCAACATGCCCAAGAAGTGGTTATCTAACATTTACTCAAAGACTTTAATGAAGAGAAGTTCTGAGATAGCCTATTTAATTTTTAGATAATTTCAAATATTACGTTTTTCCTTGTATCAAATATAAATTTGTTTTTGTTTTTTTGGAACTATCATACATTAGACCTAATTTTGCCTTCTAGGGTCAGCTAAACTAGTTTGAAGCTTTTTTTTCAAAAGAAAATCCTTTACTTGAAGATAGTTATATTTAAACTGGGGAAGGGAAAGCAAGGTTTATAGGCAACTTAATCATAACATTTATATATTTGAATGATTACCACAGAGAAAAAATACTATACAGTCTCTTGGGTCTTAGAAAGATTTCAATATTTTTATGTATTTATGATGTTACTTACAGATACTCTTGTCATTAATGCAAATGCTATCTTTCCATTCCCACCCTTCCTATGAAGCTTTAGATATGTCTCTTGCAAATTTGTGTTCAAGGGTCAACTTAACCTATCAAGGACTTTTTTCTGGGTCATTTGGTATTTTGTAGAAAACAATTGAAATCTTTGGCAGTATGTTGGTTACTCCTTGCTCTTGCTACATGATTGGCCCATATTTTTCTAGTCATAAATCTCCCTGTTGATATTCTATATAAAACTTCTCTTAATAGTGTGTTATCTTTGCCCATTGGATAATTTTCAATTATAATTCTATGATTCTTCAAAAGATATAGCAACATAGATAACTGTTCAACAACAATCACATTATTATTATCTAGTAAGACATAAAATATAAGATATTTGTTCATTGAAATTGTTATCACAGAGTATAAATCTAAAAGGCATTTTTTAATATATTGTGAAATCCTCCAAATATTCTTATTTACAAATGATACTTTTTATACTGAATTAAATCCCATAATATTTCAGTCCTGTAAATGACATCCAAAATAACTAAAAAGGAGGACACACCCAATATGATAGAGAAAAGGGAGTGACTTACTTTAATCCTGCCCCAAACCCCTTCTAATACCTTTAAATAATGCCATAAAACAATTCCTAGAGCATCAGAACACACAAAAAGATGGGATGAAATCATTTTCTAACAAAATACAACTTAGAAGATCACCAGGAAACGTCTGTCTCACTTGTATAAGAGTGGTGTATAGTCCAGTGCAGGTCATGCCCTCATAGACCCTGCCCCAGCAAACCAAGCCGTAAGTGCTAATAAATTAGAGGCAGCAGCAACTGTTTCTGGAATTCTCATTCCACAGATGATAAGAGGATCAAAAAGATCAAAAAATCAAAAAAAAAGATTTGCCCTTTGAGAAAGAACTCTATTGCTTTGTCCATACTTGGAACTCAATAGAAATCCTGGGAAGCATTTCAGGGCAAAGAAGAACATTGGTACACCAGAATATATGTGGAGTGGAGAACTCCTATTACTCATAAATCAGAACACACAGGCCAAGAGAGTAGTCAACACACCTCTCCCTAGATCTAGGCCCCTAGAAGTATCTCTAAAAGTAGCTATGCAAATCCCCTGAAGCTTAATATTGTATGCCCTCCACCATGGAAGGAGAGCCCCACTTTAACAAAAGTCAAAGTAAGATATAGTCTAGGAAAATGACCAAACAGAAAAATATTTTGACCATAAGAAGTTTCTATTTTGACAATGAAAATCAAAGCATACATTCAGAAGAAGATAACAAAATCAAAGCTCCTACATCCAAAACCTCCAAGAAAAATATTAATTGATCTTATGGAAGAGCTCAAAAAGAAATTTGAAAATGTAAAGAGGTAGAGGGAAATTTGTGAAGAGAAATGAGTGATGCAAGAAAATCATGAAAAAAATAAGTTAACAGCTGGGTAAATGAAAGCACAAAAAATACTAAAGAAAATAAAATCATAGAAAACAGATGAGGCCAAATGATAAAAGAAATACCAGCGAGAAGAATGTCTTAAAAAATAGAATTAGTTAAATAGGAAAAGAGACACAAAAATTCTCTAAAGAAAAGTAGAATTGGCCAAATGGAAGGAGATACAAAATTGTGGAAGAAAATAATTCCTCAAAAATTAGAAGTGAGCAAATGGAAGTGAGCAAATTTTATGAAAAATCAAGAAATAAACAAAATAAAAAAATGAAAAAAAAATAGACAGTAAAGTATCTGATGGGAAAAGTAACTGAATTAGAAAATAGATCTAAGAAAGATAATTTTAAAATTATTGGATTACTTGAAAGCCATGATAAAAAAAAGATTACAAATTGCTTTAAAGATTCCTAGACATCACCTTTCAATAAGTTATCAAGGAAACCTGCCCTGAAAATTTAAAACCAAAGAGTAAAGTGAAAATTGAAAGAAACAACTTTTCAGCTCTAGAAATATTACATTCACACTTCAAGGCTTCAAAATATTGGAAGCATTAAAAATAAGAAACAATTCAAATATCTTGGAGCCATGGTTAATATAACACAAGATTTAGTAGCTTCTACTTTAAAGAACTGGAGGACATGAAATGTAATATTCCAGAGGGCAAAGGAACTAAGATTACAACCAAAAATCACTTATATAACAAAACTGAGTACAATCCTTAAGGGAAAAAATGGATATTAAATGAAATAGAGGAACTTCAAGCATTCTTGATGAAAAGATCAGAGGTAAATAGAAAAATTGACTTTCAAATATGAGACTTAAGAGAAGTTTTAAAAATGTAAACAGGACAAGGAAATCATAAGGGATTTAATAAAGCTAAAGTGTTTATATTCCTACATAAGAAGATGTAACATATAAGAACTTTGTCATTATTAGGGCAAATAGAAGTATAGATAAAGGGCATAGGATTAAGTTGAATATAAAAGGATAACATCTAAACAAATAAAATTAAGGGGTATTAAAGAGGGAAAAAGACAAAAGGAGAGGTAAGAAAGGTAAATTATCTCACATAAAAGAGTTAAGAAAAAGCTTTTACTGTGAAGGAGAAAAGTGGGATGTAAGGAAGAGTGAATGAGCGTATTCTTATTGGAACTGCTGAAAAAAGGGCGTAACACACACACAATCAATTGAGTATAGAAATTCATCTTACTTTACAAGAAAATAGGAGGAGAAAGAGATAAGAAAAGTGGAGGCTGATAGAATAAAGGACAGATTAGGAGAGGAGATAGAAGCTTTTGGGAAGTGACAGGGTGAAAGGTAAGAGATTAGAATAAACAGGAAGGGGGAACATAGGATGGAGGGAAATAAAATTAGCAATAATAGATGTGCAACAAAAAATTGAACTATTTCTCTAATAAAGGTTTCTTTTCTCAAACATACAGAGAACAGAATCAATTTTATAAAAATAAAAACCATTCCTAATTATAAGTAATCAAAAGAAATGAAGTTTTCAGATGAAATAATCAAAACTATTCATAGACAGTTAAAAAAGCTATTATTGATTGGATAAATGCAATTTAAAATAATTTTGGGTCACTACATAATACTTATTAGATTAGATTAGGACAGAAAAAAATGATAAATCACAAATTGTTAGGGGACTGGAAAAATGAGGTATTAAGGCACTGTTGGAGTTGTAATCTGATTCTATCATTCTTTAGAACAATTTGTAACTATGCCTACAGAGCTATAAAATTGCATATCCTTTGATGCATCAATGGTACTTCAAAGACTGTATCCCAAAAAGGAAAAAGGAACTATTTCTACAAAAATATTAGCTCTTTTATGATGGCAAATCCCACCAATGAGGGAATCCTAACAATTGAGGAATGGCTCAACAAATTGTGTTTGATTATGATTGAATATTATTGTGCTAGAATAAACGAAGAAGAGCAGGATGTTCTCAGAAAAATCTGGAAAGACGTCCACAAGCCCATGCAAAGTGAAATGTACTGTGTCCAAAGTAACAGCAATATTATAAGATGATCAACTATGAATGACTTAGCTATGCTCAGAAATACAATGATCCAAAACAACTCTGAAGGACTTATGATGAAAAGTGCTATCCATCTCCAGAGAAAGAACTAATGATGTCTGAATACAGATTGAAACATACAAATTTTTTCTTTATTTTTCTTAAGGATTTTTTGGTCGATGTTTTCTCTTACAATATGACTAATATAGAAATACTCTGCAAAACTATACATCACAGTTTATATCAAATTGCTTGCTTTCTCAATGGGTGACAGGGTAAGGAGGGAGGAAGGGAGAGAATTTGGAATTCAAAGTTTTAAAAAAAACATTAAAATTGCTTTAATGTGTAAATGGGGAAAAATAAAAGATTTTTAAAAAATAATTTAAAATAATTTGGCCTAAGATTCACAGAGGAAGATCCAAGTGAATGAAAAATGCATGTTATCTTGATTGTGATATACAGTTAGATAGGCAACTTATTCTGATCATCAATTATTATGCACATCCCATAAAATTCTGTGAAAGCACATCAAATTGAGACTGGAATTGACTAAGAGAGAAAGGAAGGGATGACTTGTCATTGAGGAAACAGTTAATTTTTTCTCTCTGAAATAAAATTAACAGCAAGAGAGAAAAATCACAGGGAGGAGTATTTTGAAGGCATAAAGGGCTAACTTAAAGCTGGCTAAAAATGAATGAGCTGCCTTTGGAAATGGTGATTTTTTGTGTCACTGGAGATATTTAAGATGTATAATAACTCCTTGGGAGTGTTATAGACAATATTCATGTTTTCAGTAAAGATTGGATTAGATGACTTCTAAAATACATTCCATAATTTTGTTGCAGGAGAACAACGACATTTGCTTTGGTCAGAATATAGAAAAAAATGTCACTGGGATTGTTGATAAATACATATAATAAGAGATGGAATGTGGCTTAGATATTACAACTGATTTCTTTTAGTTCTTGTACTTACTTCATTTGCATATCAATAAAAAGGATCTTTGTAGTGAGATTTCTATTCCATCCATCACACATATTTGACTTTTTTTGGAGGGAGATTTAATACTCCTCAAAATAGGTTTTAAAAACACAAGTTCACAATTTGGAATATAATGATAGTAATAAGCAACTTTCTAACTTTCAGTTTGATAATTGTCTAGGACTACAGATTTAGAATTAGCACTAGATACAGACCATCAAATGTTGCATGGATCATATTTCTTCCTTAATTATTATATGTGTACCAAGAACATACTCCATGAAATTTGTTTTGTGGTCTGAACAGTAGAAGATCCTTCTATCTCCATATAATAGAAATTATTTTTTAAAAACTCAAATTTTTGCTCGAGAGCAGAGGCTCTTTACTCAAGATCTCTGAACAATTTTTAAATTATAACTTTTTAAGTATAATTGTTTTCCTTTATAATCCTATGCATTTTATTTTCTGCATTTAAAAACATCATTTTGAGAAGGATCCATAGGTTTTTCCAGACTGCCAAAGGATTCACAACACACAAAAAAATGGTAAGACCTCCTGGTCTGGAGTGATGAAAGTTCTTTTATTGAGTCAAATTCTCCAACTATCTAAATTATTTTCAAATACTTCACATGACTTTCTACTGCTCTGAATTGATTAGAGAATTGTGGTCAACATGAGGTAACAGGGGACTATAAAGGAATTAACTTTTGATAGCCTCAGGCCTAAAAACTCTTCCCAAATCTACAGTATGTTAGGGGACTTTAGCTCCCCGAAGTAATGTAACTGTTTATGCACTCCTAACTCTAAGTTCCTTTTAACTGGGGCCTAAGGATGAGTGCATAAACAGCAACATTACTCTGGCAAGCAGGAATTAATTATTGAAATCAATTATTGCTTCTTTCAGATGACTGCAGTCAGTCCTTGGTGAGTTGACATAAAAAATACTTGTCTCAATTGCTGTCTCTGTGAAGGGAATATCAAATAAATCAAAAAGAAAAGAGATGAACTTTAGACTTGATTTCATTCCCATATCTTTGGTTTTTTAAAAATTTGACTAGGTTTTTCAAAAAGTTTTAGATGCTTGTTTTACTGGGGAGAGGGAGAATAAGGAGAGTTTTACTTCATAGGAAGAGATTTTGTATCACTCTGGATAATTACTGATTTATTTTCATGAATATATATGATATCCTATGTCATATCTATGACAGTTGAAAGAACTATATTTGAATGAGCACTAAATTCCATTTTTCCTTATACTCAAAACACTTTCTAGTACAGATATCTCATCAAATTCTATATTCATCATTTACTTTTGGTCTAATATGCCACATTTATTTCTGCCCCCCTTCAACTTTTACCTTTATTTTTCCTCTGCCTGATATGTTCTCCTTCCTGATCTCTGTTAATTCTTAAAGACCGAGTTTAGGTTCCATATCTTCATATTCTATTAATTAGATTCAGTCCTGGAAGGAATCTTAGAAGCCAGATAGTGCAAGTTTATCATCTTACAGATGGGAGGAGGGTTCTGACAAAATGGCAGAGTAGGTCATAATCTTACGGATGAAGAAACGGAGGCCTTTAAAGTAACTTGTTGCTCAGGTAGTATAATATTAATAGATTTTAAAACCAATTCTTATTCTGCATCCAGTGTTTTTTCTATTGTACCAAGATCTTTCCTAGCTAACTTAAGCCACAGAAGTGTCTTCTTCCTCTGAACTTCTGTAGAATTTATTTGTAGTACTATTTTTAGGTATTTATATGCTACACTATATTGTTATTATTTTTGATATGTACCCTCTCTTCCCAACTAAACAGTAACCTTTCTGAGGGCAAGGTTGATGTCTTTTATTTCTTATATGATCCTTTGGACATAATTGGTGCTCAATGAATATGTGTTGATGCAAATGATACTATACAGAAGAGATAATTTTCAGAAAGTACTCTTCAAGCAAATTCTTAACATGAAATCTACTTTCTAATTGAGAGTTTAAAAATTAGAATTATGTTCTTTCAGTCTATTATCTGACTTGCACTTTTTGCCCATGGTATAGATAACAACAGCCCCTTCATTTTGCTTTCAGTCAGACAGGAAAAGCATTTGTTGTTAAATATCTATTGTGTGCCAAGCAATGGCATGATACTGGGGATGCAAAAAAAAATATATATGGTCACTGCTTTCATGAACTTACACTTTAATGGGGAGATGATGTGTAAATAGCTATGTACAAAGAAGATACACATACACACATATCTTAAGTTAGAGATGATGACTAGAGGGAAATTCTACTTTGGGGAAAAAGGTAATTCTAGAGCATAAGATGATGCTAAATAAGTAAATCTCAGCGTGGGTGAGATTTCATATTAAGGAGTTTAAAGTGTCCACTAAGCAGTGTAAGGATACTGATGGGAAACTAAAGAGGAAGATTAAGGTTGTAAATTGGAATTATTACTGATGTGATAGCATGGCGTATTAATGAGAGGACTAGATTATGGGTCAGAAAACCTGGGTTCATATAATGACACTACTATATTAACTCCCATAAATTTAGTTATGTCATTTAATGTTTCCATATTTATAAATTCCCTTTCAGAGAAATATATAAATTAAAAACACTCAGAGATGATGATACTTCGTAGCCATTAAATAGATGAAGATAGTTGAAATTGAAAAAAAAAAAACAATGAGACAGGCCTATGGGGGGAAAATATAACTTTGATGGTAGAACTGTGAAATAATGCATTCAGTTTGGAAAATAAATAGCAATGCTCTTTAACCTTGTGTTCTCATTATTGGGCTGTATCAATAAAATATTATAGATGGGAAAAGTGGAACTATTTGCATAAAAATATTGATAACAGGGTTATTCATAACAGTGAAAACTAGAAACAATGCATTTATCTAATGATTAAAGAATAATTAAACAATTTGTGGTATAAGAATATAGTTATATAATTTTATAATGAGGAGACTTCTGTACTGTAATTTTGTCATAATTAATAGACAAATGGAAAATACAAAGATGTAGACAGAGTTGGATGATGTCATACACAGTGAAAAGCAGAACAGAAGCAACCAACAACCACTGTCGTCATGGGAAGTCACTAAATCTCCTTGGAACTCATTATAGTTGAACCAAATGGCTTCTGAGAGTTTTTCCACTATGATCATGGGGCTATGCTCTTAATAATCCTATGATACATACTTCTAATTAATATAATTACAAAAAGCTTAGATTTTTTTTTTGATCGATTAAATGAAGGAATGAAATAAACATATAAATCAGGTGAAAACAAGCTCTTAATTAAGGAGTAAAGTGCCATAGGATGTAATCAGATGAATACATGAATTGTGAATTTCCCAATTGGCCACACAAAAGTTTGAGCCCACTCTCTCCAAGGATGTTTTATGTGAAAGGGGAGAATATTCCGTTTTTTAAATTTTTTTTGGGGGGGGAAGGATGTTTCTATAACAACCATTCTTGCCATACTGACTGTAAATATTCATTTTAAAAGTCAATTAACTCTGGCTAATTGATAGTCAATGAGGAGCACATCAGATAGAAATTTATGAGCAACAGTATTAGAAATCCCAGCTCCTCAGTTTTATTCTTAAAATTCTTGGAGGAAGAATAAATAGCCAGTCTCTGAGAACTTATCTTTACAACATGAATTTGAGGAATTAGCATTTGAGAGGGGCTACATAAATTACTAGCAGTAATAATAATTACCAACAAAAACTGGAAAATTCAGAGAAAATGTTGAAAGTAAACAGTGTGATAGTCTTATCGAAATTAATATGAAAATTAAACATAAATTTTAATCTTAGAAATTTACAATTTTCTTAATATCTTTTTTGTTTTTGATGTTTTTATTTTTTGATTACTAAGTATTTCCCAAAGATATTCAGACTCAGATCTCAAATTGTGACTGCCATATATGTCCCCCATCTTTCTCTTTCTCTGTCTTTTTTTTTTTTTAGTGTGGTGTTTATTTATTTTTAATAAACATTGTTTATGAATCATGTTGGGAGAGAAAAATCAGAGCAAAAGTGGGAGAGAAATTTTTATCAAATAGTGAGTTCTTATTCCAGAAATTGGAATTTGGGGTTTTATCAAATACTAGATTACTATAGGCCTGGATTATTGTGTTGTGTGTATCTAATCTATTCCACTGATCTACCACTCTGTTTCTTAGCCAGTACCAAATGGTTTTGATTACTGCTGCTTTATAATATAATTTTAGGTTTGATGCTGCTAAGACTCCATCCTCTGTACATATTTTTCATTAATTCCCTTGATATTCTCAACCTTTTGTTACTATGAATTTTGTTATTATTTTTTCTAGTTCTATAAAATAATGTTTTGGCAGTTTATTTGGTATGGCACTGAACAAGTAGACCAATTGAGGCATCATTTTTATTTTATTAACTTGGCCTATCCATGAGAAATTATTGTTTTTTCAGTTTTTTAGATCTGATTCTATTTGTGTGAGAAGTGTTTTGTAATTGTGTTCATATAATTCTTGGGTTTCTCTTGTCAGGTAGGCCCCCAAGTATTTTATTTTGTCTAAAGTAATTTTAAATGGAATTTCTCTATCTCTTGTTGATGGGCTTTGTCAGTAATATATAGAAATGATGATAATTTATGTAGGTTTATTTTATATCTTACAACTTTGCTAAATCTGTGGATTGTTTCCAGTATGTTTTTAGATTTTCTAGGATTCTCTAAGTATATCATCATATCAGCTGCAAAAGAGTGGTAATTTTATTTCATTGCCTATTCTAATTCCTTTAATTTCTTTTTCTTTTCTTATTGCTAAAGCCAACATTTGTAGTACAATGCTGAATAACAATAATCCTTGTTTCATACCAAATCTTATTGGGAAAGCATCTTGCTTCTCTTACCATTACAAATAATGATTGCTATAGGTTTTAGATAGATACTGTTTATTGCTTTATGGAAAGTTTCCTTTATCCCTGTGCTCTCTAGTGTTTTTAATAAGAATGTGTGCCATATTTTATCAGCATTTTGTTATTGATATGGTTGATTATGATAATAGTTTTCCTGATAATGAAGCAGCTCTATATTCCTGATATAAATCCTACTTGCTCATAGTCTATTGTCCTGCTGATAAATTGCTGTAATCTCTTTGTTAACATTTTATTTAAAATGTTTGTGTCACTATTCATTAGGGAGATTGGTCTGTAATTTTCTTTCTCTGTTTTGGTCATTCTTGGCATAAGTATCAGTGCCATATTTGTGTCATAGAATGTAGAGGGCGGCAGATAGTGGGAGAACTCTGTGAGGTATAAGACTCTTCAGCCTAGAAGAAACCTGCTAAAAATATGTTTGGTGCTACTCATTTTCCCTTTGGAATTTCTTACATCCCCCCCTGAAAAGTCAGGAAGGGCGTGACCACCTGTGTTCTACTTGAAGCAAGGATATTTACAGCAGGGTGCTTATAGTTAAGCACTTAATTATTTGGCAGTACTCTTTCTTCACCTATTTTTCCAAATAATTTACTTAGATTTGGAATTAATTGTTATTTAAATGTTTGGTAAAATTCACTTGTGAATCCATCTAGCCGCAGAGATTTTTTTCTGACATTCATTAATATCTTATCCAATTTCATTTTCTAAAATAGGACTATTTAAGTATTTTATTTCCTCTTCTGTTAACCTGAGCAATTTATATTTTTATAAATGTTCATCCATTTTGGTTAGATTGTCAGATTTGCTGCCATAGAGTTGGACAAAATAGTTCCTAATTATTGCTTCAATTTCTTTTTTCTTAGTGGTAAGTTCTCCCCTTTCATTTTTGATGCTGGTGATTTGTTTTTTTGTTTTTCCTTTCTTTTACTGATGAAATTACCCAAAAGTTTATCTATTTTGTTAGTTTTTTCATAAAACTAACTCTAGTTTTATTTATTAGTTCAGTAGTTTTTTTTAGTTTCTATTTTATTAATCTCTCCTTTGAGTTTCAGAATTTCTAATTTGGTATTTAATTGGGGGGGTTTAAATTTTTTTTTCTAGCTTTTTTAGTTGCATGCCTAATTCATTGCTCTCTTTATTTTATTTATGTAACTATTTTGAGATATAAAATTTCCCCCCAAAACTGCTTTAGTAACATCCCATAGGTTTTGTTATATTGTCTTATCTTATTACTATCATTTTCTTGGATGAAATTATGGAATACTGTGATTTGTTATTTGATCTACAAATTCTTTAAAATTAGATTATTTAATTTCAAATTGGTTTTTAGTCTATTTTTCTGTGGCCCTCTATTGAATATAATTTTTATTGCATTGTGGTCTAAAAAGGAAACAGTTACTGTTTCTGCCTTTTTGCATTTGATTGTGAAGTTTTTATGTCCTAACACATGGCCAATTTTTGTGAGGGTATCATGTACTGCTGAGAAAAAGATGTATTCCTGTCTGTCCCTATTCAATTTTCTCCAGAGGTCTATCATATCTAGATCTTCTAGGATCCTATTAACCTCCCTAGTTTCTTTTTTGTTTATTTTGTGGTTATGTTTTTCTGATTCTGAGAGGAGGAGATTGAAGTCCTACACTAGAATAGTTTTGCTGTCTTTTTCTTCCTGCAACTGGCTTAAAATCTCTAGGAATTTGATTGCTGTATCATTTGGGTACATATACATTTGTATCATTACTACTTCATTATTATCATACCCTTTATCAAGATGCTCTTTCCCTCCTTATCTCTTTTAATAAGATGTATTTTGGCTATTGCTTTACCTGAAATCAGAATTGCTACCTCTGATGTTCTTACTTCAACTGAAGCATAATAAATTCTGTTCCAACCTTTTATCTTTACTCTGTATGTGTCTGTGTGTTAAATGTGTTTCTTGTGTATAACATATTATAGGATTCTGTTTTTTTAATAATTCTGTTTTGATCTGCTATTTGCTTTCATTTTGAGAGTTCATTCCATTCACATTAACAGTTATGATTACCAGCTCTGCATTTCCCTCCATCCCATTTTCTCCCCTATGAATACTTCTTTTATCTCTTTATACCTTATCATTAGATCTTTTGTTTGCCTACCCCATCCACTACCTTATCTCCTATCACCCTTTCCTCTTCTCTTACTAGTTTTTTTTTCTCTCAACACTTACCCCCCTTCTTTTGCCCTTTCTCGAGTGTTTCTGCCCTCCTTTCTATCCCTGTTCCTTCCCGTTCTTTTCCTCTTTCTCCTTCTACTTCTTTATAGTGTTACCAAAATTTTCATACTCAACTGAATTATTAAATTATTTTCTCTTAGAGCCAAAACTGATGTGATCAAGTTTCAGACGATGCTCATTTCTCTTCTTTTTTTTTTTTCCCTAGGTTGTAATAGGTCTTTTGTACTTCTTCATGTGAACTAATTTTCCTTTTATACCTTTCCTTTCCGCTTTTTCCAGTACCGACCCTTTTCTACTCCTTAATTCTTTTTCTTTGATGTCATCACATCAGAGAACATTCACAACCACACCCTCAGTCCATGTGATACCTCCCTCTGTCTAACTCAGTGAAAGATACAGTTTGTAAGAGTTACAGATATTGTTTTTCCATCTCAGGATGTAAACAGTTTAACCTTTAAACATATATTTTCCCCCTGTTTACTTTTCTATGGTTCTCTTGAGTCCTGTAGATTAAATGTTCTGTCGAGTTCTTTTTTTTTTTTCCCAATAGAAATGATTGAAAGTCTCTTACTTCATTGAAGACCCATCATCTCCCCTGAAAGATGATTCTGAGTCTCACTGGATAGTTAATTCTTGATTGTAGCCCTAGGTCCTTTGTCTTCTGAAATATGGTATTTCAGGCCTTCCTGTGCTTTATTGCAAAAGCTGCCAGATCCTGGGTAATCCTGATTGGTGCTCCTTAATATTTGAATTGTTTTTGTCTGGAAGATTGCAGCATTTTTTCCTTGAGATTATAGTTTTGTAGTTTTGAAACAATGTTCCTTGGAGTTTTCCTTGTGCAATTTCTTTCCAGAGGTGATTGATGGAGTCTTTAAATGAGTATTCCCCCTCTCTTTCTAGAATATTGGCACAGTTTTCCTTAATGACATCTTGTGGAATGCTATCCAAGCTCTTTTTTTTGGGTCATGACCTTCAGGTAGGCCAATAATTTTTAAATTGTCTCTTCTGGATCTATTTTCCAGGCTGGCTGTTTTGCCAATGAGGTATTTCACATTTTCTTCCATTTTTCCCATTCTTTTTAGTTTGACTGATTCTTGCTGTCTCACAAAGTCATTAGCTTCCATTTGTCCTGTTCTAGTTTTTAATATGTGATTTTCTTCAGTTATCTTTTGTATCTCTTTTTCTATTTGGTTTATTCTATGTTTAAATTGTTTTCTTCAGATAATTTTTTTCCTTCCTTTTTCAAACTGTTGACTCTTTCATGTATACCTTCTCATTTTTTTCTTCTACCTCTTATTTGCCTTTTGAAGTCTTTTATGAGCATTTCTAAGAAGCATTTTTTAGGCTTGAGAACAAGTTATCTCACCCTTTGAGATTTCTTCTGTGGACATTCTATTCTTTTCTGAGTTTGTGTTTTGGTCTACCCTGTCATCATAGTAGCTTTCTATGGTTAAGGTGCTTTTCTGTTTCTTGCTTATTTTCTTTCCTTTTCTTTTGGTATTTCCTCTTTTTTTTACTTTTAATGTGGAGCTCTGCTCTTGTGGGGTACAAGTGGTGCTGTCCAAAGCTTCCTGTACAGCTCTGAGCTTTGGCTTTGAACATAGGGACCACTTGTATTTGCAGGGGGTAACTTTACTTGTTTTGTTCAGGAAATAGCCTGGTTTCCCAGATTTTGTCTTCTGAGCTGGAACTAGAAGATGCCCCACTGATTTGTTTCTCTTCTGAGCCAGGACTGAGGGTCTTAGTTGCTAATTTGTTGTGATTAAGACCCTCTCACTGGCTTTCCCAGAGTCTATCTGATCTGAGCTAAACACCACTTTCACCCCAGTGTGACTGACTTTTCTTGAAGTCCTTCCAATCCATCTTGAGCTGGAGAATGATTTCATTCTGTCATATTCTGTTCAGAGGCTTGGTTTCATGTAGTTTTGGAGGGGAAAGTGGGAGAGCTCAAGCAGCTTCCTGTCTTTACTGTACATCTTGGCTCCAACTCCGTAACTCATGACCTTTATCTCTTAACTCAGATTCCACTGAAAATATTGAAAATTCTCAGGTTTAACTCCTGTTTTATTTTCCCATTGTGTTTTATTGCCAGAAAACTTTGTAAACTGACATTTAATTTAATTCATGAAAAATCAGTTTTATAAGTTCACTTGTACTTAAAAAATACCTGAAGAAATGTTGGGTATTAGTACCTCTAGGCACCCCCAATCATCATTCTCATCCCCTCATCTTTCTTTTTTATATCGTCTTCTTCCATTAGATGGATAGTAGATTCTTATTAAATATTTATGGATTAATTGATTGAAAGGATAACAGGACTGAGTTATTTGGGAGTGGATCAAATGTGAGTAGATTTGATGATGAGTAAAATAATGGGTTTGTAGTAAAAGAACCTAGGTTCCAGTCTTGTGTTTTCTGGCTACTACCTGTATGACCTTAGATGACATAATTACTCAGAGGTCCTGTTCCCTTAGTACAAGTTAGCCAATATCTTAAACTTACAAATAATGGCTGGCAATTATACTATTTTTAGATATTTTATTTGATCATTATAACAATCTGTTAAGTTTGTACAGATGAATAAATTGAACCTGAGGTAAATAAAAAAGTGACTTCACCAGGATGATAAAGCTAGTAAGTGAGACAGAATTTGAACTCAGTCTTCTTGATTGCAAGTTCATTGCTCAATACACTATATCAACCTGTAATAGGATTAGATGATTGCCAAAATTTCCTCTTGTTCTAAATCCTAAATCCATTCTAGGGCCGATAAGAAATTATTATTTATTTCAATTTCAATAAATTGGATAAAATTTTATTAATTTCTTTTTAAGTGCAAAATAATGAGCTAAGGCTCGAGGAATATAAACACCAAGATTAAAGAGCTTTTATTGAATGGGGGACAATATGTACCTACCCTGGCATATACAAGATTCATACCAAATACAGATAAAATAGTCTTAAAGGGAAATCCAGTAGGAAATAGAGGGACCTGGAAAGGTCTTGTATATAAAAAATTGAAAATTTTTGAAGGCTCATATAGAAGATGATACCTGAGCTGTTGAGGTTAAAGGACTAGGGATTCTAAGAAGTAGGAGGTAAAGAGAGAGGTTTTTTTTTTTTTTTTTCAGAAATAAGCTATCCCTTATGACATCAAAGATAGGGGAGATAAAATGACATGCCTGGTTAATACCACTAGTGCAGATTGGCTGAAATGTAATATGTGAAGGAAAATATGTCTGGAAATTTAAGTTTAAGCCAGATCATAGAAGGCTATAATGAATTTGTGTCCTTTCTTGGAGCCAATATGGAACACCTGGTGATTTTTCAGTGTGTAAGGAATATGATCAGATCCTATACTTTAGGAATACTTTAGGAATAATGATGGTAGCTAGCATTTTAAGGCTGGAAAAATTGGATCTATCTATCACCCTTTATCTAATCTCATTTGGCATCTAGGTTGTTTTGTCCTTCCTTCTCAAAGAGGGCTATGACATCAGGGAGATGATGCCATGACTTCAATTGAATTGGATTTGAGTGAGGGAGGGCTGTGCAGGGTCACCTATCTCACTTTCTCCTCCAGAGTCATCTGGGTCCAGTGGCAAGATATAGATCAATACGATTGGAGATGATTCTGGATGCAATGGGAGACCTTGACTTTTTTTAAACTAAGTCTTCAACAGGTCTTATTTTGACTGAGGCTGCACCCATTCAATGATCAAGGCTAGGTGGTAATTGAGGAAAGAATCTCTTTAGCTTAATCCAAAAAATATAAAGAAATAAATAAGTGAATGAATGAATTTATGTAGATAATGGATTGGAAAGGAAAAAAGACAGGAAACAGGGAACAAATTACTGCAATAATTCTGTTGAGAGGAGATGAGTATCTGAACTAGGGTGGTGGACATGTAAATAAAGGAAAGAGGTTGAATGGAAGAGAAATTGTGGGGGGTTGAATCAACAATTCTTGGTGATTGATTGTATATCTGGACAAAGGGAGAGAGAGGAGAAACATGAGGAGGTAGAAAGTAACAATTCAGAATAATAGATTTAGGACTTAAAAAGGGACCAGAGAGGTCATCTAGTTCCAATAAATGCTCTCCTTTTGCAGATGAGAAAACAGAGACTCTGAAAACTTAAATGAATTGTCTAATGTCATATAGATAATAAGTAGCAAAACTGAGGACTTAACCTATGAATACTGATTTTTTTTTTACAAATACATTGTATCATAGTCCCTCTTTGATTAGAACTAGCAAGAATTTTTAAATTAAGCTAGCTCTTTAGTTTCAGCTTGGTGAGATATTTTTCTACATGAAAAAAAAAACAGTAAAGCTTTCTAGTTCTGTTTAATTTGCAGTTCTAGGCATGTAATCACCCCTTCTGCCATCACCAGGTGAGAGTCTCTAATATGTCAGTAGAGACATTTAGAATTGGAAAACTTCCCCAATGGATAAATTCCCTACTTTGAGGGTTAATGCTTTATCTTTGGCTGACTAGGAACCATTTGAAGAGTTCTAAACTTGTTATTTTCACATTGGTATTGTGCATATGTCTCTGGAGTGTGGGAGCTTGATAAACAACACATTTTGATCTGAACAGATGTACTGCATCTCTTGAGGTTAGGGAGTTCATTATTACAGGCAGCCCACCTAACATCCATTTGCTGAGACTCCATTAGGTATATTAAAATACAATGTTGGATGTCTGAATGAAAAGTTGTCTTCTTTTATCAGTTATGTGGTTTATCAGCTCATACCTCCCCCAGATTGTGAAAATTTTAGTTCTGACAAGAGTTAGGTCACACTCAAATGATGTATTTTGATAATTTTGACTTCCTCGGGGATTCTGCCAAAGAATTCTTTATGGTTCCTGAATTTAATGCTTTTTAGTAGGATTAAGTGGACATTATCCAGCAGGTTCACATTTCAGGGAGGTAAGTAAGGAAATGGATATTACTGACCTTATTGTAGAGTGAGTATTTAAACTTGGAAGGGACTTCAGAGATCACTTAATCCAATCTTCTTTTTTTACAGGTGAGAAAACTAAGGTACAGAGACTTGTCTAACATCACACAGTCAATAACAAAGTCAGGATTCAAACTCATTTCCTTTGTCCAAATCTAGTGCTCCTTCTATCATTCTAACGTTACCTAAACTTACCTACTTATTACTCACCTACTTACCTACTAATTGAATAGGCTTATGATTCATGTAAGGTCATTCTGACCCCTCTAAAATGATTACATTGTTAACTCAAGATCACTTTCGGTCCTGGATCTTGCTGGATTGCAAATAGCTCTCCCTGGAACAAGGATAATTATCATATAGTCAAATAAAGGACCTGGAGGGAAAAATACCAAATACATAAAAATTCCTTTGAAAAGAATTGCTAACATTTAGGTTGATGATCATAATTAATAGGAAAGGAAGTGAACACAGAGTTAAATGGTGGAAGCAAACTTTCACTTATGATGATCAAATCAGCACATTTTAACTTCTCTCCTTTAAAAGCTCCAAGTCACTTGTTGTTTTATGTATCTCCCATGACCCTGGTGCTAGCATATTAATGGTTGTTGCCATTTGTGGAATAGCTGGCTGCTGGATCAATAAGCATGCTAAGCTGCTTGCCATTAAAATTGATCTGTACTACCCTTCCGATTGACGTCACATCCAGCTGTAAATATCATCAAGTAAGCTGTCAATTCATTTTCATTATGAGTATTTTCACCCCTCTTTTTCCAAAGATGAACTTCCCCAGGTAGGTAGCATGTTAGAATTCTTCATTATTTTTGACATTTTCCTCAACAGCATCAAGACCTTTTTCCTTAAAGGACAACAATTTTTGGCTAATATCTCCTACAAAGAAGCAAAATGGCTAGTTAGCTAAGCACTTATTAAACACTTCTATTTGCCAAGAACTATGCTAAAAACTGGGAATACATACAAGCAAAACAATTCCAAGATTCTAAAGGGAAGACAACATATACTGGAGACCAGAAAGATGCAGGATGGTCTATTTCTGTGGTTTGATTGGGAGTCAGAATAGGTAGTATCCTTTGCAAGAGAAGTGGAGACATTGTTGTAGGAAAGGTATGGCAAAGACTCACTTATGATAACCCAAGAATAGAACATGAGGATCCCAGGGGGGATGAGTTAGGAATGATATCCAGAATGAGAGTGGCAAAGTTTGAAGCTGCTGATTGCTAGGTGAGGAAAAAGAAGAAGAAAAAATAAAAATTGCAAGACAAAATGCCAATAATTGCTGTACAGGACTTGGTTTCCTTATTCATGGGACTTAAATAATGAAATTTCTTATTAACTTTAGGAATTAAGATGTTACTTGTTTTTTTCACCAATTTTCCATAATGCTTGCCCATTCCTAAAGCTTGGTCTTATCCTCTGAATGTTTTGACACTTGAAATTGAAATGAAAATAAATTTATTTAAAGAAAGTCAGAGTTTTTAAAAATAGGAGTCTATTAATTTTTAATAAAATTTTTTAAAATAAAAAGTTGGCAAAATTTATGTCAATTTCATGAGAAGGAAAAGGCTATCAAGGTCAGGAACAGTTGAAATTAAGAAAATTGCAGTTTTCATTTTATTTATTCATGGTGCACATTGTATACAGAGACAGAATTATGGTGTTAGGTTCCTGCTTTCATGGAGTATATATTCTTGTAGGAGAAAAAATGCACAAACACAGATAACTAGAGCATACAACATTACAGAATTGCAAATTGAGGAACATTTTGTCTAATGAAAGCTATACCTTGGCACAATCGGCATTTTTATGAAAGAAGCAATGATTCCCCATTCCTAGGAATGAATTATTTTTCTCTATTCAAAACTTGACAAACCAGAGACCAAGAAGCCCAGATTTTCTTCAAGTCCTTATCTGGAATTGAGCCACAATATGATTTCTGAACTGTTGACAAAGATCCATTGATTTCTGATTCTTCTGTCACATTTGTGCCTCATTTTTTCAGCTTATAAAATGGAAAAATAAAAGGAAGTAATTCAATATGTTGCAAAATGACTGTATTATACAAGATGCTATACCTAATGTTTCAGATGATTTAGAAACAAATTTGTCTCTTCATTTTTGAATTCTTCTAGGATGGCTATAATAATGATTCTATAGCTACTAGTTAAAGTTGTTCATCTTTTTTTTTTTTTTTTTTAAACTGAGGCAATTGGGGTTAAGTGACTTGCCCAGGGTCACACAACTAGGAAGTGGTAAGTGTCTGAAACCAAATTTGAACTCAGGTTCTCCTGACTTCAGAGTTGGTGATCTATCCACTGCTCCCCATCTTTCATTTTTAAAGAGGATCAATTACATCACAGGATAATGCTTTGACTTGTGAATGAATTAGATTTAAGTGAGGCAGACTTGTGCAACGTTGTCAGCCTCATTTTTTTTGACGTACATTATTTCCATTATATATATGCACACACATACATATATACATATTTGTATACACATACACACACATATATAGTATATATATATAATTTTCTCCAGTTACATGTAAAACAGTTTTTTATATTTATTTTGAAAACATTGAGTTCCAGATTCTCTCTTTTTTCCTTCTTCCTTACTCCTCCCCCCCCATTGAGAAGGCACATGTGGAAATTATGCATATTTTCATAAAAGTTATTTTATGAAAGATAATATAGATCCTTCTCCCAAACCCCCCAAAACCTCAAGAAAAATAAAGTTTAAAAAATACTTCCATCTATTCAGACACAATCAGTTCTTTCTCTGGATATGGACAACATTTTTTCATAAGTCCTCTAGAGTTATCTTGGATCATTGTGTTGCTAGCAAAATCATTCATAGCTGATCATATTACAATATTGCTGTTACTTTATACATGATACATTTACTTTGCATAAACTCATGGAAGTCTTTCCAATTTTTCTGAGAATATCCTGCTCTTCATTATTATAGTATTCTATCACAGTTACATACCAGAATTTATTCAGTCATTCCCCTATCACTGGGGATCCTTTCAGTTTCCAATTCTTTGCCCCCCAGAACAGAGCAGCTATAAATATTTTTTCCTACAGATAGGTCCTTTTCCTTTTTACTTTTAATCTCTTTTGATATACAGATCTAGGGCTGGTATTGCTAGGCCAAAAGGTATGCATGCTTTTATAATCCTCTGGACATAATTTCAAATTGTTCTATAGAATGGTTGAATCACTTCACAATTCTACTACCAGTTCTGCTATTACTTGTGTAAACTTTATCTTTCTGCCTTAGTTTTCTCATCTGTCAAATTAAGAAATTGAGATGGACAGTTCCTATAATCTCTTATGACTCCACTCCTCTGCCATACTTCCTTAGTAGAGAATCAACTACCATTCTTATTCACAGATTAGATAGGTCTGTAAAGAATTGTTTTTCTAGCTGGTATAGTTAGATAAATATATTGGTTGTCACAGAAAGACAAACAACTATAGCATCATACATACAAAATGAAAAAATATATATAAGGAAAGATATAGAAATATAGAGAACAAATTTAGTGTCACAATGGAAAGATCTTGCTGGTTTTGGAATCAAAGGTCTATAGTTCAAATTTTATCTTTGTTGTTCTGCTTCAAGATGGAAGTCCTGGAAACTGATGAGAAGTCCCTGTACTTAAGTCTGTCCTCTAGTAGTTGTGGCAAGGGAAGCAGTAGGAAGAAGTACTGACTTTGTTACCAAAAAACATGGGTCCAAATGCTGATGCTGCCCCAGATTCCCTGTGTAATCATGGGCTAGTTATTTAGGATCTCAGTTCTTCATTTGTAAATGGAAGGGAATGGACTGTGACCCTGGCTATGTGACTTAGACTCAAAGGTCCATGGTTTCCTTATTTGTAAGATGGATTATTGGCTTAATTTCTACTGTCCTGTCTAGCCCTAAATCTAATTGTTCAACATGATTATACATTGACTGATTCTGATGAACGTGGCTCTTTGTCAACAGAAGGTGTCAGACTAGTTTCAATGGTCTTGTGATGGAGAGAGCCATCTACTCTCAGAGAGTGGACTGTGGGAACTGAGTGTGGACCACAGCATAGTATTTTTATCTTTTTTGTTGTTTGCTTGCATTTTGTTTTCTTTCTCATTTTCCCCCCTTTTTTTATCTGATTTTTCTTGTGCAGCATGATAATTCTGGAAACATATATATATATATATAAATCACACAATTTTAATATAAATTGGATTACTTGCTGTTACAGGGGTAGGGATGATGGAGAGGGAAGGAGAAAAAATTGGAACATTGGTTTTGCAATGGGGAATGTCGAAAACTATCTATGCATATGTTTTGAAAATAAAAATATTTTTAAAAACAAGTCTATATTGTTGTGAAAACTTGAATTCATTGCAGCTAAAATTGAAGACTGTACCACACATTTATTTTTCAAATGAGGGCTTTCAAGTATGCAATCCTAGGTTAATTTTTGTTTTGTTTTGTTCTGTTTTATTCAGACCTGTGATTTCATTAGTATATGACAAAGCTTCTTAAACTGTGGGTTGTGACCTAGTGTGAGGGTTCTGTGACTGAATGTGGGGGTCATGAAAAATTTAGCAGCAGTAAAAAGTTTCTGAGCATATAACAACCAAAAATTAATTAAAATTAAATATATAATGGATCCAACGTGTTTCTGGCAGTATTTGCCCATATTGCATAGTGCAACTTCACTGCAGTCTTGGTTATGAACATAAAACATGTGTATTTTGCATTGCACATGCAGAAACACTACCAGAAATACCTTGGCCTAGGGTCATGTAAAAATTTCTTAGATGAAAAGGGGTGACAAATAGAAATAATTTAAGAAGTTCTGGTATAGAGAACTTGGAACGAAGGAAACTCTCCGATACAGGCCAACACTTTTTGAAAAGTTGCTGGAGACATTGAGAAGTTAGGTAATTTGTCTAATACCTTATAATCAATATATCAAATGTGGAACTTGAATTCAGGTCTTATTGACTAAAAGGCCAGCTGCCTTTCTTCTACAGAAATAAAAGTTATGTAGCTACAACCATGTAGGACAATGGACAAAATGATCGGCCAAAATCTGGAGGACCTGAGTTCAAATTTATCTTCAGACACTTATCAGCCATGTGACACTGGCAACTCACTTAATTCTGCCTCATGTCCTCATATGTAAAAATGAGAAGAATAGCAACACCGATCTTGCAAGATTGTTGTTAGAATAAAATGAGATAATATTTTCAAAAAGTACTAAGCACAGTGCCCAGCACATAATAGGTGGTATGTAAATGTTGATTCCCTTCCCTTCCCTTTTTGTTTATTACATTAGTTCTTTTTCAAACATCTCAGTGAATTTCTTTTTAAATTAATATCAAGAATGTAAATTAGTGAGAGTACTACTAAGCACCCCAATTTAAACAACATTTTTATTTTTGGCCTAACAGACACTATCAATATCTTAGAATATTCCCTATCTCCCTCTCTTTAAGCTTAGATAAAGTTTTTAAATCTCATTTTATTACCTTTGCTATAATTACTTTGCTTTTTCAATCAAACATGCATTTTGTTTTAATATGTATTAAAAATTTTCTTCTGTCTTAATTAATGGTTGAAGGCTCTTTGGGTTTTCATTCAGTTTGGGGTTTATTTTTCTTCCCTGTCCTGAATTCCCTTTTTGAACTTGAATTTGATTCACTCTCAATTAATTAATTTGTAATTAATTAATTAATCCCCTTCTGTCAAATGCCTTAGTGGCATCACAACTCATATTAATGGTGAAGTGCCTATTCTAATTAAAATCAATATGTAATTCTTAGTGTAACCCCTCTTACTCAGGGCTGTTAGATCTCTGGATGAGAGCAAATCTGTTAGGATACTAGAGTAATGCTTGTCTCATTTAGGTAGTGGTTAGTACTGTATAATTTATTCCTTGTTTCACCATTCACTCTGATGTAGAATGTCTCCATGTTCATCACCTTGTATTCCATGAGTTCCAGATTATGTACCTTCGAGTTTCTTAGGCTCTGATTATTTGTGGCTCTTTTTCCATAGCAATAGCATCAAAAAACAATAATAATAAAATTGTAATATCAGTGAAAAATACTTAAAATAATACTACTGAACTTAAAATATGGAAAACAGGTATATTATCCACATATACCAGCATATGTATATTTTATAAAAGAGGTTGAGATGTATTATTTGTTCTTCCTTAGTATAATGTAAAATCTTGCAAATATGAGATGGAACTCAGGAACTTTTGGAATGTATTAGTGATCTGATATTAATCTGAAAACAGTAGGATGTCACATTATAGGAACAACGTGATGAAATTTGATCCTGGAGAAATTTGATCCTGGAGGTCCCTTTTAATTGGAACTATGCCAATATATTATATTAAAAAGAGAAAAATATATCTGATTGTTGTTTATCCTTTATTCTCAAAGAGGACCAATGACATTATGAAGGTGATGTTTTGACTGGCATATGAATTGCATGTGAGTGGGGCAGAGTTGATTTTCTTATAATCTGATGTTGTTTTCCAACTTGCAGTTTTGTGAAATTGAATGATAGATATACTTTTAAAGATTATGTATTTTAGCTGTGAAAATTAGTATTTATTGTTTGAGACAACCTGCAAGATTGGTCTCTGAATGCCCTCAGAAAGTTGTTATTGCTCAGTAGTGTTCAACAGTTCATGACTCCATGAATCATACCATCCATAGGGTTTTCTTGGCAAAGATACTGGAATAGTTTGCCATTTCCTTTTCTAGTGAATGAAGGCAAACAGAGATTAAGTTACTTGCTCAAGATGACACAGCTAGTTAAAATCTGAGGCTGAATTTGAACTCATCTTCCTTACTCTAGGTACAATGCTCTATCCACTCTCCAAGTGGATACTTCCTTCTTTGACAGTATATTTTTCTTAATTTGACTTTTTAATCTATTTTCTGCTTCAGTCTTGTGATTTTGTCTTTTCCCCAATTGTCTATAAAGTAGCTCATACACAGTTTTATTCATAGAGATATTTGCAGAGTTGAGTAGAAATTAATCATTATTTATCAATTTAATTAATAATTATCTTATTGTTTAATTTATATAAATTATAAATTTATTCATAAATAAATATTCATGAATGTTAATGAAATATTCGAAACCATTGAATGTTATTATGTTCAATGTCCTGCTCTAGGTTCATTCTAGTTTTAGAGACTCTGCAATCTGAGTATTTGCCCTTAAGGAGCTCATGTTTCAACTCTTTATTCACTGTTTTTTAAAATTTCTTACCTTCTAAGCAAGAATTCAGTATTGTCCTTGCTGTTTCTAAAACTCTTTTATTTTCCTTTATGTCAAAAGAACTTATATGATAGGACAAATATTTCATGTCTTGACCCATACCTTGATTGTTTCTAGGGTATCTGTATGTTGGTACTTTCCAAATTACCACTTGGATCCTGTTTTGGGAGGATTATCTTTTCAATTTACATCTTCTAACCTAAAGTTTTTTTTTTTTTTTTTTAACCAAAGTAACCCCTAGAGTATATAGACAGAAATAGTGAAATTGTATCCTCCTTGGGGACAAAGATAGAGTGAAAACTCATTAAAGAAAAACAAAACAAAACAAAACAAAAAATCAACAACCTAGATATGTAATGTATCAGCATGATCCAATCCAAAATATTTATCCCTTGAGAATCACTGGTCATACCATATATAGGATGTTTTTCAGGGGGTTAAACTAACAAAGGCATTTCTCCTTATTAATGCCAATACTATTCTTCATTGAAACCTGCACGATCGGTAATGCTCCCAGTAAATCTGGAGACCAGAGTAGTTTGTGCTTTCAATGACATGTGCTAAAATAGCAAATCAACTTTTTTAGGTTGATGAGCCTCTTGGGCTTTCTCTTTTTAATCAGACTATTGATTCCCTCCCCTCCCCTGCAATATTCATTGTCTAAAACTTGATTGCTTGACACTGACTTTCCACCTGTGCACAATGAAACTCTCTGGGCCTGGTCCTTGGGACTTATCCTAAGGTCCTGGAATGGTCATTGAACTCAGAAATCTGGGGCTATTTTTTCACAAGAGAAAACATACATGCAGCACATACATACAAACACACACACAGCAATGGGTCTATTTCTCCTTCTATCTCAACATTTTTCCTATCAGTGTCATAGGTTAAATTTAGGTTTTAGGTATTGAGAAGTGTTAGACATTTATGACTACATTTATGCCCCTGTTTATAATGCTATAATACACTGACTATAGGGATTTGCACATTTTAAGTTATTTGTTTCACATGTGGAAATGATTTCCTGTTTAAATAAAAATGGGTAGCAGTATGCACATTCATACATGTGTTAGTGTTGTGTTTGCTTCCTCAATGATTTAAATCTATATGCATGCATAAGAGCCTCTTCTTTATAATGAAGCACTAGTAGAAAAACACTGTGTACACTTTTACTCTAGAACAGGAGTACTCAATTTTTTACATTATGGACCTCTGTGGTAGACTGGTGAAGTCTATAGATGGCTTCTCAGAATAATGTTCTTAAATTCATAAAATGTATAGAATTACAAAGGAAACAATTTAAAATGAAATGTAGTAATAGGAGTATTTTTAAAGTCATAGATCCCAGTTTGAGAATATCCCATGATAGCTACTCTTGTACTTAGTATTAGTTGAAATCTATGTGAATGATAGAATAGAATTCTTCAGATGATTTATCAAGTGGTCTTAAAGAGAGCCTTGGAAAATGAATGGAGTGGTCAGAAAAAAAGTATAATTAAATACCAAAGAAACCAGTGAAAAAGATTATATCCAGACAAGGACTAGCTAAGTTCTAAATTCAGTAAATAATAAAGTAAAGGTCACCATGGAAAAGAAAATGAACACAAATCAGGAACACTGTTTGAAAACCAAATATAGAAAGATCTAAGATACCTTCATTAAACAAATTGGGTAAGTTTCCAAAAGAATGGACCACTTATGTTGAGTTCTAGGGATTTGAGTCCAATATTGTTTCCTTCCCCTCTCAGGGAAGCTACAGAAAATACATGTTTTGTAGGATATTGAGCATTTGTCTGTTTGGCATTTATGGTAGTCTAACTTAAAATGTGGAGATTTAGAAGATAGATATCAAAGTGTAATTTCTCAATAAAATATAATTCTGATTAGAACCTATTTTGAACAAGAATAGCTAAAAAGGGCTTTGAATAACTAAAAGAGTTTAAAGACTTCAAGGGGGTAGTTAAAAAATACAAAAAAGTTTTAACAAAGAAATGTAAAATGAGTTGGCATTTTTCAACCTGTTGTAGAGAATGTGGTGTGATGATTTAATAACAATTGTCTAAGATTAGATTAGCTATTTTCTACCAAACTGATGTTTGGAATAATATTCATCCAGACCACAAGGAAAAATGGTCCAAGAACTTCAACTGATAAATACTGGACTGAATTTAGCAAGCCAGCTTTGTAATTCTATTCAGTATAGATTTTCATCTTCTTGAGAAGGTTCAAAAATAATGTTACTTGAAGGGAATGACATTCTATCTAGTCCTAAGACTGCTAAGGATTCTTTAATTGTTGTCTTATAGCTTTTATATTACAGAAGGTAAATATAATTACCTTATTTATACAAACATAATTATAATAATAAATTAATATATTAATTAGATGAAGCATTCTAATTTGAACTTCCCTAAATTATCTTCCCCAGCTTTTACTTAAATTTTTGGGAGGTTCTGAATCACTAGGAACCTAGTGAACCTAGGAACATATTTTTCCTTCAGAAAACATCAAATTTCCCTAAGTTGTGAGAAAAGCTGTACTTTCCTCTTTAGCTTAAAATAATGTAAAAAATTACTTCAGTTAGAGAAGATAAGAATTACTTGAATAAATCTGTAAGCCTAGACCAGGCTGCCCTGAATCTATAAATCCAGGAGATACATAAAATTAGCACGTGACTTTTCCCTCATGATGTAATGTTTTGTGGATTTTCTTTCTCCTTCCTTTTCCTTCCTCCTTACCGGCAAAGGTAGTTAAATAGGAGAGCTTGTCCACTTTGGGAGGATAATTCCTCTTCCTCTCTCTCTCTCTCTCTCTCTCTCTCTCTCTCTCTCTCTCTCTCTCTCTCTCTCTCTCTCTCTCTCTCTCTCTCTCTCTCTCTCTCTCTCTCTCTCTCTCTCTCTCTC
This sequence comes from Antechinus flavipes, assembly GCF_016432865.1. NCBI lineage: Eukaryota > Metazoa > Chordata > Mammalia > Dasyuromorphia > Dasyuridae > Antechinus > Antechinus flavipes. Next base: position 267,135,393 of record NC_067399.1, read on the forward strand.
TCTCTCTCTCTCTCTCTCTCTCTCTCTCTCTCTCTCTCTCTCTCTCTCTCTCTCTCTCTCTCTCTCTCTCTCTCTCTCTCTCTCTCTCTCTCTCTCTCTCTCTGTCTCTCTGTGTGTTTATAAAGCTACATTGTTATCCTTGCAGAATAGGACTGTGATGTTGAAAGGGTTGAAATGAATATCAATGAGAAAACATTTGGATTACACTCCCTCCAGTATTGAATAATCACTGTTTCATTTAAGAGAAAACAAACTCTGGTCCAGGTAACTGCACTGGGGCTTCTCTCCTATATATTTTTTCTCCTCTCCTTCCCCCCTCCCCCCCCCCGCCCCCTTATATTTCTGTGCTTTCAGAACTAAGAAACACAACCACAAACTTTTAAAAAATCAGAACGCTAGATGAGCACATTAGGGGTTCCTTTTGACTCTGTGGATTTGACATGTAGGTAACGAATTTTTGTTTGAAATTCCCCTTTCTCCCAGTACCTCTTCCTTTATTTTTTTTGGAAGAAAAGCCTGAGGCAAACAGAACAGCTATTCTAGGATAAAAATTTGAAATATGTATGTAACCATGGGGAATTCCAGGATTGGAGTGGAAATATACAGTTCCAAATGCTGGCTGCTGTTAGGGTTACACTGCTATGACCATTTAGGCTGAAAGTGAAAGAGGCATTAATTAAGCAATAATGATCAAGGTATGGGGCATTTCCTGGGGATTAATGACCAGCTGGGAGGAGTTGATAGCCCACAGTTCGGCCAAGGGCCATTAACCCCAGCTGGTCATCAATTCCTATGCCCTGCTTTACAGTCATTATTGCTATCATAAGCCGAAAATGAAAAGCAAATGGGTCTATGGATTACTTTTATGGATGATGCTGTTTCAATTGGTATCTATAGGGCATTTCTGGAGAATGAATGCTCTGTCCAGAAGCCAAGTAGATATCTCAAAATTCCATTCTACTTATGCTGCTGCTTTGGACAAGCAAAGGATAAAGCAGGTAATCAGCAAATATAAGCTCTTTGTTGATATGTGTGAACTGTTGGTTTCATATAGGTAACATGGAAGAAGACTTTGGTGAAGAAAAAATATAGAGGCATTCAGGTTCAGGGGTAAACTTTTCTTTTGGGCATTCCAGTTTATCACCTTTATTTTGAAGTGGAGAAGAATCACTGGATGGTAATGAGATTCCTAGAAGACAGAAAGTGCCAATTTGCAGAAGGAAAAGAGAGAGATGAAAGGAAGATGTAGTCTATTGAAAAAAAATACACATACATTAAAAATAAAGAATACAGAGAGGGACTGTCAGCCTACGGTGATCAGGTTAGACAGATAGAAATTAATTATATTTGGTTTAAGAAGCTGCCTCTGCAGCCTTGGTCAATTTTAAAAAGCACATTAGAGGATATCTCAAACTGACTTTCCAATTACCATGGATGGCAGGCAAAGTACTTTGAAACAAAACTCATTTTAAATGGGTAAATGCATCCACTGCTGACTGACAATATTTTCAAAATTCACAAATTTAGTCCCTTGGTCAAGATATTTTCAAGGTGAGTCTCAGAAGAGTTGACCCTCATGTAAGAAAGGAAAAATTGAAGGAAAACAATTTAACAGGAATAATTTTAAATGATGATGGTGATACAGGGAAAGCTTGGATAGAATAAGGAGGGAGAGGAAATCTGTAAAAAAGAAGAACTGATCTGGAACATTTTTTTAAAATCTCAGAATAATAATTCTGCAAAATAAAATGGCCCAAAATTACACTTTCCTAAAACTTTAAAGGGAATTGAGATGCATTTTCTAATGTATATCCACTGAGAAATAGATGACTTATATTTATTAAGAGTGGGGTCACACCTCAATAGTTATTTCATATTAAAATAGAACCCTAAAAGCTGTCATTCTAAAAAAAAGGGAGAAAATACTCTTAACATCAGTTATTTCCTTGCACCCCACTCTGCCCCTAAAACAAGAAAATATTAACACCAGGTTTCATAGAAGAGACCAAGACTCAGTGGCAATACAAAAAGAAATACGCCCTTGGTCTTCTTTCAATAGATGGATGATAAATGAGAAAAAAAAAGCATGCTTTATTAAATACAAATGGTATCACATTTGCTTCTAACTTGTATTTTTATCAGTGCCAATTCTTCTTGAATTCTGACAGTAAAGCATTTTAAGGGGAAGAGGCCCATTTATCAGGTGGATATGATTTTAAATTTGGAGCTCAAAGCATGACCTGGCTGCTGAAGAGAGACATATGTTTCACTGATACATTTACAAAATTTATAAAGAATCAGCCTATGGATAGCAGTACTTAGTTTTTAAAGATATATATCCAATGTATAAGGATCCCCCCCACCCTTTTCAAGAAAACAGAATTAAAGAAATAATTACAAATTCATCTGTTAAAGTCACCCACCCACTCACCCAGTATCCATATATGTATTCATAAGTACCAGGCAAATTGGAAAAATGCAGATTTCATTAATTTTCCCTCTATCTACAGTCTTTCCTATAGAGAACTAAATAGTTCATCTCTGCTCACAGTTTCAGCTTTCAAATATATGCTGATGTCTTCTAACTCTCGATCTCCCACCTTGATCTCTCATCAAACTTACATCCTCACATTTATAACTGCTTTTGGAACCTTTCCATTTAGATCTTCCTGGCATTTCTTCAAGCTGCAGTACCTCTAAAACTGAATTTATCATCCCTGCCCCAAATTCTCAATTTCTGTCAACAGCACTCCAATTTCCCCAGTCATCTAGGCTCAAAACCACGAAGTAATATTTAGTTCTTTTCTACCCTTCTTTTCTATATCCAATCTGTCACCAAGACCCACCAATTCTTTCATTCACTGAACAATATTTGCATACTATGTACAAGGGATTGTACAATTTCTCTTCAGTTCATCTTGTTACAGCCTTTCTCACTAATACTATTCTTGACCAGGCTCTCATCACCTCTTGCCTATATTACTGCAGTAGCCTCCCTACCTAGTCTCCTACATTTCAGTGTCTTTCTCCTCAAAAATACACAGAAGAGTATATCATTGTCAGCCTAATCTCTTTTTTATTCTGTGTATGTCTTGTTTGTACATAAATATTGTCATATTGTCATCCCCATTAGACAGTGAGCTCCTGTTTCTTAGCCCTGCAATAGGCAGGGCTAATATATTTCTAGTATATCTAATGTGTTTTTCCCTAATTCCTTCCCATCAGTGCAGATGTTCATATTGCATAGACCACAATCCCACAATTGCTCTGGTACCAAAGTTTGGTTAGAATGATGGAGTGATGTATTAATGAAAATGATAATATCATCCATTTGTATCGAACTATATATATCTAGAGATATATAAATATTGATATATAAGCTTCAGTAGCATAAGTCTGCTCTAATACTTTTGGAATATTATATATACACATATATTCACATATGTGTTATATATGCATATATATGAACATAATACATATATAAGTGCATCTGTATATAATACATAATACATATATAAGTGCATCTGAAAGGTAGGTACAATTATTATCCTTAGCCTAATCTTCCCATAATGACTCGTAGCATGTTATCTCTCTATTAAAAAAACAAAAAAACAAAAACTTTCAATTGAATTGAATTGAATTATGAAAAGTCTCCAATTCTAGGGTAAAGATTTTGCGCTTATTTCACTGGTTTGTAGGCAACCATGGAAGCTTTTAAAGTAATAAAGTGATATCATAAAGCCTTTATAGGAAGATTAGGCTGACAGTGAAATACTGTGCTGGATATATTGGAGGAGAAAGAGGCTTGAGAATAGATAGGGAGTTACTGCAGAAATCTAGGCATGAGGTGAGGAAAGCCTGGCTAAGAGTAGTTGGCAGTGAGAATGGCTTTAACAAGATGAACCAAAGAGATATTGCATACTATGCAAATATTGTTCAGTGAATGAAAGAATTGGAGTGTCGTGGTGACCAACTGGAAAAAGCATAGGAATCTTTTGCTATGGTCCAGGATATAGGTTGATAAAGTTCCCCCTGAAGTAGAGGGAAGGCTATGTGAGAGAAAAGGATAAATGTAAGAGTTGTTTTAGAAGTAGAAATGACAATGTATAGGAACTGATTGGGAACATGGGAGGGGTGAAACTGAGGAGTTAAGGATGAAACCAAGTAAGTGACCCAAATAACCTCTCTGGGTCTCAATATACTAATCTGTAATATAATGGAATTGGACTAGATCATCTCTTAAAGTCTCTTCCACTTCCATGATTCAATTCAATCAAATTCAACAAATCTTTAAGTGCCTCCTATTTGTGCTTTTCTTGTCTATGAATTTAGTTGACAGCTACATTAAATATGAGTAGTATAAAAATCTATTTAAAAGTTATACTCCAAAGTAATGGATCTGGGAATCCCATCAATGTGAGTGTTCCCTGAAATGACACACTGCAGCACCTACACCTGTCCTTAGTATGAGTCTTATCTGTGTTCTTTTACAATTTCAACACAGGTCTTTGTGAACACCTAAAGTATTTTGGCTCCCGAGAAGTTTACCCATGTTATTTTGATATCAGGCTACTAACAGAAGATATCTGTTGCTTTTTGGTCATTTTTCACCCTTGTTGCACAATTGGTTCATCTTTTAAAATCATACATTTCTTTGACAACATGGGTTTCTTCTTCTTAATTCATTTTTGATAACCTTCTTGCTGTCTCCCAATGCTGTTGACCTTTAAAGGATCCTCAACTTCAATTCTATAGACTATAGTATCCCATGACTCATAACCATGAAATTTCATTGTAAGAATATTAGTATTAAAAATGTAGGACTAAGTTTCAGGGAAATAGCTTTACAATTTGTGGAATATAGTCTGGCTCACTGTCATACATTTCTGGGTCCAACTTATTATTCAGCTTCCACCCCAAAACCCTATTAAAATTTTTCATTCCTTTACTGTACTTATCTCACCTAGCTGTCACAGAGGGAAGTGAGCTAGAAAGTTAAATTTATACTAAGGTGTGAATGACAGATAAAAGTGTATATATCCTTCCCTTAATAGTATTTGCATTTAAAAGAAGCAGATAAATACCTTAATGAAAAAAAACTACAATAAAAGTGGGATCTTAGAGCAACAGGTTAATTGGAGTGTCTTTTTTGGACAGTAAGTCTGCACTTTTCCTTGTGTACTTTTATGCCACAAATGTAGTTGCATACAACAATTAGGTCCATATCTAATAACTACAGTCATAGCTGGATTACCTTGTGAAATATCTCATTGATATTACATTGAATCCCAAGAAGTGGGTTTGACAATCTTTTCAGGCCATTTCAACTTCTTATAAGACCTAACAAAAAACATTTTGGGTCCTTACATATTAGAGCAATTATCCTAGAATATTTTACTCCTGAGGAAAAAAAAAATTAGCCCTGCTTTGCTGCCAATGCCAGTGAGATCCATGGCAGTTTGCCTCATGTGCACAGACTTGGCATATTAACACTTTAGGAACTCAAGCAGAGAACAATTATCTCATATGCCTAAATTGTAGATCAGAAAGACCCCCACTGGAACCCTAGTATTTGGCTTATGTCTCCTTCATAGACCTGTATCATGAGGTGGGCACTAACTTGGGTAGATTAACCCTCTCTTTTGCTAGAATCATATTATATCCAGCTTCCATGTCAGAGAATCACTGATCTCAAGGGTTTGTTTACTTGAGTCCATGAACTTGTTTTTAAAAAATATTTTGATTACTGTCTTTCGATATAATCAATTTCCTTCATAATCATATGCATTTTACTTTATTCATTTAAAAACATTGTTCTGAAAAGAGATCCACAGGCTTAAGCTGAATACCAAAAAGGTGTGTGACACAAAAAAGGCTAAGAACTCCTAGTTTGGAGTGGGAAGGGAACTCAGAAGCCTTCTAATCCAATTTTTCTCCTTTTCCAGATGAGGAAACAGAAATTCTCCAAGATCATATGGGAAGTAAGTGATCCCAGGGCCTCTCACGCCAGAGTCAGGATTTTGTTTCCATGATACCATACAGCATGGACGAAAGATAAGAAGAATGGTATTTGATGGAAATACCTCATCTCCTTATGAACCTTAGTTTGCTCTCATTTTTGAAATGAGAATGTTGGACTAAATGATACCTAAGTTTGCTCGACATCCTAGGATCTCAATGTTAAGCCTGGCCAACTCCTAGGAGCCTCTCTTTCAGCTTTGTCCCCACTGGAGGTACAGAGTTTCAGGAAGGGAACACCTTTGGTGTTTCTTGTCTCTGTAGAGGCCATACCCTCTTGGGACCACAGACAGCAGCAGTCACTGAACTACTTGACAGACTAGGTTGAACGCCTCCTCAATGAAACACTAAGTGACAAGGAAGCCAGGTGGGGAGAGCAAGCTTGGCTAAAATGTGAGCAGAATTCTCTCTCATTTCTCAGTCAATTAAAGAGACTTCTTGTACACTTAGCGATTAGTGTTCATGTAGGCAATTCTTCTGCTATTAGAGAAGCAGATTGACTCCATTTTGATAATCCTGCCCTAGTCTGTGCTTGGCAAGAGCAGCGTGATGTCCATATGCTCTATTGTTCCCATCAGCAGGGCGCTAACATTTCTTTTGCTGCTGCTCTCGCTTCAGTGGTGGATGTTTTTTTAGCCCCCTTTTCAATGTTGCCAACACATACATATATATTTTTAAAACATAGCACTTATTCTGGAGCTGCAGAAGGTGTGAGAGCTGTGTCCTCTAGCCACGGCACAACATTTCCATTCAAACTCTGCTCTTCCTGCCTTCAAATTCAGTGTGGATTCTTTTTTTTTTTTTTTTAAGGGGGTACAAATCGCCAATAAGTGGCAGTAACCTGGCTTAAAGACAGGCGGCACTTACACTTCTGAGGCGACGGCCTGAAACTGGGAAAGGGTTGCAGCCAAATGGAATTTATTAGCAGGATCTATAGAATGTGTTGGAAGAGCAAGGCTGGTGTGAGCCGTCAGGCAGGCAGGTTGGCCCACCATCACACAAAGTCAAACAGGCCAAGTGCACAGAAGACTTAGACTGGCATGCCTTATCAGAATTTCTTTATTTCATCCTGCAGTGAAACATAAAATGAAATATGTTTTTGGTTTAAGACATTTATGCTTTTTTCCCCCAAACCTGCCTTCCTTCCTTCTTCTCCTTCCTTCCTTCCTTCCTTCCTTCCTTCCTTCCTTCCTTCCTTCCTTCTCTCCCTCCCTCTCTCCCTCCCTTCCTTTCCTTCCTTCCTCCCTTTTTTCCTTCCTTCCTTCCTCCCTTTTTTCTTCCTTCCTTCCTTCCTTCCTTCCTTCCTTGCTTCCTTCCTTCCTTCCTTCCTTCCTTCCTTCCTTCCTTCCTTCCTTCCTTTCCTCTCCTTCCTACCTTCTTTCATCCCTCCTATCCTCCCTCCCTCCTTCCCTTCCTTTCCTTCCTTCCTTCCTTTTTTCCTTTTTTCTTCCTTTCTTCCTTCCTTCCTTCCCTCCCTCCCTTCCTTCCCTCCCTCCCTTCCTTCCCTCCCTCCCTTCCTTTCCTTCCATCCTCCTTTTTTCCTTCCTTCCTTCCTCCTTTTTTTCTTCCTTCCTTCCTTCCTTCTTTCCTTCCTTCTTTCCTCTCCTTCCTACCTTCCTTTATCCCTCCCTCTTTCCCTCCCTCCCTCCCTCCCTTTCCTTCCTCTCTTCCTTTCCTTCCTTCCTTCCTTCCTTTCCTCTCCTTCCTATCTTCCTTCATCCCTCCTTCCTTCCTTTCCTTCCTTCCTTCCTTTTTTCCTTTTTTTCTTCCTTCCTTCCTTCTTTCCTTAACTGTAGTGTTTATCTCTTATTCTCTAGGTTTTTTTTTTTTTTTAACTACTGTTTCTTGAGTGACTGCAACTGATTTTCTAACCAGGCTTCCTGGAAATTCTCATTTGAGACATTTGCCTATTTCTCAAGACAGGATTTTTGATTCTTTAACTCAATTATTCTTTACTTTTTTTTTTTTTTGTAATGGATGCTGTTGATAGGCTAGTGTAGCCTATTTCAGAATAATATTTTTAATGCAAAAAAAAGAGATGTTTTTACAAATACATTGTCACAAAGGAAACTGATTATGTGGAAACAGTTATCAAAATGCATGATATAAATGTTAATGTACAATGCAATGTATTAATATATAATATATTTCATAAATATTTATAATATATGTGTATGTTACGTGTATGTGTTATATATATACACACATATGTCTATATATTTCCATATACATATATATACACATTTTATACACATACACACACACACACACACACACACACAAATTCATCCCCTCCACCCCAGTTAAGAACTCCTTCTCTAATCAAAATAAGAACATGAAATTTGGCTTCTTTAGAAGTAATCAGTGTAAAATGTGGAATAGGTACACCCGATTCTGAGAAATTGCCATAGGATGTAGAGAGTTACTTTTCTTGAGGGTGAGAAACTTTAAAAGAGACTCTTTTAAAGAGACCTTTTCTCCTATATTGATATAGTTTATACAGATTTTTTTGTAATTAATTAATTGTCTTTGTCTTTTGAGCACTAATCTGATGCAATTTAATGTTTAGGTAAATTAATTGACATGATAAATTAAGCTCAGTTCAAAAAAATTAATTCAGATTCATTTCTCAGAATATCAGCCTTCTCCCTTCAAATGAGGCTAGGTACTGGACCCATTATTTCAGATGACTCATCAGAGGAAAATTCCTCTACTAATGTAGTTCAGCATTTTTCTGCAACTTTATCTTAGAGAGTTGCCAAAATAATTAAATGTAGTTTGTTCCAGAGGTGAGATTTAAATGTAGGTATATTTTGCTTCAAGGCTGGCATGCTATTAAGCCATCTAGCCTCCCCTTTCACTACTAATAAAATGGAAGAGGAGAAGGGTGGAGGGAGGGAAGGTAAAGGAGTCTTCAGATTTCATTCCAAGAAGCTTAATGTCTGCCAATTATACATTTGTATAGGGTCCCTGAATGTTCTATTCTTGAAAAGTTTCACTTTACCTGGTTTGTAGATTGATTAACTCTCGTTTTAATTACCTTATGTTTCAGCAACTAATGAAACTGAACCTTCTTAACAAAAACAACTGACTTTACATAACATGAATTAAAACCGAAATGAAGGTCAATTCTGTTTCAAATAACTGTCTCAAAAGGAAAAAAAAAAATCTCTTCATTAATCAAAAGCATCCTGAGTTACTTTCCCCCTATTAATACAGGTATATAGAAGCTTCTAACACTTATAACCAATCTCTGTCTGCTCTAATGGATATCTGGAACCTTTATCGATTTGGGTAAATTTGCTTCTTCTAAGGTCAATAATGACAAATGAGCCATGTTCTGCATGAAGTGACTTGGTACTTTGAATTAACTGATTGTAATTATCTGTAGTTATTCTGTAACTGCTACTGTTACTGCTGCTGACAGAACATCTATGTGATGGTGATGGTGATTTCCCCCCCCCCCCTTCTCTACTTTTTAATAATTGAAAAGGATTTTGTGGGTATGAAATTGAGAAACTAAAAACAGCAGCCTAAAAGATAGACTTGATGCAAGACCATTGCATTTCTGCTCTGGCCAACCACTCTACTGTTCCCATCCTGATCTATTCTTGATCAAAGCTAGCTGCATGTTCATGAGGACTAGGGGCTTAGAGAGATAGGCAATTGCTGCTACCTGACACTTTTTCCATGGTAAACTCAACCAGACCTAGCATGGCAAGATGAAAAGTTAACAATAGACTCCATTTCCTAGGGTGCTCCAATTGGCTCTCAATTTGAGAGAAATTGTCCACCTGCCTCTACTTTCGCCTGACTTGCCCACCAACCTTTCCATCTATAGCCATGTTGCAAAGGGAGTACTTTGTGTACTCTGGTTTGTTTCTATCTAACCAGAAAGACAAAGGGTGCAAATTAAACGTGTGTTCTCCAGTGACCCCCTGACTTTTCTGTGTGCTCCATCAAAACCCAGCAAGTCAGTTGAAGAGATTACTAGAAAGAGTTAGAATTTCAAGGGGGGAAAACTGTCACAGACTCTAAAGCAAAATACTCCGGTTTTATAATCAAGAGTGAGTGATTTATATTAAATTGTAAATGATGCTGGGGATTAGGTTAAGGATTTTTTTTTTTTTTTTGTTTGTTTCAAGGGAATTTGGCCAAGATGGTTTTGTCCTTAGCTTGCACAGATAAGCTGGGTTTTGCTGAGCAGAGGTCCTCCCAAACATTGTCAGTGTAGCTGATGATGCCAAGTTTATAGACGTAGAAAGACAGTGGAGGCTATTTTTATTGTTAAAATGTATTACAATGCCTTTTGGGGAGTTTATTTGGTTGGTTGTTTTGTCTTAAATCAACCGTTTTGGGAATTCTTCCCTCTTCCCGCAACTGTCCTTTTTTTAAAGAAAAACAATTAGGCAAAAAACACTAGATTTAGTGACTGCATCTGAAAATCAATCCATCACTGAACAAATTACTTGACTCTCAGGGCCTCAGGTTCTTCATGAGGAAGTTGGATTAGATGGTGCCCACCTGAGGTTCCTTTCAACTCTATGCTCCTGTGATCAAATTTTAAGGTCCTGCTATATAACAAGTATTGCACTAGGTGATGGAAATACAAAGGCAGAAATGAAATAATCTCTGCCCTCAAGGAGTTTATATCCTGTGGAGGTAGCAGGAATGTATATGTTACACATGACATTCTCCTCTAGCTATACTTTCTCAACACTTCCTGCTGAGAAAAGATTTGTTCCATTATTGCTGTCAGGGTTGTTCATTTGTTTTTCAGTTATGAAGAGAATGAGTTCCTTTCAATGATATTTTCATGTAAGTTTTTGTAGACATTGAGGATATTTGTTTTTCTTTTGGTTTCCCTTTGTAATAGTTCAAACAAATCTCCCGTATTTCTCATAATTGTCATTTCTTATTTAACAATTGTATTAAGAAATTGCTTTTATATACCATAATTTATTTGTTCATTTGCCATTTGAGAGGCAATTACAGAACTGTATTTTCAGTTCTTTGTTGCCACCAAAAGGATTGTTATGAATATTTAGGTATATATGGGACTTTTGATCCTGTCTAATGTAGGGAGACTGCTGACAAATGTGATCAACAAATTAAGGAGGATGGGCATTCTTTTTGCATTATTCCAAACTGATAGCCAAAATGTTGGACAAATCATAACTTCACCAACAGTGTATCGCTATTTCTGTCTAAAATCCTTAAAATATCGAGTATTCCTATTTTTGCCACCTTATTTAGTTTGCTGGATGTGAAGTAAAACCTCAGCACAATTGATTTCAAATATATTTTCAAATGGTTGCATATAGTTTATAATTCTTTTTGAAAACTTTGTTAAATTGTAGAGATATCAGTATTCATGGTTGGGCTATACTTATATAATAAAGAAGAGATAGTTATTTATTTATTAATTTATTTTACAATTAAAAAAGTGATCAGAAAAAATGATGTAGGGATACTCTCAAGGTATCTCTCAAGAACTTTCGAATCAATTGTATGTTATGAGAGACATTGGCACAGGACCCATAACAAGGTGTGCCCTCATCAGAAAAAGTGCCATGCTCTATGAACAAAGCATAATTGAATTAGCCCAAAGAAAACACGAAATAATGCAAAATTAGAGAAGCTACCTCAGATGTTCATATTGACTGTGGCAGAGCACTCAGAGCTCTGATCAGCCACTGTCAGACACATTGTAACTCAATTCTAACACCAAGGAAATCGTAGTTTATAGGATTTTTAGAACTGGAAGAACAACTATTAAAGATGAGGAAATTGAAGCACAGGGAGACTCAGGAACTTATCCTGAGTCATTTAGTATGGCAATGGTTCAGAGAGAATTTGAACTCAAGTCCTCTCCAACTTTGCCCCTTCCTGCCTTTCCAGTATTCTTCAACTTTCCTTCCTTCTACATACTCTGCAATTCAAAAACACTAGCCTACAGATTTCTGGCTTCAACACTTAGCTTAAACTTCACTTCCTGTATGAGACCTTTCCCACTCCTGCTACCATTAATGCTTCCCATTCAGATTTATCTTCCTTTTACTCCCTATTTATCTTGTATATACATATTAGCCTCTCTGTTAGAAAGTATGCTTTTTAAAGGAAGGGATCATATTTTGCCTCTCGTTGTTTCTCTTGCACTTAATCATCATGTCTAGCACCGGTAATGGTTTCCAAATCAAATGCTCTATCCATGCTACAATATCCCTCTTTACAAAGGTTTAAAAAAAAATCCCTAGCATTGACCAGCACCCTGTACATAGTAGGCACTTTAAAAAATTCTCTTGAATTGGACTGGGAACTTCTATTAGTCCCGAGGCAGCAATCGTAGTCAAGAATGAAATTTAAGCCCTTCAGTGCAGCTATCTGTACTTAGTCACAGTCAAGAAGCAAATTGGTCATAATAGTCACTACAGTAGGAGAAGCCACAGGGAAAAAATGACTCCCTGTGTCAGGGCCGCTGCCCCCTGCTCCATCTTCTCCCAATGAAACTATTCAAGTGCCAGACGCTGCAGTAAAGCCAATGAGATCTAATGAACTTGTAGCAGGTGTTATCACTTGTACTTATCTAATTCCAGCCTAAACAATGGAGTCCCCAGTCGGTAGTTATGGAGTCAAGAGGAAAAGGAAGAGCATTCCTGCTTAAGGTCTAAAATCAAAGGTTTCAGCCAAAGGCCAAAACCTTTAAGTAACCAGATTAGCTCCCCCCTTAAAAGGGAGAGAAAGTTAAGAAGAGGGAGTAAACAGAGCAGAACAGATAAAGTGAGCAGGTTTGGTTCAAACGCTATGCCTGCTATTAAAGAGCAGAGAATTAGTGCTAATGGACTGTCTTTTTTTCCCCTCTGCACAACTGTGTCAACTCCAGCCTAAATTCAACATCTGTCCGCCAGATAATGTGCACAGCTGTGGGAGCACCATTACTGGTCCACGGTCAGAATATCCCAGCTAGTTGTTTACTTAGGGTGAGTTAGAAGGTAAACTTTTAGAGAGAAAAGGCATCACACCTAGTGAAAATTTTATTCATTACTCCCTTTTTTTGCTTTGCCTAGTCATTCTTGAGGGCAGCAGAGAAAGTATGTACTAAGTTTTTTTTAATCCCACCCATGCTCCTGCTATTTCCTAAAGAGGAAAAAAAATCCCTACCAGCAAACATAAGTATTTTATATATATTCAATAAATGCATATGCATACATTAAGTGCCTACTATGTGCTAGGTATTGTGATAGATTCTGGGGATTAAAAAATAAAAGTGCCTGATCTTAAGGAACTCACAGTGCAGTTTACTTGGATTTGCAAATGGCCAGTCTGGAGGTGATTAAGGGAGTGGTGGAGATGGGTGGCAGTTTACTCATCTGCCACTTTACCATGCCTGATCCATGATGATTATAACAAACCTCTGCCGTCATTGCATCATCTGGATTCTGAACACCATTAAGTATTTCAACTTGTGGAATGGATGTTGAGCTGTGGGTCTGTGGCCTTGGTAGATATCAGTCTTAATGTCAAACCATTGTTTGATGCTGAACAGAGAGCAGTAACTGTTCAGTATCAAGTCCCTTTCCCCTGCTCCCCCGATGCACTTTTTATTAAAGAAGCACTTAATAAGCTAGTAGGTCTTATGGATTGGTGAGTCTCTGATTTTTTATTTTATTTTTTAAAATTTTCTCTCCTTTCTCACTCCCCATTTTGGAGAAAGGGAACCTGGATAATAATTAAAAACCACACCTTAAGAGTGAAGATAGATTCCAAATTAAAAATTTGGAATCAACCAAAGTGAACGGAATAAATATATTGTATTGTCTTGTGCAAATAAAATATGGCAGTATCAGCTTCTCCTAGACAGCACCACACATCCCAATAAATACTTAATTGAGCCCATTTGGCAATCTCTGCTCAGCAGGAGCTCGGTAATAAAATAACATGTAATAACATACCTTTCTTCCTTCCCTAGAGTAGGAATCCCTCCAGGTCAAGGTTAGGGTTATTGGAAGTGCAGTGTTGGGGAATTAGGATTGCAGCTGACATAGTAATTGCTTATTATACATGGGTTATATTGAAGATAAAGAAGGGACTGGGAGGGGAAATGTACATTTCAAAGCTCTTTGGATAAAGTTTTGGGTTCTAACTTCTAAACCCGTTTACTTTTTATTCCTGTGAAGAAATGAAAGCAAGAAAGAGCTCTCCAAAAACACTCTAAGTAAAATGAGAAGAGGGAGTTATAATTACCATTGAACTCAAACTTCTCATGGAAATATTTAACTTTTGCACCTTTGTGTGACTTGTAACCCTTCCATTTAAAAAGCTAAATTCCAGTGCATCAGCACGAAGCTATTTATAAGCTGTTACACAAATGGCCTTTCATGTCATCAAAAGAGAGTTATAGAGCTCACCACTGGGCTGTCAGAGTCTCAAATATTCACAAGGATTAGGTAACTAGACAGGGAGGTCTAATTATAATGAGGTCATCAAAACCTTCCAATTATGTAGTATGCATAGCCATAAAATACCAGTGGAGGCAAAGGCAAACATAAACCACAGTAGATCATCTTGAAAGCAAATCTTTGAGAGAACTATTTTGCAAGATGGAGAAGCTCAACTACTTTCCCAGGCTATGGGGCTAAAATCTTCTTTTAAGGAAAAGGTGTGCAAAGCACACATGTATTAATTAGCCAGAGAACCATAAAAGGGATTCCCTCCATTCCAAAAGAACGGAGGGAAGTGCCTGCTTAGGGCACTGTGATAACGACCTTCTCCCTTTAGTCCTTGATCACCCAGGAAGCCTATTAAGAAAAGTTGTCTAGAACAGAAGGTTATTTGCTAAAATATGGAATTGGAGGAAATTGATGCAGTTTTGGTTATAGTTCTTTTCTATATGAAAAAAGACATCTTAAGTGAAAAATTACAACATCTCCACCCTATAATGAAATGTGCAGAAGAGATGAAAAATGCATTATTCTACCCCATGTGTATATACTACATCATTACACCACTGAGAACGTTTCACTAATGACACAGAACATATGGGGGTCTTACATAATGAACTACAATGAGGTACATTAAAAATATAGATGAGTTTAATTTTTATATATTTATTTAATTGATTTTTGCCTTTTAAAGGCTGTTTCAGAAGACTCTCGCAGATGGCATCCATTTCAATGAGTGTAATCTCAGCTACACTTCCCTTCATTTTCTCCAAGTTTCTACCCGTGTGAGTTGTGAATGGTTTTGGTTGACAAAAGAATGGACAGATCTCATGACACAACATTGGGGTTTCAATATTACTCTGATATAAGGAAAAAATAGCTTGGTCTACAAAATCATTCCATTTATGTCATTGCTTAAATATTAGCACAACTCTGGGACAGATTATCCATCTTAGATCAACCTTTCCAAATGTAGACTATCTCTAGAAGACTTTTTGTTGCCTTTGCCTACAACTCCCTTCTCCTTCTTGAAACTGTGAAATAATTTTCCTTAATCTTGCTTTCCTTTCTCATCCCCCTATAGTGTATTCCTCTTCTCCTCCATTTCTGTTTTTTTTTTTTTTTTAAGATAATCAAGATCTAACAGGACAATTCTAAGGCCTTCTGCCAATTCATCTCTGATCCCTGATAATTATAGTGTTCACAAGGGATACATATAGTATCTTCCTATGTTAAAATATAAATAATATGACCTTGTTTAGTCCCTTGTAATTATTTATTATTGTTTATCTTCTTATATTTCTTGTGACTCTTATGTTTGCTCTTCAAGGTTCTATACATCTCTAGTCTTTCATTCAGAAATATTTGGAAATTCTCTTTCATTAAAGGTCCATTTCCCCCCCATGTAGAATTATTTTAGTAGTTTTTATGGATATCATCCTTTATTATAAGCCTATATTCTTTGACTTTTGGAAAATAGCATTAAAAAAAACTATGGTTTTTTTGATGGTAGCTGCTAAATTACATGTGATTCTGGCTGTAGCTTCTTTGTACTAGAGTTCTTTTTTTCCTGTTCCTTTTTTTGACTTAGAAATTTTGGATTTTGGCCATACAATTTTGGGGAGTTTTCATTTTAGTTATTTTTTTTGAGGGGGAGGGTGGTAACAGGTGAATTTTTTCTATTTCTACCTTGCCCTCTTGTTGTAAGAGATCTGGATAGTTTTATAAATTCTTGAAATATGATATCTACATATGGCATTAAAGTAAGCCAATGATCTCTTACTGAGAAATGTTTTCCATATTTTGCTATGATTTTCTGCCTTTTTAGCCTTTTGGCTTTGGTTTAATATTTTCTTGTTGCATGGAGTCATTAGCTTTGATTTAATCTATTTTAATTTTTAAGGAATTTTTTGCTTGTATAAGGTTTGTATAACATATCAAAATATTAACTTTCCAATATTATCTTCAATTACTTTGAATCTCTTTTCTATTTTTTCCTCTAGAGCTCTCATAATTTACATATTTAAAATATTTTAACTTTTTCTTTTATTCTAGTTGAATTTGCACAAAGCTATGTTCTTTGTAGATATTTGGAATCATTGCATTCTTTTGAATTATATACCTTGAGTTTTCTTGTTACCATAATAACTTTTAATTAGTGGGATTGTTTTATAGTTTGTTCATTCTTCCAAACTACTTCTTTACTTTAGTTGGACTTTATTCTAGGTCCAAGGCAAGTATTTTTGTATGGGATGTCTGGGCTAGGCCTATAACTATTTTCTTGGGGGTAATGACTATTATTCTGGGATCTCAGGAGGTCAGGCTAGTCCTGTAAGTTTTCAGTGCTCCCAAAATGGTTTGATTCATGTTGAATTCTAACTTTTGCACTTTATCTTGAGTTTTCAAGTTCTTTACCTAGGTTTACATCTAAGCAGCAGGCCTGAGGTGGGGAGTGGTTCCTTATTTGAAATTCTAATAGATTGCTGCTGCTGGACTCAGCCACTATCAGGTGTTTGGAAAGCTCTGATGGTTCAGAGTGACAAAACTACAGGTTTCCCTTTCCAATGTGATTCTTGCCTTGGATATTCCTCCACAAGTTTCAGACCAGACTAGAAGTTGGAACTAAGACTAGTTCTGCTGCTCTTGGGGACAGAGTCACACAGCTGACGCTTGCTTTTAGACTCAGTACAAAGCCTCGGATTCCTCATTGCCCAGTATCTACAGGTAAAGAGTGGCAGAGTTGGCAACTGGCACCTCTTCCTTCACTCTATACAAGCCCATAACCATATGTGCCATAACTGGAACTTTTTTTTTTTTTTTTTTTTTTTTGCTTTGCTGCACAGACTCTCCTTGGGCTAGAATACTCTATTGCGTAGACTTTTGGCCAAATCCCATCAACAATGTCCATTGATCTCTGTATCTTTTTCTCTATGTCAATCTAGACTGGAAAAATTACTTATTGTGATTTTGTTTCTTTGATTTCCAAATCAGGATTCAGTCTGGTACATTTTTCTAGATCTGTTTGGAAGAGTTTTGAGGAGGATTTGGCAGGGAAGTGCAACTTTCTGTACTTCCTGCAACTCTTCCATTTTGGCTCCAACTTTCCCATTTAAGTGTTTTGAAAGGAACTAAGCTGTGTTGAAAGAAGGAAGGAAATGCATTCTGTTTGGTTGGAAATTGAAAATGGAGTGCCATAAATGATGAAAAGTTTAAAAAGCCAAGTTAATCAGACTTTAGAGTATATGAAGTGATATATTACTTAATAAAATGGAAACGGTAGGTCATGGTCAAGTTCTTTTTTTTTTTTTAATAGCTTTTTATTTAGAAGTTATATGCATGGGTAATTTTATAGCACTGACAGTTGCCAAACCTTTTGTTCCAATTTTCCCCCTCCTTTTCCCCACCCCCTCCCCCAGATGGCAGGTTGACCAATACATGATAAATATGTTAAAGTACAAATTAAATACACAATAAATATACATGTCCAAACAGTTAGTTTGCTGTACAAGAAGAATCGGACTCTGAAATAATATACAATTAGCCTATGAAAGAAATAAAAAAATGCACATGGACAAAAATAGAGGGATTGGGAATTCTATGTAATGGTTCTTAGTCATCTCCTAGAGTTCTTTCGCTGGGTGTAGCTGGTTCAGTTCATTCCTACTCCATTGGAACTGATTTAGTTCATCTCATTGCTGAAGATGGCCAGGTCCATCAGAATTGATCATCATATAGTATTGTTATATAATGATCTCCTGGTCCTGCTCATTTCACTCAGCATCAGTTCATGTAAGTCTCTCCAGGTATGGTCAAGTTCTTAATGACTGTAAATGCTAAATAAAAGTTATATTTAATCCTAGAGGCAAAGGGGAACTACTGGAATTTATTGGAAATTAGAGCATGTAGATAGAGTTTTGTCTAGAATCAAGGAAACTTGAATTTTAAGGTTACTCAGTTACTGCCTCAGTTACTTACTAGCTATATGATCCTGGGCAAATCACTTAATTACTATTTGCATTGTTTTTTTGGTCTGTAAAATGGAAATAATAGTAATACCTATCTCCCAGGATTGTTGTGAGAATAAAATAACAGGTGTACCATATTTTGCAATCCTTATAAATGGTAATAGTAGTTGTAGTTTGCCTTATTGTTATTATTAATTTAAAGAAGTGATATGGTCAGACCTATCCCTTAGGAAAATCAACTTGGCAACTCCAATTAGGATGGATTAGAATGCGAAAAAAACTTAAAGCAGAGAGGCCAATTAGGAAGTCATTACAAATAATGCAGGCAGGTGGAGATAATGACTTCAATTTGATTGTGGTTGGAGAGAAGGGAGGATTGTAGATTTATATTTGGAAGGATATTTACAGGCCAGGAAGTTAAACTTCACACTTTACAGATGAGGAAACTGAGACCCAGAAAGGCCAGGATCACAGAACTAGTAAATATTTGAAGAGGATTTGAACTCGGATCTTCCTGATTTGAGGACCCACAGTCTTTTCACTTCACCACCTAGTTACTTTAAGAGGACACCTTGAAAACTCCCACCAGTAATAATCTGAGGGCCATTGATTATAGACAACAGAGCAGATTTTTAGTTCTTAGAAATTGATTTTACTAC
Source organism: Antechinus flavipes (assembly GCF_016432865.1). Classification (NCBI taxonomy): domain Eukaryota; kingdom Metazoa; phylum Chordata; class Mammalia; order Dasyuromorphia; family Dasyuridae; genus Antechinus; species Antechinus flavipes. The sequence goes on from NC_067399.1 coordinate 267,154,476, forward strand.
CTGATAATAGGTTACATTTATATAACAGTTTTAAAGTTAATAGAACATTTCACACAAATCTTATTGGTATTTTACAATAGCCCAATTTTGTATGTAATGAAGAATGACTCATTCAGGGGCACAGCAATAAGAAGAGAATTGCAACTCAAACCCAGATCTTCCACTAGTTTATTCCTCCTCACTGATTAAGCAAACACTAAGAACCTATATCTTTTAGGAAATTATTGTTTCCTGATATTCTTATCTCAGTTGTTGATAGGGTCTCCCACTGCTGTTTGGGGTGGGGGGGAGAGCTGCATCAAAGCTATCTATGTTCAGCCCATAGCTGCTGAAACTGACTTGAAACTTCAATATGGTAGAGTTACTATCTTCTGTGAAATTTTCTTTGGGTATTTGGGATGAGAGACTGAGGGGAAAATAACACAAAAGATTATTTTGAGGGGTTATGAAAAATGCAGAACACGCCTAGCAATAAGAACTGAGTAATTCTGAGCCTGCATCTTAGCTTAAAGCTCCAACTGTAACCCAATTCTGTGTTAGGATAATTTTATATAACCCCTGTTACATCTCAATTTATGGAAATAATTAGAGCAAATTAGATCACAGGAAAGTTTAATTAGCCAGGCATAGTTTTGCATTAAAGTTCATTTTCTGTGGAAATTAGAAAAGCCTGAGTAATTTGGTACTTCATTATATAATGATTTAGCATCATACATCAATGGGGGTTAGGAGCTGGTAACTGTGGATAAGGAAAGTGGATGGCCACATATTCAGTGACCCAGGACTGGAGGGAGAGCAATGAAATATTTTGGTTCTTACAGGGAAAAGAAAACCAAAGGACAGAACCAATGAAGGTCAAGAATCCTTTAAAGTCCATTAGAGACAGTAATTTCAAGTGCATTGAAATGCCAGTCTAAGTCTGTCTCTCTCACATTCTGACTAGTGGAGAGCACAATACTTGAGAAATTTAATAAGATAGATGAATAATCAGAAAGGTGGCATGGTGTTTAGAAAGAACATTTGACTTGGAGTCTTATAATTTGGATTCAAACACTATCTTTGTCACTTGCTGGCTCTGAAACCCTGGGCAAATTATTTAAGCTTTCAGCCTGCCTGCCTGCCTTCCTTCCTTCCTTCCTTCCTTCCTTCCTTCCTTCCTTCCTTCCTTCCTTCCTTCCTTCCTTCCTTCCTTTTTTTTTCCCCCTAGAAATTATATTTGCAATACTTATTTCATAGGATTATTGTGAAGAAAATACTTTGGAAACCTTTAAGTGTTATGCAAAAGTTAGTTATAATCAATACAATTTTTTCGCTGTATATTCTTATTCCATGACAATTTTTGTTGGAAAGAGACAAGATAATATTTGCTTACCTTCAATGCTCATCACATTAGGCTTCAGCACGAACATTTAGCATCTGCATATATAGGCAAATATTCTGGTATCAAGAAAGTCCCAATGCCTTTATTTTTCTTTTTAAAAAAATAATAATAGCTTTTTATTTTTCAAAATACATGCAAAGATAATTTTCAACATTCACCCTTGTAAAACCTTGTTTTTCAAATTTTTCTCCTTTCTTTTCTACTCCTCCCTCTCCTAGATAGCAAGTAATCCAATAGAGGTTAAGTATATGCAGTTTTTCTAAACATATTTCCACACTTACCATATTGCCTTAATTTTTCTATCATTGACATAATAATTTTCCATATATGATTTACTAGTCAAACAACAGACACATTATATTTAATCCATCTTATCTATCCAAAAATATCTGATAATGGTATTGTTATTTTAGTTTAATTTTGGTGAGTTAATTTGTATTAATTGAAATGGCATAATCTTTAAATTCAGTAGGAGTCAAACATTACTAAACATCAGTTTTTGAAAAGCATTCTTTAATATTCAAATGATATACAAGGTCTTTTTTTTTTTGTAAGTGAGCATTTTTGTAGAATTTTATATACTATAAATGTGTTAAGGGCCTGTTGTGTCTCAAACACCATGCTAGTCACTGCAGATACAAAATCCAGAACAGAACATTCCCTATTCTTAAGAACTTTACATTGTAGTGATGACATAAGCAATACGGCAGCTTTTGGACAACACTGGGGAATATGTCTTAAAAAGACAAAGAATTAATTTGAGTACAAATAGTAATTAGATCGGGTGCCATCTATTTTCACTGACACTTCCATTGTTCTTTTAATTAAGAGCAAGAAAATCTAGCCCTTATTTACAGTGTACTTGCTAGAAAACCATAGTGGTGCAGTGGCTACAGTCAAGACTCAATCAGTAAGACCTGAGTTCAAATCCTGTCTGAGACATTCGTTTTGTCCCCCTGGACAAGCCACTTAAAATATCTTCGTCTGGATTTTATATATTAAATGGAAATAATAGTAGCACTTATTTCATGTTGTCATGAGAATCAAAGGAGATAACATGTAAAGCGATTTATAAAAGTTGTTATTATTGGCAATCAGAATATCTGGAAAATTACTTTTTTCTTCTCCAAACTACCTTTTAGTCATATTTGAGCAGTTAAGGATAATGGGACTTAAAAATAAACTATTTACCACAAACATTTAGAGAATACATATTATATAACATGATTAAAATTAAGGACATAAATCTGGAAGCTATCTTCTGCCTATTAAATATCTTTGTCTTAGTAGGTTTGTCTTCCATCCAACTAAATATTTTCTAGTCCTTCTTGCAATTATAATGATCCAGAGTTCATGGCATGAACTACTACTACTATGCATCAATTACACACATTTTATACCACTTAGAAATAAATATTGAATGTTATAAAATCTTTTATATTCATGCTTTTTGAAGACAAATCTGTAGATCAGCCTTATTTATTTATGTACTACTGGACTTGTGATTTTATTGGCATAGAAAAAAACCACTGTCAATATACCTATAGAATAAAATATAATTTTTTTTGATTTGTTTTTAAAGTTCTAAACAGCCTGACTCATACTCAATTTTCTAGTCTAATTAAACATTGTTAATAATAATAACCAACATTTTTATTGTATTATGTGCCAGGCACTGTGCTAGGTAGGTCACTTTATAACTCTTATCTCCACTTGATGCTCAAAAACAACCCCAGGAGGAAGATAATTTTATTATATTCATTTTGTGTTTGAGGAAACTGCAGTAACTTGTCCAGTGTCATACAGTCTGTAAGTGTCTAAGGTTAGATTCAATCTCAGGTGTTCATGTAACTCCCCCATCTGCCTATTAAACTCTGTGTTCTCACCAAACTAGTCTATTCTCTCTCCCTCACATCTGATGGTCTAAGTCTGATTCCTCTGCCTTTTTACTACTATTCACTACCATTCTCCACCAATACCCTTTAAGGATTACACTTTTTCCCCTTACTTCAGATTCACAGAGTCTGTGTCTTCCTTTAAGATGATGCTCAAACACAGTCTTTTGCATAGTCTTTCCTGTTCCCCTCCACTGGCAGTGTCCTTCCGCAGTATAGCTTTCTACTTAATTAGTCTGCATATATATATTTTAGAATTATGCTTTACATATAATATATATATGTGTATATATATACATATATATTTATGCCTCTTCTACTAGAATATAAATTGATTACGAGGAGGTATGATTTCATTGTTTGCATTTTATGCAAAATCAATCAATATTTAATAAACTCCCACTATGTGTTAGACATAGTGCTAAGTACTAAGGATCCAAAAAGAGGCAAAGAAAGTCTCTGACCTCAAGAAACTCAGAATCTTATGGATTTATGTGCTAGTACCTGGCACATAGTTTCAAACTTATTATTTAATTTATTAGAATGTTTCCAGGGGCAGTTAGGTGGCTCAATAGATAAAGAGGGCTGGGACTGGAATTAGGAAGACCTGAGTCCAAATTTGATTTCAGATATGTACTAGCTTTGTGACTCTGGGCAAGTCACTTAACTCTGCTTGCATCAGTTTCCTCATCTGCAAAATGAATTGGAGAAGGAAATGGAAAACCATGAAAAACTCAGTGGGATCACTTAGAGTTGGACCTGACTGAAAATGACTTAACAATAAGATTTTCAGCCATGGGAATTCATAAAGACAAAGTTACAAAGAAACATAGGATGACAGCATTATGGATTTTAAACTGGATGTGGAGATTGAAACAGAAAAGCCAAGTGATTTTTCTAGTCTCACAGGCAGTAAGAAATGAGAAAACCAGGATTTGAAGCCAAGTCCTCTGATATGAAATCTAATACTCTTTCCATTGTATCATGTCTTTTCTTATTAAGAGTTCTGTTTTCCGGTTACATCTTTACATACCTTTGGCACTCATGCATTCAAATGCTGTTTTGAACATATTAAAGATGCATTATCAACACTGATGAGTTACACAATGGGGGCAACTCACTTGTGATGATCATGAATTGGCTGTTTTTCATTTCAAATTTCAAAGGTCATTTTTCTTTCTTTAACCCAGTGATATATAGAGCATATTGTTATCTCTGTGTTGAGAATAACCATGCTAATTAATACTAGCCCTAGATAGGGGTTTTAAAAGAAAATAGGATAGACCAAAATAAGTTATCCTGTGGGTAAGAACAATTTTAATAAGCATGGAAAATATTACACACAGCCCTGGTAATGTGCTCCTTGCGGCTGCTGACACTAAGGTCAGATGCAAGATATCTTTGATGGTAACAAAAATGTCTTTGGGCCAATAGCCACTTTTGAACAAAAACTTTTGGGAATTTTAAAAAATAAGTTTGTATTGATAGTTTCTCATCCTTTTATTAACACAGTAATCTCAAATATCTTCCCCTTCTCCCTCCCAGTGAACTTCCCATATTAAAAATAGTATTTTTAGGAAAAAAAAAACAGTGCAACTGTTTGATATATTGGAAAAAGTTTTAAAAAATTTACAGTGTGTAACATTCATGGTCTTCACTCTTCCATAAAAGGTGATTTGAGGGTATTTTCTTTATTCTCTTCATTCAAATCCTGGTTGATCTTTATAACTTTATTTAACTTTGTTTCTTATTTTTTGGTATTTAATTGTTCTTTCCACTTCCATTGCTGTAGTTATATGATATATTATTTTCTTGGCTCTGCTAACTTCTCTATGTATCAGTTCATATAGATTTTTCTATGCTTCTCTGTATTCATCTCATGCTTTACTTCCTTCAATACAATAGTACTGTACTGTGTTTATGTATATGTATTTTATTTATATACCATAATTTGTTTAGTCATTCCCCAATCAAGGGTCATCTACTTTGTTTTCAATTATTAGCTCTCACAAAATATTTTGGAGTATATGGGGGGATGTTCTTCTTTTGATGGCTTCCTTGTGGTATAAATTCAGTAACGGAGTAAGGATTCATAGAGTATGGACATTTTAGGTACATTATTTGCACAATTCCAGATTTCTTTTTAAAGTGATTGTACTATTTCGTAGCTTCACCATTGAAGTATTAGTGTAACTGAATTTTTATTTTTATTTATTTATTTAGATCACTCAGCATATTTACTACATACAAATATTTATAATAATATATTATCATTTAGTCATTAGAAAAAAGATAAAACTTTATTACCTTATGTATTTTCAATTCAAATATTGCCTAATTCTCCATTTGAGAAATATGGGTTTATTGTATTGGGGGAGACATAATGCACAAGGCAAAATATTTCTCTTCTGTTTTCTGGATTAAATGTTTATCGCACGTCTATGTCAGAAACTTAAGCCATTTGGATCTACTAGATAGGTAAGAACAGAAATATAACTTGATATTTGTGGATATAGGACTTCAAAGAAATTGGTCCCTAGACAAGCAGACTGCATTTAGATATGGTCTCAGATAAATCTCATAGATTCAAAACTAGAAGGAGCTTAACTTTAAAAATTAAATTTAACTGGGAAAGGGAAGACTTCACATAACTCAAAGTGACTAATAGGAGGCTTTTTGTGGGCCTATAAAGAACCTCATTTGAGCCTAGATGAGTAAAATTGAGGTAGAGGAAGAATGTAGTCAGGTATTTTTCTATTTCAATGAATTATTCTTGCTAATTTGGGATTACAGTCAGATTATTCTTCTTTGAAGTAAGACTATACTCCAGTACTATCAGTCCTCTTTAAAATTTTGGTAGGGGCAAAATCCTTATTGTCCCATCCTAATTATAGTTCTCAGTAAGAGAAAGTCTTACTTTGTACTTTTAGGGGGAAAAAAAACAGGTCTTTGGAAATTTGAAATCTTTCTCTAATAATTTGAAATCTCAATCAAGGATTGGATTAATAGATTCAGACTCTACAATAAATAATGTAATCCAGTCTCTACAATAAATAATAAAGAATAGACTCCACAATATGGTAGCCAAAGTATAGATACCAAAATATAGAATTCTAAAAATGATGACTTCATTTTTCTGTACCTTTTTCTTTGTTAAGTAATTTTGATGATAGAACACAATGAAACAAGATAGAGTTCAGGTACTTAAGATGTTTTCTAAGGACCAAATGCATATTAGTAGAACATAAAGTAGGACTGATTGGGACATAATGGTAGCATAGTAAAATAGCAGAAAGGAAGGATAGATTGTACATTAATTCATTTTCTACCTTAAAATTATTACAATGCGGCCACCAAAAATTGTTTCTAACCTATAATATGGTATAATTGATTCAACAAGTATTTATTGAGAACTTACAAATACAAGATACTCTGCTGGTTGCAATGAATGGATGAGAACAAACTAGAATGTTCAGAAATGTGAAGGCTTGAGAAGGACTCATAAAAAATTATAACATGTTATGCCTAACTTACCTGCAGGAATTCACTGAGCCAGAATTTCCCTGTGATGTTTATCCTATAAATAAATATTAGTTATATATTGAATTTGGAAAGTAACCTTAATCTTAATTATTCCCCAGTGATCCACATAAACAAATAGTTTGCCACCTCTCTGCAACAGACTTGGACAAACTGAAAATCATGGAGTTTTTCTAAGAATGCTTTGCAAGCTGTGTTAATAGGTCAGTGGTAGCTTCTGATTCTTATATTTTAGTCATCTCTTCCTCAACCTTGTCTCTTTTCTGTCATTTCCCAGATAAAATAACTTACTACATAGTATGGTGGTAGTATAAGCTAATAGAGTGTTGCTAAAACCTTTTAATTTCTAGTTAGTATTCCAGTATTTCATTGGGTCTATCATCTCATGGATATCAGCAGTCCTTCAGGTGAAGCAGATTGCAACTCATCTTTGAACCTTTCCACCCTATGAAACTCTTATCCATGTCCTTATTAATTCATTAAACATTTTGTGTCTCCATTAATTCATAAATAAACACTTATGTGTCAGGCACTTTGTCATCCACTGGGGATGAAAAATTTCCTGTCCTCAAAGAGTTTATATTCAACTGACAAATTTATTCCAAGTTGTCCACCAAACACCCCAAGGATCCTCTTCTGTTTCTTGTGATCTTAAAAAGGCCAAGGTCTTCCACTGCATCCTGGGCTATCTCCAGTTGTCTTGATCTATATCTTGTCACTGGACTCAGATGGCTCTGGAGGAGAAAAATGAATCTGGTGACTGTGCACAACCCTCTGTTGCTCAAATCCAATTCACTTGAATGTCATGGCATCATTTTCCTTATGTCATGGTCTTCTTTGATATTAGAGGACAAACAACAACAATGGGAAAAAGATATCTGTAAATGGGGCAGACCATCTATCTCTTGTTTCTGTCTATCAGGATGAGAGAGTCTTTTTTTAAAGTAACATTTATTTATTTACTGCTTCCCCATGATGCCTTCTTTTTATGTGTTTTAGACAATTCATACCTATCATCCAACTCTCCATCACCTTTGGCTGATCTTCAAAATAAGTTATGTAGAGAGATGTTGCACGACTTGAAATTATGCAATACACATGAAAAATAGTTTTGTTTTTAAAAGAGAAGTTTTTATTTCAAAGAGAACTTTGGGTCATCAAAAGAACTGTGTCATTTTCTTTTTTTTTAATTTTTAAAAAATATTTTATTTTATAATAACTTTATATTGACAGAATCCATGCCAGGGTAATTTTTTTTACAACATTATCCCTTGCACTCGTTTCTGTTCCAATTTTTCCCCTCCCTCCCTCCACCCCCTCCCCTAGATGGCAAGCAGTCCTATATATGTTAGATATGTTGCAGTATAACTATGTGATTTTCTAAAGTTAAATTCAGACCTCTTTTTTCCTTTCCTCAACTCTGGACCTTTTTACCATCTATAAAGAGTATTTATTACATAGATGAATGAGTTCTAAAGGCTGTCTATTTTGCTTCATATCACACCATATACACAGGCATTCTTTATCTATATGACTAAGAATTTTCATAATTAAAATCCAAGTAAATTTAGTGGCAATAAATGAAAGACATACTCACTCTAGATGTTTTCTTGACCTGTTTTGTTATCAGAGTGATAGAATAACACATATTCACAAATAAATAGAAAACTTAAATAGCGCAATAATTTGCACCATCCAACTTTTTTTTTTCAGTTATAGAATTAGAGAATTAAAGCTAGAAGAAGTCTTAGAGGTGATTAAATCCAACTTCCTCATTTTACATGTGATGAAATTAAGGTCCAAAGAAGTTAGGTGGCTTTCCCAAGATGATACAAGTAGAAGTCTGAGTGAGGAGTGAAACCCAGATCACTTCATTGATCACTGATCACTGATCACTGATATACTATCTGGTAAGGCTGGCATAAATAGAATATCGTGTCCTTATTCATCCTTCCATCCATTCATTAATTAAATAGATATCTATTGAATGCTTATTATATGCAAAATACCTCCCCCAAAGGAAAAGTCAATGAACAATGAAATAGTCAACAGGTAGGAAAGAACATAAAATTTAGCAAACTGCTAATATACATAATATATTACATATGTTGTATTACATGTAGTATACAATATAAACTACTCCCAGTTATATATTTATTCATTTAAAAAGTTGAAAAGGGACTTTGAAGAAACCAAATCTAAGGAGCTGAACAGGAGAAAGAAAGAGAGCAAGAGAGAGAGAGAGAGAGAGAGAGAGAGAGAAGAGAGAGAGAGAGAGAAAGTACAAAGAGAAAGAGAGAGGGGGGAGAGAGAGAGAGAGAAAGGGAAAAAGAGAGAGAGAAAGAGAGAGAGATTTAATACTTCATTGTATAATAATATATAAATTATTGCTAATAATTATGGGCATAATATTAATATAAATAAAATATCTAGAGTAATATCAAAACTTCCCAGATTTATTTTCATGGTAGGAAATGTAAATCATGGAATTGGATAAAATAAACCCCAGGGTTTATTATGAATATATGGCTCTAGACTATTTCTGTACTCCATGCAAAGTAAGCCCCTTGAGGACAAAGACTGTTTTGTCTTTATATCTTCAGCAACTACGTTAGTGTCTTGCATGTATTATTAAAGAAGGGACCCCAAACTCTCTAAAACTTCTTGAAGGAGAAAATCTCCTTCAACCTTACCTCAGTGAGGGACCCCGCCCTAGGGAAACAAACAGCTTCATTCTATTATCTAGGTGGGGTTGATTCAGTCCTGAGCTAAAAGAATTCCAACCATATTCAATTACATATCACCCACCAGCTTCTTTGGGAGGGGGAACAGGCCTTGCTTGCAGCCAAAGACTTTCTTATAAAAATAGCAATTAAAAACTCATTTCTTTGCAGAGGTTCTAAACATGCCATGCTAGGTTATGCCATGCTATGCCAAGAAAGTTTCTGCACACTGGAATAATATTCTTTTCCAGTGCTACCCTCTCTTTACCCTCACCTATTTCCCTAAAGAGACTTTATGCCTCTCTGTCAGGATTTCTAACCTTACTTCCCAATCCCTATAATAATCCTCTTTTATCAATCTAGGTTTTCAGTTTTGTAAATTCCTTTACAGAGAATCCCTATGCCACCAGAAGGGGGTTCCTCAAAACTCCCTACCCTTGCACCAAATCCAAAACTCTTCATTTGGTTCCCTGAACCCCGAACCTGCCACTAGACCTTATCATTTAACTCTCTGACCACCAGAAAATCTAATCTCATTTTGATTCCCTAAATCTAGACCTCATTATTTGGTTCCTTATGAGAGGGAACCCAAAAACCTAAACCTCATCATATTTTTGTTTCCCTGACCAGGAACCCCCAAAACTAGATTTCATTTAATCATATTTTTGGTTCCCTGACCAGTAACCCTAAAAACTAGACTTCACCTCATCATTATGAATTAATAAATGTTGATTGGATCTGAACATGATTAGGGGATTTTTTTTTAACGAGTAAAACTTTTCAAGGTTTAGGCAAATGTAGCTTTGTAGAATCAACTCAAGACTAGTTCTTTTTTAAAAAATAAATCTTCTAATGAATGCAAAACTATTTACACTTTATATTCTATCCCTAACATGTCAATTACTCTTGTATATGTGACATAATGTAATATGGTGAAAAGAACTTTGAATTAAAAGGAATGAAAATTATCATATTGGTCAACTCTGCTATTAGTTATCTGAATGCATTTTTGGATCTGTTTCTTCTGTACAAAACTGAAGCTAAATTAGAAAATCTCTAAGGTCTCTTCTAGTCTTATAATTCTATCATTTATGTTTATTGACTATTGCATAACTGAAATATTTGTATTTGGGTTTTTTGCTTAAAAAACATTTTTTCTAAGATAATGAAATCCTTTGGGATGAGGATCATATCAGAATAAACACTTAGGCAACTAATACAGTGACATCAACTCTGTGGTCACAATAAATATTTGCTGATGGACAACATTCAGAATTTTACATCTGGAGTACGCCTCTCTCTTTTCCAATCTTACATTCCAGTCTCACTGATATAACTAAAATAGCTTTTCACTCCAACCTTGAAAGTAGGGAGATGTATGCACTTAGAAAATATTCAATATTAGACAAGAACAATTTCTAGTTTGGGAATTATTTCTCTTTAAGTATTTCCTGTGAAAATACCTGCAAAAAACTCCAAAACAAATCAAAAGAACAACAAAAAACCAAAAACTAAACAAAATGAACTCATCAGAAAAATCCAATCATTTGTTGATTGATACCTCAGGCAAATCTTAATTTACTCAGGGGAACTTCTAGTGCTGTAATACAAATATTAAGATTATTCTTTCATAAAGGGTGGGAGTGAAATCATGCAGGAAATTTGAAGCAAGTATTAAATTATTCTTTTTATTAAAAATGCTCCATCCCCTTCCCTTTCTCTCTTCCCCATAGCCAACTTTTTGTTTTGGCTCCTTAACTCCATGAGTCACTGGACCCACTTCTCCATGCTACACAGAAGAAATATTGGCTGGCAGATTAATTTCTTTCCCGCTGTTCCATTATACATACATACATATATATTACATATATATACACATATATTTATATATAATATACACATATATACAAAGCTGCAATTTTACTATTTTCTATATGAAATGAATAATAATGGATGTTAATTATGTGCTCTACCAAAGGATAAGAACCACAATGATGTGTTTTAAATTTGATGCCTCTCTTCAAGTGCTTTGAAATTTCATGCCTCAGAGCCTGGCATCTTCCAAAATAAATAAATAAATAAATCTGGATCTAGTATAAAATTCAGAGAATTGAGTATTGTCTACTAAAGCAACAAGATTTACGAGAAATGTCTGGCTCAATTGCATTAGGAAAAAAAAATGATTTAAAAAAATTGTTTCCCTGCCTTTTAAAATGAAAACCATCTGCAATGAAAAATTTAAAATGATAAATCTTCTCCTTTCACACTACCACTGATAAATTGCTCATTTTCTTTTGGGAGGGGGGGGTGAATGGGGAGGGGAAATGAGGAAGGTGATGCAGAACACATATATTCATTACTAGTTTAAAAGACACTTGTTAAAAGAATCTATTTGTTCTCTTACTAATATCCTTAATAAGGAGTTATCAAACTTATAATTGAAAAGAGACTTTGGGAAATAACTTTTTGAAGCTAAATGTTAGCTTTTACTTGTTGCAGAGAGAAAAATAAGCTATTTTCTTTTGGTTCTTAATAATGTGGTGGCTTTGAGTCTTAGGGTAAATTTAAGGTATGTTTTACTTCACACAGCAACATTTTAAGTAGGAGTCTGTTTAAAATGAACCAGTTTATTCCAGACTATATTTCTGTACAATCTTGAAAGAAGAATCAATAAAGGATGTTTATCCATTACAGTCAACTTTTTACTTTGGCATATTCCCCTCAAATCCAAGCTCTTCCTGGAAATGGATCTAGAAATGGGGTACAGAAGAAAAAAATAATCAACCCATTCCTGATTTATTATTATTATCAATAATTGTTATTCTGCTCTTTCAGAAAAGAGAAAGAGGAAAGAAAGGGTTTTTCATTTTTATTTTTTAAAAGTACTTCATGTTTGTTGGCTTTCTTCCTTACTATGAAAACATTGCTGGAAGAGGATCTATGTATTTAGTTTATTTTGTCACAGATCCCAGCATAATCTGAGTATGACAATAACAACAGCTAACATTTATACAATATTTTAAGGTTTTCAAAACATTTAACATATATTATTCCATTTAATCCAGTCATCAACCCTGTGAGCCTGGTACAATTATTCCCCCCCCCCCATTTTACAGATTAGGAAACTGAGGCTAAATTAAGTAACTTGTCCGAAGTCACACAGCTAATGCGATTCTAATTCTTCTTTGTCCCATGTGACATTCTACTTATTGTATAATGCCAGCGAATGGCATAAAACTACTCTCCAGTCTCCACAATTCTGTGTTTATTAAACTGTAAAGGATCAATTCTGAAATATATTGCTTTGAACAAGAAGGAGGTTAATGATGATTTCCATACCTCTCTTTAAAAAATAGGCGTACCTATACTACTTGGGAAACATATGAGAGTTTAATTTGGAAATCCAGGTGCTGACTTTCCAAGTCACAAGTCAAAGTAATTGTTTCCTAATGCAACCTGGCAGTGCCATTGAGGGCGGATTATACTGAACTGCCATCCTGAGGTGTTCCAAGCAAGTGACAAATCCTTAACAGCTAGTCTCTGGATCTCTCTGAGTGAGCTGGTTGACTGCTTCTGGAGGAAGACAAGAGAAGAGAAGAGCTTAGATGCAGCTGCTGCTGTATTTAATGACTGACATTGTCAATGTTATGCTGTGGGGATGGCTGCTGCAGCTTCACTCTCACTCCTCTCCTCATGGGTGTTGCTATGGGTACCAGCTCAGAGGTGTCATAGGGGAAAAAAAGGGCTGGGGGAAAACTGATGAACAACAGAACGAGATGAAGGTTCTATGATGGTGTAACACTATGAAGGCATCCTTCCCATGTGAGCAGGTATGTTGGATTCTGCAACAGAAGTGCATTAAATATGGAAAGGAGAAGAGATAGAGGCGGAGAACTGGTCAAATCATCAAGAAAGTACATGGAAAAAAAGCATTTTTCAACTGTGGTATCAGCCTTAATCTCCATAAGGGGAGTAATGTTGCCAGATCTTTAGTACTAGGAATCCAATTGATGTATTGCCAAATGCCCTTGCAAATCATATATATGTATATATATATGTGTGTGTGTGTGTGTGTGTGTGTGTGTGTGTGCATAATATGTGTAAGTGTAAATATAATATATATTATATATATATATATAATGTGTGTGTGTGTGTGTGTGTGTGTGTGTGTATGTGTGTTCTGTAGGACTGTTTCTGTGGCAGAGCAAAACTTAGGAAAGCTGTTCATTATTTTAAAGACTGCATATCCTTGTACATTCATTCTAACTCCTGCTGTTTTTCTTCCATGATCATTGATCTTATGGGGTTACTGACACTCTAGTATTTGGCTTCTGATTAAATATCAAGATAACAAAAACCCCAAATACATTCATCAACATTAGCTAAATGCCCTCTCCTGGTGTACTTTAGCCTTTTAGAACTGGACAACAAAATCGCAGGATTACATTTGAACAAATAGTCGAATTTCAATGATTATGTGCAAATGTCAGATTCCTTTGCAGCAGAACTAGAAAAGTGACATTGTCTAGTTTCCCAAGTTTATATTCCACTTATTAAAATGGCATAAACAATGCTGAGATGGAGAGGAAATTTTTTTTACAATCCCCTACTAGTGTAATTATAGAGTTTGTGTACATATTTGTAAAAGGAGTAATTAAAATATTACTCTGAAAAAGTATAACAAGTTGCCCCTCCCTTTCACCACCACAGATTAGAGATAATAGAATTCTACAAGTTATGTGCTTTACTCTAAACTTCATTAATCTGGCCCGATGAGTTTGCATACTGAGCACAATACTATAAGACGGTGTTGGTTTTTTCCCTCCTGCACTCATTACATTTCACTCTCTACTCTATCATTTTAAAATCCTAGGTTGTTGCTAGGAATGTCAGCCAGAATAACATTCATAATTTGAAACCACTGCCCATTATTTTCACACATATATCATATAACTGTCACCAGACACCAAATTCTAGAATGATTTCCCCAAACTCAAGAAAGACCAGTGCTGGATACCTTTTTTAATGTTTTTTTTTTTACTAAAATCATACAAGAGATCTTTTAGTCTTGACCTCTCTCTCTCTCTCTCTCTCTCTCTCTCTCTCTCTCTCTCTCTCTCTCTTTCTCTCTCTCTCTCCTCTCTCTCTTTACAAAAATAATATAGTAAGGAAACTTCTTAAGTAATCATATATAATAGTATTGAGGATCTCAAGCACTGATTTCCTTTTTTCCAGATATGGTTCATGATATATTTTATAACCTACATGAGCAGCAAATATGTATCAAATGCAATTAGGTCCATGAGTCTGTTGTGAAGATTGTAGAAACAGAAAAAATATACTATCAAATGAAAATGTAAAAGTCATGAATTCATGGATAGACCCTCTCTTCTATTATTTTAGGATTCAACTTGTGACCTGGATTTAAGTTACTCTTTGTTAGCTCATTTTATTCCTATTCACGGGTAATTCTCTCTTTTCAGTCTACTTGTTAATGGGTTACTTAGATTTCATATTGTAGTAAAGAAAAAAATAATTTAAATAGAAACAATACCAACAAGCAGTTTCAAAAGTCTATGGCTTTAAGCATGATAATTGTGTTCTTTTAACCCTCTAGGATCAGGAAATTGTAAATCCAGCCTAGTCCATGCAACTCTCCTTCTGCCTGATATTAATCTAAGGAAGCTACCACAGAGACAGTTAGATTTCAGGAATGGAAAAATCACTTCTACTTGACACAGAAACTCTATACTTCTGTGATAGGGGTGTGACCTACCTAAAATCAACAGAGTATAGATATCATATTGACCTTTTTTTTTTCACAATGACTTTAAAAGCAAGGCACCAAGTAAAGAATTCTCAGCATTTTTTTTTAATGGCTATTATATTAGTAGTCAGCATCTTAACTTGGTGAGGAGAAATCTCAGCTTCTAAAATCCATGGAGGAAACAGCACATCATTCTATTTTTTTAAGTGGATAGAGAGCTGGCCTGAGTGTTAGAAAAATATTGAAGTCCGATCAGTGACATACTCTCTGGCTCCTATTGGCTCTTCCATACTAAACAAGTCACTTATCTTTCTAGATCTCCAGGAAACTAAAAATTCTAAGTGGTTGAGCAGGTCTGATATACGTTGTAGTTATAATGTTCGGGCTAGCTTTCTGGAAGTCCTCTGGATGGGCCTTGGTCTCAGCAGGATAGAAATCATGAGAATGGTTTGGAATAGAGTCTAGAATCTTTATTGTCTCTTTCACATCTCCTTTACATCACTAAAGCATACTGATTATGTGTGAACTAGAGAACCATTACATCACCATGCTAAGTACTAAGTATATATGTGAACTAGAGAACCATCATCTCACCAATTCCACTGAGTTAACACCTTATTATAAGTATCCTTGTTTCAAGTATATTTCTCCAAAGTTCCAGTGTATTGTGAGCTTACTCATTAGGAATTCTGTACCAATAGATTCATAAATCTTCCCCCATCAATCAGTCCTGATCCCCCAATCAACTTTGATTTAGACACAGAAGAAATAATTTCAATTGAATATTAAAGGAAAGGAGAATCTTGATTTAGTGGAGAGGAGGAATCAGTCTGCCTTCAGTATGGAACCCAACCTGAATAAATACTTAAAGCTAGAAGAAGAAAGATTCTCATTATGAGGAAAGGGGAAATTCTTCTGATTGGAAAGGCCAGAAGTATACCAAAAAGTAAAAGTAAGTAATTGAATATACAGTACAATTAATAAAGGAACTCTAAGCCTTTGGTAGGTTTAAATTTTTGTTACTTGTCTACTAATTAGGAAACATGAGCTCTATCAATTTAAAGTGAGTAATTTGCTCTTATTTTTGCCTATAGTGTGATAGCAGATCATAGATTTAGAGCTAGGAGTGAGTGAGTGCTGTCATTTTGCAGATGAGGAAATCAAGGCCTGAAAAGGTCATATGACTTTTTTTAGGATACACAGAAAGAGGAAGAAAGAGAATTTTAATCAATCAGTAAATATTTATTAAGTGCAGACTATGTGCCCAGCAAAAGACTGTTCTTGCCCTTAAGAAGTTAGAAATCCAAAGGACAACACAACATGCAAACAAATATGTACAATCTATATTCGGATAAATAGGAAATAATTGATGGAGTTTTTCCCCTGACTCTTTTATTTAATGTTTCCTAACTTTGATCTATAGGATCTGGTCATTTTATATAGCAGAATATTTAATTCTATCTTCTATAAGTTTTCACAGTACATCAGACTTTTGTGGTTTGGGCAGAGAATAAATATTTGTGCAATAGTAACTAGTATAGTTACATTTTTAAAGTTGCTAAATGTGTTTCATTTCTTGACTTCCATTGATTTGAATACTGTGTACATCTAGAAATGAATATGGATCCACCTGGAACTATTTCTTCCCTTATTTTGAAAATATAGGATTGTGGAGTTAAAGCAGGTAATTTTAAAAAATGGCATTTGTTCATTTCTATACATGTTGCACAAGCCTCGTACCAGGAGAGTTCTTTTTCTGGGAAGGAAGTTGGAACTATGCCTCTTAAATCACAGAGAAATCAGGAAAGATTGTATAGATTGATCCAGAGTGGAATATGAACCATAATAATCGTTTTTGCTGTACCATCAACATCGCAAATTTAAATAATTTTGAAAGACTTAAGAAACCTAGTAACTCATGGTCAGAGGGGCTAATGATATATAATGCTATCCTTTTTCTGACAGAGAGGTAATGGACTATTATGTAGAAGGAGCCTTAAAAAATTTTTTTGATATCACCAATCTGGGAATTTGTTTTAACTATACTTATTTGTTATGAGGATTTTAAAAATAGTCCCCTCCCCTTGGTGGTAGGGATAAGGAAATGGGAGGAAGAAATAAAAGTTTGATAATTTTTTAAATGTAGAAAAAAGAATATACTTTCCTTGAAGATACATAATTTTTGCCTTTATGTTCCCAGAATCTATCACAGTGCTTTATACACGCACTGAATTAAATGGAATTATTTTATCCAATGTTATATTTTTATGTTATTAATAGCTCAACATTGGTGTTTATCTAGTACAGAAAAACAATACCATTCATTATTATCAACGATAAGAAATGTATTAATAATATCTGGGAAGCACCTAGAGAGGTAATCTAATTTACCTCATAACTTTGGTAATGAAAGTGAGACAGAGAAATGGAAAAAAATATGAATAGATATGAAGTCAAAAGACCTGGGTTTTAAACCTACTTTTATAATTTTGAAGAAAAAAATTGTGATTTTAGACTCAATTGCTAGGAATAATTGATGGACTCTATATATCTGAATATAATGGAATATTATCATTCTATAAGAAATGATGAACAGGCTGATTTCAGAAAAACCTGGAAAGACCTACATGAACTGATGCTAAATGAAATGAGCAGAACTAAAAGAACATTTTATACAATAACAAAATTATGGGATGATCAACTCTGATGGACCTGGTTCTTCTCAACAGTGAAGTAATTCAAGGCAATTACAGTAGACTTGTGAAAGTGCCATCTATATACAGAGAAAGAACAGTGGAGACTGAATGTGAATTGAAGCAGAGTAATTTCATCTTCCTTTTGTTGTTTATTTGTTTTTTTTTCTCCTTTCTTGTGTTTTTTTCCCTCTTGATCTGATTTTTCTTGTGCAGCATGATGAATATGGAAATATGTTTAGAAGAATTGAATATGTTTAACCTATACTGAATTATTTGCTATCTATGGGAGAAGGAGAAGGGAAGAGAGAGGGGGAATTTGAAGCAAAATGTTTTGCAAAGGTGAATGTTGAAAATTATCTTTGCATGTATTTGGAAAAATGCTCTTAAAAAAAGAATATATATATGTGTGTGTGTGTGTGTGTGTACCTGATATATTTCTAACCTAGAGGAAAAGATGGTCAACTTGCAAAATCTTTCATACCTTCTAATGTGACTTTCCTCTACCCAAAATTTCACGTAACATTCATGAAAATTTTGAATGAAGAAAATATTGTTTGATCAATCATTTTCAGTCATGTCTGACTCTTCATGACCCCATATGGAGTCTTCTGGAAAAAGATAATAGAATGGTTTGCAATTTCCTTCTTCAGTTGATTTTTCAAATGAGGAGATTGAGGCAAACAGGAAAATGAGTGTTCCTGACTTCAAGATTAGCACTCTATCCACTGTACCATCTAGCTGCTAAGAAAAGATTATAGCATGTTAAAATATAGTTTGGGGTTAATATCTCAGAATAGTCACCACTAAGTTCCTTTTTGGACTCCTTTCCTTTAAGAATTCCTTCCTGTGATCAATATTTTAATCTTGAATTTCAAAAAAGGACTGACAATCACTCTATGTAGTGAGGGGCTAGTCATAGCCTCTAAAAGTTTGGTTATCACCCCTTCTTCATTTGAATATGCTTCCAAGCTTCTGACTATTTAGTGACCTTAAACATGTCCTTTAATTTTTCTGGGTTCCATTTTCCTCCTCTATAAGAGGAGAGTGTTGGCTCTAATGACTAAAAAGTTATCTTCTATATGTTCCTAATACTAACTAGTAAGAATTTCTTTAGCATACTAGATAAGATGATTATGTAGTATCTGCAAATTGTCTTGAATTTTTCTTTTACTCAAACAGAAGGTCAGTGTTGACTTCAATGTGTCATGATGGTAGAATATGAGCTTGTCCTGAAATATGGTTTCTAGACAACAGTAAGGATTTTTCTACAACCATTAGATATATAAACACATATAAAGGAGTGTGCATATATGTATGTGTGAATGTACACACACATATGCATTTATGCATATGTCAACCACTGCATCTGGAAAGAGATATTTGTGTTTGTAGATATTTGGTCCAGTGTTCCTCTCCAAATGTAAATTTTTACTCTTGAAAGCAAATTTCTATATTTGCATCTCTCTCTCTCTCCCTCTCCCACCCCTTCCCAGTTGTTTTGCCAGTTGGTGTATTTCTCTGCTTATTTCCACATTCTTATTCCTCTGCAACAACCCCCATGAAGTGGCGCTGAAAGATCGTGTTAGCACAGTTTCATAATTTGAAATACCACAAGTCTGCATTTTTCCCTTTCTTTTTCTTTTTTTTTCTTTTTCTTTTCTTTTCTTTTTTTGGCCATCTTGGGAGCGTCACAGGGCTGAGAGGATGGAAATCTTTTGGTAATTATACCAGTTTGTATTCGTCTCACATTTGGGACCAAATACAAATCAGATCCGCTCTTTCTTACTGTGAATATTCATAAAAAAGAAAAGTGCCAATTCTTGGCTATCCATGTATGGAACCAAATATGTTAATGAATCTTTAGAGTATTCGATATATACATATATGTATATATGAATATATGTATTTATGCTCACTAATTTTGGTTATGTCCTCTTTGCAATTTGTTTGTTTAGTATAGGGTTGCTGTTATAATGTGTTAATAAGCTGCTGAAAGCTTGGCACCTATTACTTGAAATGACAGCTATGTTAGAAGCCTATTAACACTCCATAGCAGCAGCTCTACAGCTACTAGAAATGAATTTCAAAGAAGGTAAATGAACAAAAGCATTTCATAACTCTAAGGAAAGCAATGCCCTGCCCAGGCCCATATATATTTAGGAAATTGTACAGTATATAAAATAAAAGATCTCCTCTACTTAAAGAAATACCGGAAGAAAATATTTGGAGAAAGGAAAACTACCCTAAACAACCTTGAAGACAGGAATCTAAAGGATCCTAAGCAATATTTCCTCTCTTTGTTTCTATTGTATTCAAACTAGAGCAATGTCAAACTTAGTTAAAGCAATAATACATTCACTTTTCTCTTCATGGGAAAAAATTTTAAGTCTGCCAGGTTTGGCTCAAATTTTTCCATGGTCTCTGATCTTGGGAATAAATTATTTGCTACTGTTTTACTTTCTTTTTTCCTTTTTGTGAGGCCATGCTCTTCACAAATCAATTTATATTACATTTCATTTGTTTGCAAAAAATTCCCATTGAGATTTTCCAAAATGATTCTAGATATGCCAATAGGATCACAAGAAGAGTCCAGAGTGAGGTGTTTTTCTTTCTTTCTTTCTTTCTTTCTTTCTTTCTTTCTTTCTTTCTTTCTTTCTTTCTTTCTTTCTTTC
Source organism: Antechinus flavipes (assembly GCF_016432865.1). Taxonomy (NCBI): domain Eukaryota; kingdom Metazoa; phylum Chordata; class Mammalia; order Dasyuromorphia; family Dasyuridae; genus Antechinus; species Antechinus flavipes. Next base: position 267,175,150 of record NC_067399.1, read on the forward strand.
TTTCTTTCTTTCTTTCTTTCTTTCTTTCTTTCTTTCTTTCTTTCTTTCTTTTTGGCAAGATACTGAGGAGAAGTAAGAAGTCCAATATTTACGTGTTAAGGGTTGTGATATTGTATAAATCAGATGAAATACTTACATACATATTCAGAGTGTTTTGAAGATCTATGTAACAAGAACCATGAAACAAATTTGTAAGCTTGATTTATGATAGGAAAGTGGAAATCCTGGACAATGTTTCTACATTGTTTTTGTTTTTTAAGATTTTTTTTTTAATTTACAAAACTAGGAGCCAATAAAGGATATGGCATTTCACCCACAAAAGCCAAATGGTTTCTATCACCTTTCCTTTCCCATAATAGTTCTATGTCCTCCATATTCTAGAAGATTTCTCATTTGAGGAACTCAAAACACCATCATATCTTTTAGTTAGAACATTTTTTGTTCATTATGCTATTCATTAGTTTTCAATGTATGACTCATAAACCATCTGCAAAGAAACCCAAACATAGCTTGGAAAGTATTTTGAAACAATGGAAAACAGGTGGAACATAGATAATACACACACACACACACACACACACACACACACACAGAGGTATGTGTGTGTATATATATATATGTATGCATGCCTGCCTACTGAGTCCTCTTGCTTCCCTTATTCACTGCTCTCTCTATATAGTTTAGGGTAGATTACTAAGATGTTGGAAAGGGCTATTCAATTCATTTGAAGAAAAAGGAAGCACTTTTTCAATAGAAACCTGGTAATAAAATATGCTTAGAATGGAGCAAAGATGAAATCTGAAAAACTTCATGTGAAGGAGATTTTGACAATAATTAGCAATGTATTAAATGTTGCTCTCTAGCATTCTACCAATCAATTTTTTCTCTTCATTGATACTTTCCCACAAAGATAGTAAATGTGGATAATTAAAATTATTTATACAAATGTCTCAGTTCCACTATAGATTATATGTTTCATGAGTATAGTCATTTGTAGTCTAGAGTAAATCCAGAAAAGAAAAACCAATGGAATGCTTTGGTAAGTGTTTAGCAATTAGTTCTCCAAAAAGCATAGGATAATTTTAAATTTAATCTTAATTATTTACATTTTATCCATCTCTTTCTTAAGTCCAAACAATGAACAAAACAATAAATCAGTCCCTGATTAGTATCAATAGCTGGTTTCTGAGATAGCAACAACAAACACTGAAAATTTAACGATTGATTTGGCAGATATTTTCTGGCTTTAGCACATTCCTAGAAGGAGTCTGAGACAATAAAATCTCCAATGAAAGAAATGGGTTGGGATATTCAGCTTAGAGAAGATTTAGAAGAAAATATAAAAACTTCCATAAAATTTTGTCAATTTTCACATGGAAGAGTTATTTATTTTGTTTCACTTAGTTCTATAAACAGACCTAATTTCAATGAGTAGAAATTGCAAAGAGGCAAATTTAGTTTTTGTATAAAGACAAAAAATTCTTAATTAGAGCAGTTCCAAAATAGTAGGGACTGGAACTTGGGAAACAGCATGTTTTTTCTTGACCTGATCTTCAAATAGAATTTTGTTGTTGTTGTTGTTGTTCAGTAATTAGAGTAATGACTGACTCTTTATGACCCCATTTGTTTTTACTTGGCAAAGATACTGGAATGGTTTGCTATTTTGTTCTCCAGCTCATTTTACAGATGAGAAAACAGGGTTAAATAAGTTGCCCAGGGTCACACAGCTGGTAAATATATGAATCTTGATTTGAACTCATATCTTCCTGACTACACTCAGAGCTCTAATTACTGTACCACCTAGCCAACCTTAAGTGGATATATATCCACTTATACATAGATGAACATTCTAGTTAGCCACTAATGGTTCTAGGTCAAGCCCTATTTGTCATTGTTTGGGTCCTGATTGACTCAAATAGAATGTAAATAGCAATGATTTCAGCTTTGACCAGAAGCCCTGAGGGTTTCCCTCCCAATTAATTAATTTATTTAGATTTTAGGTGTGGAAGTTAGGTAAAGGAAAAGATTCTTTGAATCCATTGCTACCTATCCTTCATCACTGAATGGATGTGGCTTCAGTCAAACTGAGACACTTAAGGCCAAAGTCTTCCATTTCTTCAGGATCATCTCTCCTGGACCCAGAAGATTCTGGAGGAGAAAGTGAGGCAGGTAACTTTGCAGAATGCTTCTTCACTTGAATCCAGTTCTCTTGCATGTCATGATATCATCTCCCTGATGTCATGGTCCTCTTTGAGAATGAAGGACAAACAACAATAATGTAGAGAGAATTCTTGCTTACTTTTGGCTTAGACTGATGGCACAAGATTGATCTTTGTGAGATTCTTTGCACAGTTCTCACTCATCTTTCTATTATTCTCAATGCTTAGCAAAGCATTATGGATGTTCAATAATCATTAATGTTGATAACCTTTTAAAATAACATATATGTGCATGTATATTTGTATATACATATATCTATATGTACATGGAAACATACATACAGATAGATAGATATGGTCTTTTAGTTATAAAATGTATGAAACAACTTACATACATTATCTTACTTGGTCATTACAAAGGTTTTAATAGCTCCAGTTTATAAATGCGAGACTATGTAACTTGGATATGGTTTTACAGTAACTGGAAAAGGCAGAATTTTAACTAAGTTCTCTCTCAACTCCAGGGTTAGTGCTCTTTCTACTGTACCATATTACCTTCTAAAAATCACTACTGGATCAAAAAATTGCTTTCTGAAACACTGAACATTTCAGTATGGCCATAGTTTTAAATATTTAATAAAGATGTAGCTAGAATTATGATTTAACTGGTGTGATGAATTCTCAGTGAGGCAAATTCTACCAACGAAGATCTATAAGTCAATTACAATTTAAAATCTTAGAGACTTGCCTTATAGCATTGTTCATTGATTTGTGTAGATTCACACAACAGTTGTTGTTGTTGTTTGTTTTGTTTATCAAAAAATAAAAAAAATAAAAAAAACCAACAAGCAAACAAAAAAACCCCAAACTAGAGACATTATGGGATAATGTCTTGACTTGCATGTTGATTAGATTGAAGTGAGGGAGAGTTGCACAAAGTTATCAAACTCATTATCTTTTCCAGAGTCATTCATGCTCAGTGGCAAGACAAAAGTCAAGACTACTAGAGAGAGCTCATGGTACAGTGTATGACTTTGGCATATTCAACCTGTGAGCAAGCTTTAACTCCTCCACAATGCCTGCCCTCCTTCATGGACATTGGAACAAATTGCTCTCATCTGCCCATTCCACTGAGGTAAGTCTTCACATGCTTAGAGGAGGCGTTCCCCTAACTCACCAATAGGTTTGAGGCTTGTTGGTTACCCTCAACCTTGTTTAGCCCATCTGCCAAGATGATTGTACCAGAGTGTGGTTATTAAGCATGCTACACATGGAGAACATGTGAGAGTTGGGTGAAGATGGACACCAAAACAGATAAGCAGCCCTAAAAAGTGCTCCGCAAGCCATCACATCAGAGGTGCTAGTCCTCTCTGAATACCTGATCCACCCCTCCATACCATAAAAATGTGTGTCAGAGGTGAGATCTGAGCTCAGCTTTTCAACCCACAATTGTTGTAAAATGGTCACCTATATAGGTATAGAAAATCTTTGATAATCACAACACTGGATTACCCAGACCATCCTTTTCCTTGAGTATACAGAATAAAGGACAATTTACTGCAGCATACAGTGATGCTGCATTCATTAGGAATTTTTAAAGCTTACATTTAGAAATGCTAATTGCCATTTATTTATAAGCTGCCAAACAGTGTAATGTGCTGAATTTAAGTAATAAAATAAAATCTAAACACTAACAAAAAATAAAATGCAAAATTATGTTACACCAATAATTTCAATGTTGTATGAATGGCTTATTTTAATGCCTAAATATTTCTTCTCCCTCTACCCTGGTGTGAGGTTTGGAAATTTGAGGGTTAGAAAATGGAACTGCTCCATATTGAAACAACTGAAGTATAATTTTTTGGATTTCTTTATTTTACTTGCTATTTTTTGCAACATGGCTAGTACCAAAATCCATTTTACATGATTTCATATATATCATTAATATCATATTGCTTATCTTCTTAATGAGTGGGGGAAGGATTAGAGGGTGAAAGAGAATTCAGAACTCAAAATTAAAAAAAAAGTTAAAAAGAAATAATTAATAAATTTACTAAAAGATGTTTTGAAATTCATAGAGATTTTTAAAAAATGAATTACCCAAATCCTGAACTCATTTTCTTCAGTGCTGTATGATTCTATTGACTTTACTAGAAAATTCTCATGGTTGATCATCTCAATTCCTGGTGACTGCCAAAGGAGGATAATATATGTTTCCTGCCTTTTAAATAATTAAAATTTTTCTCTTCAAAAATTTCATTAATAAAGGCAGATTGTCATTCTTGATGGTCTCTGTGAATTCAACGAAAATGGTGATAGAAAATTAGATTTTGTGAATAGTCTTCTTGAGTGAACTGCTGGATTTCCTTAGTGCTTCCTTAGGGATAAATGTGCAATACCTTCTGAGAAAAAGAAAAGTTTCTTCATCTCTAGGCATTTTCCAAACTTTGTGGCCAAATCTCAATTACATTCCTAACCAAGCTTTGGTTTCCTTCTGTACCTTATGCATCTTCTTCGGGCCTGGAGCTCCCTTGGATATCAAAGAAAGCTTCTTGTACAGAGGGGATACATAAAGGGGCAGAGGAGAATGAGAATCTGACCTCATGTTATGCCATTGCTACAGAAAGCTGGGAAGTTAAAAACACTTACTAAATAATTCCCTTTAAATAAGATGAGAAATGATTTTTTTTACAGTTAACAGTTAGATGCATCATGATTAATGTTATCAACCTTGAGGGCAAACTCTGCCTGTTTAGTATGAATTTTTTATTTCTGTGTTTCAAGTGAAAAATATCCTGGGGTCTTTTTGAATTTCAAACAATTAGTCCAAAGCCAAAATGTATTAGGTTAATTGTATATTTTTAATCTAATTTTAATATTGCTTAGTTCTGAAATTGATAAGATGGCATTTATTTGTGCTTTCATAGGGGATAACGACCTTTATTGCATTTAAAAAATATTAACTCTTAATGCCAAAAGTCTAGGAAAGAAAAAAATTCTAAGAAATGCATGAATAGAAAGGACTGGGGAATGAATGTTTTCCCATATGGCCTGAGCCCCTCTTGCTTTTAGCATCCTGACCTTCATATGGTGCTCCTTCCTTCCTTTGGGAGAAAATTGAATCAGATTCCAGAAAGATAAGCTAAACAAGATCTTTGGTGGGAGGAAAGAAAAGAAGATGAAGAAATATTAGGTAGAATCAGGAGCAAAAAGAAACATCAATATTTCAAGTGTAGATGACAAGTCTAGGTTAATGACCAACTGATTAACATAGTCAGTGATTAGCAAATGAATACACCATGACTACACTGACAATTTTATTCTTATCCTAATGTTATTTATTTAATTTAATAATAATTTAATTGTTTCTCCTTTCATTAGATGCTGTGATTTCAATATTTCAATGGGGGTAATTCATTCCTGTAAATATCTCCTTCATTCAAAGAAGACACCCAGCCAGACATCTTTTCACTTTGTAACAGGCTACATTCTAGATTCTATCCCCATCTCCATCCCTAACAAGGTACGTTGCAGCATGTTTCAGTTTCCTTTTATGTGTTACCTTCCCCTATTAGAATATAAGCTCCTTGAGGGCAGGGATTGTCTTCTATTAGCTCACATTTGTATTCTTAATGTTTATTGCCTTGAATAAAACCTAGCAAGCACTTATCTATTTGTTGACTATTATCTATGTCCACCCCAGTCTTGCCTGGGAAACATCTACCCACATGTTGAGGAATTTCCTCTAGATATTATTATATGGATAATGTTGAAGTACACTGCCAAGTTCATTCATCACTACTAACTATGGCTACATGATTAGCCTACTATCTTTACTAACCATGTTTGTTTCTGATCATATCCTCTAAGCCATTTTATTCATTCTTCTCTTTGTTAGTAATATACTGTAGTTTATTCAAATCTATCTTGTAACTCTCCATTATTTTTTAAATGATTTACAATCTTAAGGTTTTCAGAGAGTGTCATATTCCAAGTCTTGCAGCTACATAATATCACTGTAAGAACATTGATTTTTTTTTTTTTTTTAAGTGAGGCTTTGTTTAAGGAAGATGGTTGGGGATCACCAAAAATATTGTTCACTTTTCAAAAGGCAATGCATCATGCTGCCCCCTCCTCAACTTATTCTCCATTTTCATTAATTGTCTAAGATAAATGTATTGATTGATTACAAAAATATGCAAGAATGTGCTGAAATTAGTTGATCCATCTCTAGAGCTGATTGTTAAATCTTCACTGTGTGCACTTTTACCTTGGAAATTTGCAAAAGCTACTAATCAGAGCTTGATTATTGTTTTGAATATTGTATAGGCTTTAAAAAATGATGAAGAAAATATTAGTAATGTAGATTAAACTTTAAAAAAGTGTCCTGCAAACATTTCCCCACTAGACCACTTCTTAATCATTTACCAGAATATCAGATATAAGTCAAGATTATAATCAGAATTGAATATCACCTCTATCCAAATGAAAAAAGGCTATGAAAGAATCCATATATAATCAAGTAATAGCATTTAGACTTCAAAGGCTATCTGGTCCAATCTATAAATGACCAAAAATCCTTTCTAGTCTATCACTGATGAGTAATCATCCAGTGTTTTCTTTAAAATTTCCAGAGAAAGAGAACTATTCTCCAAGGTAGTCGCCTCCTTTTCTGAACATTTTTGAGTGTTTGGGAAATTTTCTCTTACATTGAGCTTCAATCTGTCTCTCTGCTTTTTCCTGGTGAGGCCAAGGAAAACAAGACTAATTCCTCTTCCATTGACAGCTTTTCAAATAATCCAAATGGGGCTTGGTCTAGGACCAACTGGAGCCAATTAGAATCAGATTGGTTTTTTTAAGGCCTGGTCCTTAAGAAAGAAATTTAGCCAGTAAATCCCAAGATATCTTGGGAGGGTTCAGAGGTGCAAAAGGGAAAAAAATACTATTAAGAGCATCTGTAGTTTATTAGGGTATGATACCCTATGTGGATAGGAGGAAAACAGGGAAGGAGAGAAGGAAGGAAGGGAGGGAGGGAAAGAAGGAACAAAGGATGGAGGGAAGAAGGAAGGAAGGAATGAAGGAAGGAAGGAAGAAAGGAAGGGAGGGAGGGAGGAAGGAAAGAAGGGAAGGAGGGAGGAACGAAAGAATAGACTAGGTGAAAGAGGAGATCCTTTGCCTCAATTGCTGCCTAGCCTTAATTTCTGAATGGCTACAACCTCAATCAAACTGAGACCTGTTGCCAACCTTAGCTTAAAAGGCCAAAGTCTCCCCCACTTAAATGTAATTCACTTGCTTGTTTAGGCATCACCTCCCTATTGCCATAATTCTCTTGGAGAATGATGGACAGACAACAATAACAAAAACAATTTTCAAATAATCAAAGATAAAAAAGATGACTATTATGTCTTTCTCCCTTTTGCTGTTCCAATGCTCCTTTTTCTCTTTCTCTTAATTCTTGTCTTCTTCAGACTGAGAATTACCAATTAATTCTGACCATCTTTGCATGGCATGGTCCATAGCATTTTCATTATCCTAGTTCCTTTTTTAATGCATGTAGTTCAGTTCTGGAAACTATGTTTTAGAAAAGGTGATTTTAAAAACATGGTGTGACAGCAACAAGACTATATGAAGATCAATTCTGATGGACGTGGCTCTCTTCAACAATGAGATGATTCAAAACAGTTCCACTTGTTCAGTAATGAAGAGAGTCATCTATACCCAGGGAGGACTGTGAGAACTGAATGTGGTTCACAACATAGCATTCTCACTCTTTCTGTTATTGTTTGCTTACATTTTTGTTTTTCTTCTCAAGTTTTTTTCTTTCTTTCTTTCTAGATCTAGATTTTTCTTGTGCAGCAAGATAACTGTATAGATATGTATACATATATTGGATTTAACATATATTTTAACATTTAACATGTATTGGACTACCTGCCATCTAGGGGAGGGGGTGGGGGGAAGGAGGGGAAAATTTGGAACAGAAAGTTTTGCCAGCGTCCATGTTGAAAAATCACCTATGCATATGTTTTGTAAATAAAAAGCTATAATAATAATAATAAATAAAAACATGGTATGAGAATTGAACATAGGACTCCCCATGTTGCTTAACTAGAGTACAATGAACTATTACCACTCATAAATGACTCTAGAAAAGGGATATTTAGTTAATGGCCTATTTCTTCTCTGTCATGGATTGTCATTAGAAAATGGTTTTATGGTTTTCTGTCTTTTTTCCCCTTTCTTTGTATTTCTAACATTTAGAACAGTATCTGGCACATAGTAGATGCTTTAAAAGTGCTTTTGTACTTAATTTCAAAAGACTTTGGCATATTACCTCATTTTTTCAGAAAAATCTTGGACTATTCTGTGCCATGAGCAAGCCCTCAATGCTCATCAAGACTTCCAAAATCTTAAAAATCTTGTTTGGGACATGATTATAGCATAGTAGTTTTAGAAGTACAGAAGACTTTAGAGGCCTTTGAGTCTAGATTCCTTATTTTTTTAACAAAACTTTAAATTTTCAAAACCAATGCATAGATAGTTTTCAATATTCACTCTTGTAAAACCTTGTGTTCCAAAATTTTTTTCTCCCTTCTTTTCCTCCATCCCCTCTTAGACAGCAAATAATCCAATATATGTTAAACATGTGTATTTTTTCTATACATATTTCCACAATTATCATGCTGCACAAGAAAAATCAGATAAAAAAATAAGATGAGAAAGAAAGCAAAATGCAAGCAAACAATATCCAAAAGAGAAAATACTGTTGTGATCCACATTCAGTTCCCACAGTTCTCTCTCTGGGTGCAGATGACTCTCTTCATCACAAGACTATTGGAACTGGCCTGAATCATCTCGCTACTGAAAAGTAGTTTCCTCATTTTACAGATGAAGAAACTGAAGTAAAGAGAAATTATGAGATCTTTTTCCAGGATTAAACCATTAGTAAGTTTCTAAGATATAATTTGAATCCAGGTTTTCATGACTTCCAGCCCAGTGCCCCAGCTACTACAACATGGTGTTCTTCAAAGGGATTAAGTAAAGCAATATGTCCAAAGCAATAATGAAGTTAGATAGACTGTGTTAGGTATTAGGGAAAGGAGAGGAGAAATAGTCTTCAAATTTATTCTCAGAGGAAGCTATAGGGAAGTACTATGAAAAGATGAAAGGTTATTTTAACAGATACCTTGAGTCAGAGATGATCAGAGTGATCAAGATTTATTGTGAATATTATTTCAACAATTAGAATTTTAGATAATCAGAATTGGAAGGGACTTCAGGAATCATTCATTTCAATGGTCTTATTTTCTAGGTCTAAAACCAGGCACAGAAAAGTAATGACTTGTCCATACCTACTACATGGTAGAACTGAGTGAATTTAGATCTTCTGAAATCAAGAGCCTTTCTCTTCCCACTGTGTTAGAGGGATACTATTGCCTTTGTATGTTAGAAAAGCTCAGATTAGCTACAACAACTTTAGATAAAAGAAAAAACAGTAACGGATTTGTTCTGTACTATAATAGTCTTTTAGTCCTATTCAGTATCCCCACCCCAAATCTTGAAGAATTTCTAAGAGTGTGAATCAAAGGAATAAAAATGACATACCCCATTTGAAGTGGCAGATCCCTTCAGTCTACTGATCATAGAAAAACACCAACATTACTTATAAGAAAAAAATCAATGATGGAAGAGTAATGCAACAAGAAATATTTATTAATTGATTACTCTGTTCAAAATATCTTGTTAATCACTGCGAGACATACAAAGTTTAGATTAGATATGATCTTTAACCTTATGTTTTTAATATGGTAGAGAGATAAAAACCAATACAAATAATTCTAATATCCAGTATAATATTGAATTACAAAAACTAAATTCTATATAGAGATAAAAGGTAAAGACACTTCTCAGATGAGAAATAGTAGACAGCTTCTGGGAATGTGATATTTGAGCTGGATTTCAAAGAAGGGGAAGAACTCTGTAGGTAAAAGATGGGTATTTCGGGAAAGGAGGAGAAAGGGGATATTTTGGTAATAAGGGCTGGGGACATGATAACAGTTAATGTTTTAAGGTCAGGGAGTGGGCCAATCTCTGCTCTCATGAAGTTTATATTCTAACAAGAGAAGCTAATACGAGGAAGGGGAGAGAAGACCAGGAAAGAAGGAATCCAAAAAGGAGATCTAGAGACATTAAACCTAGGGGAAAATGAAGAAATAGCTTAAGTGGGTTTCCTCCTTAAATGGAAGTTCTCAGAAAAGCTGTCTATCTTCCAATCAGAATACAACTGTCTCTGAAGAGAAAATTACATGAAGTGAAAAGGTACATGGTGGGTGGGATTCATCATATAGTCAACAAACAATTATTTGGGAAAAGTCATATTATAAAATACATAATTAGATGTCAGGTGTGTGATTGAGTAGATGGGTCTGGCATTTGCTATTCCCAAAATGTCAAGATATGTAGGGAAGTCTCTGAATACTGGGTAGATTTCCTGTGGTGGCTTTATGAGAGGATGAGATACGGAGAGGATGAGAAGGTGTGGATGGCTTCTAGTTGAAGTTTTCTGAGAGAATGACCGCATTATTGAAATAAGAACTCTACCATTCAAAATTTTCAATGATGCCCCATTGCCTCCTGAATCAAATACAAACTACTTGGCTTGACAGTAAACCTCTTCAAAACCTGCCTTCTACTAGTTATTATAATCAAATAGGTCTGCTTTCTTCCAGCTAACATGAACTACTTGGGATAATAGAGAGTGAAAATTTTGACTCTCATTCTTGTGTGACTGTTCCCTCATCTGTAAAATAAGCATGTTTTATCTGATGACCTCTCTATCCTTTCCAAATCTGATTTTGTGATGTTATGATCCATGAATATGAACTTTTTTGGAGGCAGCTCAGTGGAACAGGGGAGAAAGGACTGGATCTAGAGTCAGGAAGACCAGTTCTAATCCAGCCTCAGACAAATATTCTTTGGGTGCCCCTAGGCAAGTTATTGAACCACTTTCTGTCTCAGTTCCCTCAATTATAAAATGAGGATAATAATAACACCTACTTCAAAGAGTTGTTGTGAAAATCAAACAAGACCGAGATAATATTTATAAAGCCCTTAGCACAGTGCCTGGCAGATAGTACATGCTTAGAAAATGTTTGGTTCCATTTATAGGTCAGGATGTGTTTTAGATGAGGCAGAAGGGACTTTTGGTTCCTTGTAAAATCTCTAAGGAGTGATTGCCTGCTCTGTCTATGTGCAGAGTAGTATTTTTTCCCCCATAACCTCTAAGGGGTGTTCAAATGCTAACACTAAATATGGAGAGATATGAAATCAAGCATGCACACAAACTTTCCCCCAACCCCTTGAGACATTCATTGCATCTAAGTGCCACACAGAAAAAGGAAGATGCTCTAGGGAGTGAAGAAGTTCTCTTAGGGGGTTTAACTAATGGAGCAGCTGTCAGCTTTTAGTCCACCAGAGGACTGCTGAAAGTGATGGCTGCAAAAAAGTCTCCAATGTAAGAATCAGCATCTAGGATCCATATCCCCCAAGGAACTGACTACAATGTGCTTCCCTTCCTCCCCTACTTCTCTCCACCCCCAACAGATAAACATAGTTCATGATGCAGTGGAAAAAAATGCTGAATTTTGAGTCAAGAGAATTGAGTTCGAATTCCAACTCTGTCACTACTTACATGACCTTGGCTAAGTAATTCTCTGTGGTGTTCAGTTTCCTTATTAGTAAGAAAAATAAAGTTGAATGAAATGTCTTCTAGGGTACCTCCAAGCTCTAAACCTGGGATCCTATCTATCATCCTCTATAGCCACAGTTCTTTATATATACTCAAAGACTCATATTGAATCACACTTCACTGGGGAAGGGGGGGGGAGGGAAAAGAAGGGGGGAGAGTAGAAGAAAGTCTAATGTGGCCACTGTGCCATCTGGAGAGTAATTTGAAATGATTCCCTCCTATGTTACTACCTCTTGTTTTTTATTACATGAGAACACTCTATATAACAACATTGGCTACCAGAGCCTTTGCCAGGTGGATTAGAATTTTTAAGATTATCCATGTAGAAAAGGGCTTGATTCATGGAGGGATCACAGGAACCAAATAGTTGATAGCTTCTGGTGAGGGAATAATGGGTTATAAAACACCTGAAGAGGCTGAAGGAATTGTTTAAAAAATCAATTTGTTTATTAGATTTTCTTACTCCTTGAATAAATTCTATTATCTTCAGGATAAGGTCTCTCTGTGTCTTTTGATAGTGAGGCATAACCATTTTATTGCTGTCTCTTTTGAACAAGAAAATTTCCATAGTTCCATATTTAAACTGAAATTAGACCAAGTCTAGTAAATAATCTGCTACCTTTATAAATGATATCTGATCATCATCATAAAGTGGGAAGTGAGCATGGAGAAATCTTTCTGGAAAATGCTTTTGCCTTCCACTTTTCCCTCTTTCTTCCTCTCTCTTCCCTCTCCTCCCCCTTCTTTTTTTCTCCTTTGCTTCTCCTTTTTCCTATTATTTCTCCCTCTCCCCTCTTCTCCTTTCTTTTTTCTCTTTCCTCTTTCTACTCTTTTTCTTTTCTTCCTCTCTCCTTTATTTTCTCCTTTCTCTTTTCTTTTCCTTCTTTCCTCATTTTTTCTTTCCCCCTCCTTCCTTCCTCTTTTCTCCTTTCTTCTCTCTTTTCCCCTCCTCCTCTTTTCTCCATTCTTCTTTTCCTCCTTTTTGTCTCCTTCATCTTTCTTCCTCTTTTCCTTTTTTTCTTCTTCTCCTCTTTTCCTCTCTTTAATACCCATACTACCCAAGGAACACAGCAGAAGCCGCAAACAACCATGGCGTGAGACTCCTACTTTTTCTACTTAATAATGACATTCTGTAAGTTAGCAAAAATCTGCCAACATCTGCAAACTCCACTACACAGCCGTGAGCCCAAGTTAAAAATCATGTGTGACAGTGCAGTGGAAACTACAATTGATTCCATTCTAGCTGTGTCAGTTCCAAACAGAGACAATATTGATGATGCCATACAGGAATCTTATTGGGCTCGGACCCAACTCAACATTGGTCTTTGTCAACTCATTATTCCTCTATCAGAGGGATCTCCACAGATTGATCCTGCCAGCCGCTCTTGATGGGTCTCACAAATCACTGTTCTGCTGTTGGCAGGCAGATTCAAGTACTGCACAGTAATTGCTGTTCCCCCTCCTCTTTCTCTCCCCCAAAGAAGACAGTGACTACATATTGCAAGTCATTGTCATATGAGAGAATATAACCATCCTAACAAGATAATGTAGTTAACTATGCCGCTCCCGATTACACCAAGAGATGCGATCACACCATAGACCTTCTTACCCTACTCCCCGTCCCTTGTTCCCTCCCTGTGTTGGCAAAGCAAATGTGCAAAACAATCTCTCTTGCCTCCCGCTGGCTAATTATAGGGATCTGAACTTTTTAGAAGTCTACAGCTTTGCTTGTGTGAAAGTTCGGTTCTGCTGTCTGAGTGTCTAATTTAACTGATTATGATGTCTTTCCATTTATAGCAGATTTGAGGAGTGTATTATCACAGAAGCAGAGATTTTGAGCCCTTGGATTTTTTAAAAAGGATGTTGCATGAAGACTTTTGGACTCTGTGCATTGCCTTTGGTGACTATCCTTAAGGCTAACTTTGACTCTTGAAATAGACATGAAATCTCATAAGTTATCAAAGCCTAAACTCAGTGAATCAAATTTTCTGGGAAACTAAACTGGAGTACCTACTGTGTCCCTCTTTGGGTAAGTGAAGGCAAATAGATATTTTAAAAATATATGTGTGAAAATTCAATCTTTCTACTTTTGTGGATCCCATGCTTTTATAGATATAGAAACATAGTCTTCTAATTTTTAAAAAGTCATCTTGTTTTTTAAAAAAGAAGGAATTTATATGATGTTTATTATATACTTAAAAGGAATAGCAAATTGCATATACCAAATTTGCAGTTTCATGTGCAATCATTTTTAAAAAATGATTGAAAATGTTTGTTTTATTCCACAAATTAAAAAGAAAATAAATAAAATCTAGAAAAAAAATAAAGAAGGTAAGAATGAGGCCCAGAAAAATGAAATTATTTCTCCAAGGTAACACAAATAAGAAGTGACAAACACACACACACGCACACACACACACACACACACACATACACACACACACACACTGATTTTCATATGAAGGATCTTTTTATTCTTTTCTTTTTCTTCCTGGGTACTTTCTCTCCTACTCATTTCACAATGGCATGTCTTGTTACATTTACTATTTCATATCTCTGTCTTTATCACTAGAGGTCTATTCTGAGGTTCTTTGGAAATTCCATGTTCATCAGTCTGATGGTTCATCTGTTATCTGTCTCCCTACATTGTTGGCCCACCACTTTATGGGTCAGATTGTGCATGGTATGCATTAAGTGGAGAAGGCAACAGCAAACTACTCCATTATTTTTGCCAAGAAAACCCAAATGGGGTCACAAGGAGTCAGACATGACTGAACAACAACAGCCTGTATTAGATAGTTAATAAATGTTTGTTGAATTGAATTGATGGTGTCATTTACAGCATTGTTCTAAATACACTAAAGACAGAGACTTCTATGCAAATACAGATTTCTTTTCAGATAGTCTTAGAGGTCTTCTGTCTTTCTGTCAAGCAAGTGGAAAGATGCTGTAAATTTCAAGAGGCTTATTTTTGGAATATAAATGCAAAAGAGTAATTCCTGCCCTTAAGTTGCTTAGTTGCTATTAGGAAAAACAATATAAGCACAGATACATAACTACAAAAGAAATGAAGGTCTGCCACATATAAAAAGTCCATCACTTTGCTTTGGCTAAAGTGTTTTTTTGGTGTGGGAAGGAGGCTAAAGAGTAGGAATATCAGGAAAGACCTCATGTAGCTCTTGAGCTGAATCATTTTTTGGTTTTTGATGTTTTAATATTTCAATTTCCCCTAATTACCTTGAAAACAATTTTTTACATTTTTTTTTTGAAATTTTGAATTCTAGATTCTCCTCCTTAGTTCCTCCTCTCATTGAGAAAGGGGATTCATGTGATCAGAGCTTGGCTTTAGGAATCTTACTTTGGTAAATGTGTGAAGAGTGGTAAAGATTAGAGGTAGGAGGAACAACTAAGAATCTCTTACAGTAGTCCAAGAGAGATGTGTTGAGCTTTTAATTTTAGTTTACAGGAGTATACAGTTATCCCTTTTTCATCACATTTCCCTTCACTGTTTCAATATATTGTGGGTCAGCATAAGAAATTAAATGGGAATTTTTGGAGAGTTTTGTGGAAGCCATAGACAATTTGCAAAGACCTACAGATAACGCAGAAAAGTGTATTATTTATTATTATGATTTAACTATTATTTTATTGGAGAACTGTGCTATTTTAAACAAATCAACTCTTTTTTTTTGTTAAAAAAAATCCTATCAACTTTTAATCTGGTTCCAAGCAGATTAAAATGTAATTGAGAAATATTTAACAAAATAAACTTAGATTTGCATTAAATATATACAATATTACATAATAATATATTTTATGTTTTAATATCATAAATATACACAATTTCTTTTTTAAAGTTAAAATAAGTAAAAAGTTAAAATTTGTGAAAAGACTCAAAAGCCAGCAGAGGACACACAACAGCTATCTTTAAATGTTTAGTAACTTATAGATGTATAAAATATATGTGCTGTTGTGTATAATATCACCTCAGAGTATGTAATTTACCATTTAAAAACAAAAATTGTGAAGTCTGGGCTAGCTCCCTAGAGGCTTCAAAAATAGCCAGAGTCAGGATAAATAAAAGTCCTTGGTCTTTAGAGGGAAAAGTGAAGGAGACAAACTGCCACAAGCTCGCCACCAACCTTCCTTCTCCTCATCCTGCCACAAAATGAAGTTCTCTCATCTCTTTCACCCCACCTCTTAATCCTTACCTACAATTCTCTTAACCCCAAACATTGAGCCAGCATTCACTGTGAGAAGAGCAAATCCAAACATATGCCAATAGAGTCATTGTCTTATTTTGAATAGGTGATTAGCCTTAAGTGCTCAGTTGTCTGATTCAAGTGCACCTATTCAGAGTTTCAGTCCTTTACAAAAAATGAAGAGCTAAACAATATTTTCTTAAACTTTTTTCTCTTTTAATTTAATTATTTTATTCTGGACTTAACTAAAAATAGGCATTTCCATAACAAAGTGGGATAGGAGCACAGAGGATTGCCCCACCTGAAGTTGCAGATTCATTATGTACAACTTGCTATTCCTTTCAAATATACAACAAAGTTATCACATGACTTTATTTTCTCCCCCTTCTCCTCATCCCAACCTTTAAGATGACTACTGTTAGAGACAAATCTAAATGTGTTTCTGTTATATATAGTTATATTACACAACACACGTATATATATAATATATACACTATATATGAACACATGATACATACATATACATACATATATACATATCCACATACATCCATATATTTGTCAGTCCTTTTTCTGGATTCAAACAGCATCTTACTTCATGGAGTCTTTGTGATTAATTCAGGCATTTAAAATAGAATGACTTAGTTGTTTACTGTTACTCTGCAATTTTTTTTGGTTCTGCTCATTTCACTCTTCATTATTTCATGGGGGATTTTCATTATGCTTTCTAAAATCATTGAGTTTATCATTTCTTATAGCAGCATAATATTGCTTTATGAACAAAAATACAGTTTGTTTAGCCATTCCCCAATTAATGGGCATTCCCACAATTTCCAGTTCTTTGCCACCACAAAGAGAGTTGCTATAAGTATTTTAGAGTATGTAGGTTCTTTTCCATTTTCCCTAATTACCTTGGGAAACAGACTCAATAGTGATATTTCTCCATTTATTTAAATATGATTTTGTGTTCAAAGTTTATATTTTTTCCATATAAAACCTAGGTTTTTTGTTAAGTGTATCCCCAGGTATTTTATGCTATCTAAAGTTATTTTATCAATAGGGTTATTTTAAATAAGATATTCCTAACTATTTCTTCCTGCAGGATCCTGTTGATTTAGGAATACTGATGATTTAGATGGGTTTATTTTATATCCTGCTACTTTGCTGAAATTATTATTTCAATTAACTTTTTAGTTGAGTCTTTAGAATTTTCTAAGTATATCATCATATTATCTGCAAAAAGAGATAGTTTTATTACTTCATTACTTATTCTGATACCTTCTATTTCTTTTTCTTCTTTTATTGCTAAATTTAACAATTTTAGTACAATATTGAATAATAATGGTGACAATGACATTCTTGTTTCATACCTGATCTTACTGGGAAGGATTCTAATTTATTCCCATTACAAATAATGCTTGCTAATGGTTTTAAGTAAATACTTCTTACCAATTTAAGGAAAAGTCCATTCATGACTATATTTCAAGTGGTTTTTAATAGAAATGAATTTATACTTTTTCAAATGCTTTTTTATATCTATTGATATTATCATGTGATTTCTTGTAACTTTTATTATTGATATAATCAATTATGTTAATGCTTTTCCTTTCATTAAAGAATTTCTGTATTCCTGAGATGAATCCTACTTGATCATAATGTATAACCTTTGCCATATATTTTTGTAATCTTTTAACTAGTATTTTATTCATTAATAAAATTTGTAATTTTCTGTCAAATTTTTACTTAAAATTAAATTTATAGTAAGAGAACTATAGTTCTATTCACTGGTTTGGGAATGCCTAGCATGTTTAGAGCAGTCTCTCACTTGACATCTCACAGTGATGTTACAATGATCTTTGCATCTCAAGTTTCTCATGCTTCGTGTTATTTAAATTTAAAAAAAAGGGCAAAACAATTTGTACAGATTTTCTAGACTGCGTGTGTTGTACCCCTAAACTCTTGCTAGGAATATAGCAATTGAAATAGAATTGACATGATTTGGCAACTGATTAAATATGACAAGAGGAAAGTGAAGAATGACAATTGGATGGAGTTAAGAAGAAGAAAGAGTCAATTATGACCTCCAATTTATAAACTGGGATACCTGGAAAGTTAGTGGCACCTTTGTTAGAAACTAGAAAGTTTGGATTTTTGGATGGATGCTCTAATGAAGCCATACTGAGAAAGATTCAGCCTAGGGACCTTCAATTAGAAGACCCAACTTCCTCATCCTGCTACTGTGCTGGAATCATCCATATTAGAGGCTGCATCAGACTGAAAGACAATGCTGAGAATCAGCTTAACACTAGTGGCTGCAAGCCTGTTGAATTGATTTGGCTGCATTTATTTTTCACACCTTCCCTGGGTTAGAGGAGGTAATTGAGTGTTTTGGTTTAAAAGACCTCCTGCTGGGTGCCAGGCTGCATGGGGAAAGTAAAAGTAAACAAAAGATAGTTAATTGTGTCAACATACCCTCCTTAATTATGCCAGAATGACTTGAAAGCAATATTTGCCTCAGATAATTCACAAAGCAGATAATTGAGGATTGATTGTTGGAGACCTGATCAACAAGGTGAAGAAGGCCATCACTGAAGGAGTTACTAGGGATAGACTGAGTGACCCTGGGCATTGTTTTGGTGTTCTGTATGAAATTCTGTAGGTGAATTCTGTATAAAAGAAAAGGAATTGAACCTCTTAAGTGAATTTTTTCCGGAAAAGGTCTGTTGTAACAGGAGAAAATAAATGAATAAAATAAAAATAAATAGATAAGAAAGAAAAACAAATCATGAAATAGGAGCATTTGGGGGAAGGTGTCATTTGTGTGGAATAATATGGAAGGCAATCCTATTCATTTTGCCTTAGTTATGTATTCTCACCACCAACATCTTTAGTTTTATTAGCCCAATGACAGAAAAGGATAGATATGTTTTGCTTTGTTTTTTAATCAATGGAAATAACATTGAAGAAGGTGCTTCATCTTATGCTTTGCTGAAGCACCTTAAAAACTACTGGATCGTTTTTCATCTGATTTGTAGCTGGAAATTCCTAAAAGTAGTACTATCTGTCCCAATTATAATGTCATCTCCTTGCTTTTCTATTTGTATCCCCAGCATTTAGTATAATGCTTTGTATATAATTTTTGTTGTTTAGTTGTGTCTGACTCTTTGTGACCCCATTTGCATTTTCTAGGCAAAGATACTCCAGTAATTTGCCATTCCCTTCTCTAGATATTTTGCAGTTGAAAAAAACTGAAGAAAACGGTGTTAAGTGACACGTAGCTAGTAAGTGTCTGAAGTCATATTTGAACTCATGTCCTGATTCCAGGCTCCGTGCTCTATCCACTGCCCCTTGTACATAATAAGAAATTAATAACTGTTTTCCTCCTCTCTCACCCCAGTCATCCATTGAGAGAGACGAAGGAGATGATAGTGTCTATGGATTGATTTTTTTATATAAGGTCTGTTTTGCCACCAAATGGCAAAACTGTCTTTCCTGATTAGAATATAAATATCTCCAAGACAGTCACTGTTCAGTTGCCATTGTAGTTGCATATCTTGCACCTAGTAATCCATTTAATAGTGAATGAAAATGATAAGAATTAGAAGGACTATTCCTCTGAATGGCAGTTCAGGAGGAAGTGTGTCCTATAGTGAAATTGAGAATGATGGGTGGGGTGCAGATGTGCACAGTCTAGGATGATCTCTGGCATACTTTGTCTCAAGGGGACTGCTCTGAACATGATCATGCATTGAGGCAGTCTTTACAATACTGCTTCCTGAATCGGCAGCACTCACTAATCCAGCTGAGCTTGATCATGTCCAACAGGCAGATTTCTAAAGTCAGCAGACTCCCTTATCCGGTTGTTTTCTGTGAACTGAATGCTCAGGAAATCATCACACTTGTCATCACCTAGAAGAAAATTGAAAAATAAATGGGGACTTGCTCAGACAACAATAAACAAGTAATCAGCACTTATGTCTTTGTATTGCCTGTTAGTTCCCAAGAGTTCCTTGTGCTTCCCTGTCATTCTCTTATTCATTCCTTGTACCATGCATCTTGAGAAATGTATACTAAAAGGTGAGGAAATCAAGGTGAAGGGTCAGTTCTTAGAATAATCCTTGAAGACTTATAGAGGGAGAGACTGAGATCAAGGGAGATTCAGGTCTTATTTCAGGAGACTCTATAGAACTATACCTAGGTATTCTGTTACCTTGCCTAGCTATCTTTCCTGATAGTTTCCCAGTTGATCTAGTCTCTAGCAGGAAGTGCCAACATTTTGGAATTACTACTTGAAATTAAAAGCTAAGACAAAATAGCAATGTCAAACCATATATCTAATGTATCAATAATATGGTTTTCTTTTATATTAGACATATATCAAAAGTCTTAAGTGTCTGAGTACCTTATTAATATTTAAAAATAAATATATAAACAAATGAGAATTGCCCAGCTTTCAACCAATTAAAAATGGTAAAACAGAAGCTTCCTGATATTACCTGGAACGGGAAGTGAAATACTTGAACTACCACAGTTGATAGCAGGTGTTCTCCACGTTTTTATGGCATAAACCTCCTTAGGCTGTCTGTTGAAGTTTAGATTTTTTAGAATAATGTTTATAAATGCAAAAAACCTATAGGATTTCAAAGGACAACATCATATTGAAATACGATTTTTTATGTTTTTAAAAAACAAATTTTTAAATGTAAAATTCACTGATCCCATGCCAAAAACTCTTAGATAATAGCAAATTAAATTTCACCTTAATTTCTATATGGTTTTTTAGCATTGCACCTGACATGGGGACTTATTATGAAGTTTCATTATACAAGGAGTTTGGTAAAATGAATGTCAAAACCCTTCTCCTGGCAAAAGGGAACTGAAGATATTTTGATGGTATGCTGTTAGTTCTTAACATGGAAGTCTGATAACAGGACTTATCTCTCCCTTTCTGTCCTGTCAAGGGTTTCTCCCTAGCCTTCTATTTCCCATTGAATGTAAGGCAGCTTTTTGCTGAAGCTCCCAGCAGCTCCTTGTTCCTGCTTTACAAATATTTGCATGATTAATTTTTCCCAATGTCTGTATTTCTACCCATGAGTACAAACAGCTTTTCATCTCAAAACAAGTAAAGAGGCACCCTGAGGGTCCCCATCATACATTTTTATGAATTTGCCGCTGTGGAAATTCATAATTTTTTTACAGAAAATTTCACCCTTTCTGGGGCAAAATGAAAATTTAATACCTGTGAAAACTGCTTTTCGTTTTTTGTGAGAAAAAAAATGACAGCAAGAATAAAACATATTTAGACTCTTGTAATTTTCTGGGGGGGAAGAAAGCTCTGTTCTTTCCGCGTTTACATAGTGCCTTTCACCACCACAGTGGTAGGTGCCTATGATTTCCAGCTCTGTGTGTGCCTGTGTTATTGCAAGTGAGAACTTTTAAGCAGCCTCACATGTCAGGAACATCATCTCAACCAAGGAAATGAAACCTGGGCTCCTGAATACTTTCAGCTACATTCCCTCCAATGTGTGGAATCACTGTCAACAACAGCCTGTGTGAGCAGAGAGGGCATCAAGGCCTACAGAAGATTCTCTTGATGACTAGAAGAAAAGGACTTTTATTTTCCAGGGCACTGGGATGGAATAATTTCTCACATTTCAAATTCTAAGACTGAAAAAATTCAAGATTCTGGAACTATTTAACTCAAGCTTGGAGGCCAGTTCTCTGCCTCTGTAAATGGGGTGTGTGTGTGTGTGTGTGTGTGTGTGTGTGTGTGTCTAATTTAGACAGCACTGTTAAATATGGTTGTTTTGGGTAGTGCTGTGATTTTGTTTTAAATTCCTTATAAGGTCAAACATTTAGTTCAGCAATCACATTTTCTGAGATATCTTCTCTGACCCTGTTTTTTCTCTTCCCCCATCTGCTTACTTTATAGGGTGCTCTTCTTACTCAATTATTTGGCAATATACTTTATTAGGAGTTATGTTGCCCTTCCCCTGTCAGGTAGATGGAACCTGGGATAGAGCTCTGGGTCTGGAATCAGGGAGACCAGGCTTTACATCTCATCTCAGACACTTGACTAGCTGTGTAATTCTGAGCAAGTCAGTTAAATCTGCTTGCCTCAGTTTCCTCATTTGTAAAATGAGCAGAAAGAAATGGCAAATTACTCCAATATTTTTGCAAAGAATTCAGGGTCAGGAAGAGTCAGACATGACTAAAACAGCTCAACAAAAAGACCTGAAATGAACAGGATCAGAATTCAAATATTACTTCAGATACTCTGTGACTCTGGGCAATGAATTAATTCACTTTAACTTTTCCCCTTTCTCTTTCTCTCTCTCTCTCTTCTCTCTCTCTCTCTCTCTCTTTCTCTCTCTCTCTCTCCTCCCCCCCTCTCTCCCTCTCCTTCCCTCCCATCCCCTCCCTTCTTCCCTCCCTTCTTTTCCCCCTCTCCTTCTTTCTTCTTTCTCTCTCTCAACCCTCTCTGTTTCTTTGTCTGTAAAATGAGGAAATTAGATTAGATGGCCTCACAGATCTTTTAGTTCTGAATTGATTCTATGATTTACATTGAAGAAATAATAAATTCAATTGCATCTTCTGGAACTCTATTAATAAACATGTATTATCTCTGTCTCTCTATCTCTCTCTGTCTCTTGTCTCTCTCTGTCTTTG
The DNA here is from genome assembly GCF_016432865.1 of Antechinus flavipes. Classification (NCBI taxonomy): domain Eukaryota; kingdom Metazoa; phylum Chordata; class Mammalia; order Dasyuromorphia; family Dasyuridae; genus Antechinus; species Antechinus flavipes. The sequence goes on from NC_067399.1 coordinate 267,197,928, forward strand.
TCTCTCTGCCTCTCTCTCTCTCTCTCTCTCTCTCTCTCTCTGTCTCTCTGTCTCTCTCACTATCTCTCTTTCTGTCTCTTTCTCTCTCTCTAATCTACCCATCCACCTATCTAATCTATTTTAGTGCCCTGAGCCTTCTTATTAGGGAATACTCTGATGTCTTCTGACTCCCATGCCATAGCCCTTTTGCCATTAGTGAATTGCTCTCCTGGTTTCCACTTCTAAGACATACTCAGACAGACTCCTTCTGAACTAGAAACTGAGTGGATATCCATCAGTTGGAGAATGGCTAAATAAGTTATGGTATATGAATTTAGTGGAATATTATTTTTCTATAAGAAATGACTAGCAGGATGATTTCAGAGAGGTCTGGAGAGACTTACATGAACTGGAGAGACTTTCATGAGTGAAATGAGCATAACCAGGAGATCATTATACATGTCAACAGCAAGGTTATATGAAGATAGATTCTGATGGACATGGCTCTTTCCAACAATGAGGTGACTCAGACCAATTCAAATGGTCTTGTGATGAAGCAAATCATCTGTATCCAGAGAGAGGATTGTGAGCCTGAGTGTGAATCTCAACATAATATTTTCACTCTTTTTGTTCTTGTTTGCTTGCATTTTGTTTTCTTTCTCATTTTTTCCCTTTTTGATCTGATTTTTCTTGTGTAGCATGAGAATTGTAGATATATATATATATAGAACATGTATAGAACATGTTGCACATGTTCAACATATATTGTATTACTTGTTATCCATGGGAGAGGTTGAGGGAAAGGGAGAGAAAAAAACATTTGGAACAAAAGGTTTTGCAAGAGTGAATGTTGAAAATTATGCATATATTTTGAAAATAAAAATCTTTAATAATAAAAAATAAATCAATGAAAGACAAAACAAAAAAACAAGCTAAGCAACCTCCAAAGCCCTATCCCTTTCTGAGTATAAGAACCAGATTGAAATAGAATTAGGAAATATTTTGCTAAATAAAATAAAATATAGTTAACATTATACTTTAAAAGCCAATTCAATATGTATCTCCAAATATCCTTATATATGATCTGTTCCTTTCTCCTTGCTCCCTTTTGGTACCAACCCTTCCCCCTTCCCTCTTTTTATCTGAGCTTGATACTACTGCTATAAGCATCTATCTATATTGCAGAGAAAGCACTGAGATCTACATAGAAATGAGATTTCTTCACCAAGAAGTTCAGTATGCCAATATTTCTGTTTTTAATATCTTTTTACCACAGGTCTGCAAATACAATTAAAAAAAGCTTTTTATTGATATCTTCTGTTTTTTTAAAATCCCATATGGTTTCCTTCTGTATCCCTCATATTTTCCTAACCCAGAGAGTCCCTTATTATACTACAAATATAAGGTGGCTGAAGAGAATCAATGCAGTTTTAAATTATGAAAGCTTAAAGTTGCACTAAAACTTTTGGGACACCTGGTATCCTTGTTGTTATATAACACTTATATTACATTAAGTTTCAGAAGGCTTAAATGACTGCCAAAATGTCATATATTTAGATCAAAAACCTTGGTTTATTGAGTCAAAGTACAATGATTAATTACAATGTACAACAATAATAACATAACCACCGGATTAGAAGTCAGGAGACCAGGGCTGAAATCACCATTCTTCCAGGAATGAGCTATGTAATCTGAGGCGAATGATGTTTAAAAAGTTCCAAGAGACAGAATTTCTGGTTAAATTAAAATCAGTTATATTGACTAGGTCTGGAAAGCAAACAGTGAAGAAAAAATAGATTCATTGTCCCCTCAGTAACTAAGAGATCAAGAGACTGTTAGACTTTTGATATTTATAAAGTCTTGAAAAAGGAATGTACCTGAGGATGAAAATCAGTTCTGGTTAACAAGGAACAAAAGAGGACAAGTAGTATAATGGAAGATGGATTATATTAAAATAATGGTCTTTGGAATACATGATTTGGGTTACCCATGTCCTGATCAAAGAGACATCAATTTTCATATTGCCAATTTGACAAAAGGGAGAATTCATATTTTCCCAAACCTGAGTAAACAAACAAAAAAAAAAAAAAAAAAAAAAACCCAAGAATCTATCCATTAGTCTGAACTTAGAATTTCTTTTACTGTTTTTTATTATATCTTTAGGTAACTCTTTGAGAGTTGATTTGTGGATTAGAAAATAGAAAAAAGGAGAAAACTTGGTCCTGATTCAATAATTAGTTATTAATACAAGAGATATAATACTTTCAGTTAATAATAATAGCAACAATAGTTAACATCTTATAGAACTTTAAGCTTTGCAAAGCTTTTTACTAGTATTTTCTTATTTCATCCTCATAATGATACTGGGAGATAGTACTAAAACTAAGGTTCTTTAAGAAAGAGATTACTATTTCAATAGATGCAGAAAAAGCATTTGATAAAATCCAACAGCCATTCCTAATAAAAACACTTGAGAGCATAGGAATAAAAGGACTTTTCCTTAAAATAGTCAGGAGCATATATTTAAAACCTTCAGTAAGCATCATATGCAATGGGTAAAAACTGGAACCTTTCCCAGTAAGATCTGGAGTGAAGCAAGGTTGCCCACTATCACCATTATTATTCAATATTGTATTAGAAACACTAACCTCTGCAATAAGAGTTGAGAAAGAGATTAAAGGAATTAGAGTAGGCAATGAGGAAACCAAACTATCACTCTTTGCAGATGATATGATGGTATACCTAGAGAACCCCAGAGGTTCTACTAAAAAGCTATTAGAAGTAATTCATAATTTTAGCAAAGTAGCAAGATACAAAATAAATCCCCATAAATTCTCAGCATTTTTATACACCACCAACAAAATCCAAGAGCAAGAGATACAAAGAGAAATTCCATTCAAAATAACTGTTGATAGCATAAAATATTTGGGAATCTACCTACCAAAGGAAAGTCAGGAATTATTTGAGCAAAATTACAAAAAAGTTTCCACACAAATAAAGTCAGACTTAAATAATTGGAAAAATATTAAGTGCTCTTGGATCGGCTGAGCGAATATAATAAAGATGACAACACTCCCTAAACTAATCTATTTATTTAGTGCTATACCAATCAGACTTCCAAGAAAATATTTTAATGATTTAGAAAAAATAACAACAAAATTCATATGGAACAATAAAAAGTCGAGAATCTCAAGGGAATTAATGAAAAAAAATCAAATGAAGGTGGTCTAGCTGTACCTGATCTAAAATTATAGTATAAAGCAGCAGTCACCAAAACCATTTGGTATTGGCTAAGAAATAGATTAGTTGATCAGTGGAAAAGGTTAGGTTCACAAGACAGAATAGTCAACTATAGCAATCTAGTGTTTGACAAACCCAAAGATTCTAACTTTTGGGATAAGATTTCATTATTTGATAAAAACTGCTGGGATAACTGGAAATTAGTATGGCAGAAATTAGGCAAGGACCCACACTTAACACCATATACCAAGATAAGATCAAAATGGGTCCATGACCTAGGCATAAAGAACAAGATTACAAATAAATTAGAGGAACATAGGATAGTTTATCTCTCAGATTTGTGGAGGAGAAAGAAATTCATGACCAAAGATGAACTAGAGACCATTACTGATCACAAAATAGAAAATTTTGATTATATCAAATTAAAAAGCCTTTGTACAAACAGAATGAATGCAAACAAGATTAGTAGGGAAGCAACAAACTGGGAAAACATCTTTACAATTAAAGGTTCTGATAAAGGCCTCATTTCCAAAATATATAAGAGAACTGACTCAAATTTATAAAAAATCAAGCCATTCTCCAATTGATAAATGGTCAAAAGATATGAACAGACAATTTTCAGATGATGAAATTGAAACTATTACCACTCACATGAAAGAGTGTTCCAAATCACTATTGATCAGAGAAATGCAAATTAAGACAACTCTGAGATATCACTACATACCTGTCAGATTGGCTAAGATGACAGGAAAAAATAATGATGAATGTTGGAGGGGATGCGGGAAAACAGGGATACTGATGCATTGTTGGTGGAGTTGTGAACGAATCCAACCATTCTGGAGAGCAATCTGGAATTATGTCCCAAAAGTTATCAAACTGTGCATATCCTTTGATCCAGCAGTGTTTCTATTGGGCTTATACCCCAAAGAGATACTAAAAGAGGGAAAGGGACCTGTATGTGCCAAAATGTTTGTAGCAGCCCTGTTTGTAGTGGCTAGAAACTGGAAAATGAATGGATGCCCATCAATTGGAGAATGGCTGGGTAAATTGTGGTATATGAATGTTATGGAATATTATTGCTCTGTAAGGAATGACCAGCAGGATGAATACAGAGAGGCTTGGAGAGACCTACATGGACTGATGCTAAGTGAGATAAGCAGAACCAGGAGATCATTATACACTTCAACAACAATATTGTATGAGGATGTATTCTGATGGAAGTGGATTTCTATGACAAAGAGACCTAACTGAGTTTCAATGGATAAATGATGGACAGAAACAGCTACACCCAAAGAAGGAACACTGGGAAACGAATGTGAACTATTTGCATTTTTGATTTTCTTCCCGAGTTATTTTTACCTTCTGAATCCAATTCTCCCTGTGCAACAGGAGAACTGTTCAGTTCTGCAAATATGTATTGTATATAGGATATACTGCAACATATTTAACATATATAGGACTGCTTGCCATCTTGGGGGGTGGGTGGAGGGAGAGAGGGGGAAAATGAAACATAAGCGAGTGCAAGGGATAATGTTGTAAAAAATTACCCTGGCATGGATTCTGTCAATACAAAGTTATTATTAAATAAAATAAAATTAAAATTAAAAAAGAGAGAGAGAGAGAGAGAGAGAGAGAGAGAGAGAGAGAGAGAGAGATATTACTTCCCATGAATCACATAGTCAGGGAAAAATCAAAGCCAAATTTTTAGATCTTCCTCACTCTAGGTTTGGTGCTCTATCCATTGTGCCACCTAATTGCCAAGTCACATACCTTCTGTGGGTCTCTGTTTCCTCATAAATAGAATGAAGGAACTGGATTAAGATAATATCCAATGGCTCATCCAACCTTAATAACCTATAATTTGAAGAATCCATTGTAGAGGAACATAATTGAGCAGCCTAAACCTATAGTTAAAGCATCAGATGATGATAGCAGATCAATAGGGACAAGACCTCTTTAACCTCTCTATAGCATTTGCTTTATTGCTGTTCAGTGGTTTCAGTCACATCTGATTCTTTGTGACCCCACTTGAGATTTTCTTGGCAGAGATACAGGAGTGGTGTTTCCATATTTTCCTCTAGCTTTGCATTGTTGATTACCCACCTATTCCTTCTTCATATTCTTTCTTCATTAGATTCTAAGACATTACATTTATCTGGTTTTCTTGAATATAGGTTAGCACTATGAATTGGCTGTCAAAAAAGATAGCATAATCTTGGACTACATGAAGAAAGCCATCGCCTTCAGGAATAAAGTTTTGAAAGCCTTTTTTATACTTTGCCTTGTATACTTTATACTTTTTATACTTTGTCCAGACTATATCAGTCTGGAGTATTGTGCTAAAGTCTGCATGTTATAGTTTAGGAATTATATTATGTTTCAGAACATTCAAAGGCCAATGTGGTGAGAGGATCTGAATCCATGTTATATAAAGGTTAGTTGAAAGAGTTGGAGTTGTTTTTAATAATGACAATAATTCACATTTAGACAGCATTTTAAATTTTTTAATGCATTTACAAATATTATTTTATTCTCACAACAACCTTGGCAGGTAGATGTTACTGTTATTTTCATTTTACAGATAAAAAAACTGAGGCAGTCAGAAGTCATGACTTGTCAGGACTACATAGTTAATGTCTGAGTTGGGATTTAATCTCTTCCTCATTTCAGACTGACTACTAATTGCCACCTAGAGTGATATTTGGCCTAAAGCACAAAACTCAAAGAGAATATGAAAATTAAATATTAGAAGGACTGTCAGGTAGGATGTAGTGGGTAAAGATTCAATCTCTGTATCAGGAAGACCTCAGTTCAATTAGTGCCTTTAACACAACTGACTATAACTTTGGACACATTGCTTTATCTTTTAACTGCTGAAATGGATAGAATGCCAACTCTGGAGTCAGGAGAACCCTAGTTCAAATACAGCCTCAAATGCTTACTAGCTCAGTAACCCCGGGCAAATCACTTAACCCTATTTGCCTCCGTTTCCTGATATGTAAAATGAACTGGAGAAGGAATTGGCAAACCTCTTCAGTATCTTGGCCAAAAAAACTCTAAATGGGGTTATAGAGAGTTGAACTTGACTGAAACAACTCAGTAGTAACCCCTAGAAAGCTCCCTTTAAGTTGCTAATCAAAATTGGTATTCCTTGCTAAGATGCTACCTATACCATTGTAATCACAAGTGTATTCACGTCCCAGGTTCTATACATAAGGCTTATTCTTTTCATCTTTAGGACCAATAGGTAGAATGTGCAAAGGAGGAAAATTGAGATTTACTGTCTAACACAATTCTAACGCAAGCTTTCCTTCTTGAAAAATCTAGTTGATTTTTGATGAGAAAAATGAAGAAGAGAGTAAGTTGTTTCTGCCTTGTAACTAACATAGAATCTTGCTTCATGACTAGGGCACCATCTAGTTCTGATTAGTAAGCTCTTGCCAGATTCTCCATTTTGAGGAATGGTCAGACATGCTTTTATTTTGTCACTCATCTCCTAGCTCTGCTTCTTGACTCTGAACTTCTCTGTCACTTGTTGATATATCTCTCACCTTTTATTATCTGTCTAACCCTTACTTCATTACCACATCCCTAATTCCCCCTACTCTTGGAAATCTTTTAGATTTTTACAATAGATTTTTCCCATTGGAGTGTAAGAGTCTTGAAGATAGGAATTATTCTTTATTGTTGTTTGTAACCCAGGGCTTATCACAATTAATTGCACAAAGTAAGTGTTTCATAAATACTTATTGACTAGACTTGTTGCCAAATTATATCAGCATACCAAGTTCTTTCAGTGCTGAGTCACATATGATTAGAAGCCACTCAGACCTTTTATTCTCTGATGTACCCAAGTTCTGAGTCACATGTGATAGTTTAGAACAGGAAGTAATTTTTTTCACAATCCTTATTGTAATCCTATGCTGACCAAAAAACCAAAAGGTGATTGTTTTTGGAGTCTAGGATGCTTCATTTTACAGAGAAGGAAATGGAGACCCAGAGAGAAGAGACAGTTTGTTGATTGTTACAAAGCACAAGGGATATTCCCTTTCATCCATGTTCTCTTTCTGCAAAAGTGGCAGAAAATCCTAGTTTTCTTTCATGTTGCACACATATGAACACTGAATTAATTTTATTTATTTTTATTTCTTTAAAGATATTTTATTGCTGTTCTTAAAAAAAAATAAGATAGTCACTTTCCAATGAATCTCTACTGTTTCTAACAAATTCCAGTGGCTCCATCTCCACATAATTTACCTTATTTGAAAATGTCATACTGGCTTTTCAAAACTGTTTCATGAATACCTGCTACCAATAGATCAGATGAAAATGATAAATTTGGGTATGATCACCCATCTCTACCTGCCACAGTTGGGAATCATAGTTCTGTATGTGCTTATGCACAATGGCCTGGTTTTGTTTATAACAGACTGATGACAACTGAGAAAAGCCATCTATTTTTTGATTCGTTATGTTTTAATTTTGCATATATTAAGTATATCATAAAAACAATATTTTTCTTACATATGAAAATCATACTGGATATTTGGGGAGAAGGGGCAGTTGTTGATTTTCATGTTTGGTCTCCCTTCTGTTTGCTTCACTTTCCTTATCTGTAAAATGGAAATAATAATAGCATCTATTTTCTAGGATTGTTGTGAAGATCAAATGAGATAATTAATTGTAAATTACTTATTTCAGTGCCTATTGCTAAGTAGCATATATCACTATATGAATGTTATCTATTATTATTATCATTATTACCAATATTGTTATTATCATTCTTGGGAGGCGGGCATGCATTATTATCATGTAGTGGTCCCTTAGTGACATTCTCAGAGGGGATTGCTACTTGCTGAGTAAGAAACATGGACTTTAAATCTTTTCTACCATTAGATTGTTACAACTCTTTGTCTTATGTTAGATCTGAAGATGATTTCTACTCCCTTGTTTCATAAGTGGCAACTAGCAAGGCATTCTGATTTTTACAACTAGATTTTCATTTGCATTTATATAAATTGTTAAATTGCTTTGTTCAGTTCAAAATAGGTCAGTAGCCTTGTAAGTAGCCGGCACTATGAGATTGGATTTGTCTGACTGTTAATACTGGCCATAATTTTGGATTTTTAAGTTCATCCTGAGAATAACTACTGATCTTTATGTCTGCTTTTTTCATCTCTACAAAGATCTGTGAAAGTAATATAGATATGTGGGGGGATGTCTTTGATTAAAACAAGAGAAATTTTGCTTTCACAAATAATTTTCTCCAGCAGACCACATCTTCATATGGATGTGATTGATAGAAAGGCACATTCTGTGCAGAATTTTGCCATCTCTGTTGTTTGTTGGTCATAAAAAAAGATGTGATTTAATAGAGCAAAATGTTGCTTTAGAGGCTTAAGCTATCTCTTATATACCAAGGAGAACAGGAAAGAAAATAAAAAGAACATTGTATTCAATAAGGTTAAACTGTTTACAACTCTACATGGAAGATGATACTTGTAACTCTTGAGAACTGTATCTCTATTAGAGCAGTTAGAAAAAGTATGCTAAGACAGATGGTGTAGGGATAAATTGACTTTGATGTGATGTCAAAAAATTAATTAAGGGGTGAAAAAAGGATTGTACTGGGAAAACAGGAAAGATGGCAGAAGAATAAAAATAATTTACAATACATGAAGAAGCATGAAGGACCCTGTTACAGTAGAGGGAATGAAGAGAGGGGGTGAACACTGATTAAAACTTACTCTCATAGGATTTGGCTCAAAGAGGGAATAACATGCATACTCAGTTGGGTTGAGAAATCTATCTTATCCCATAAGGAAGAAAGAAGGGAAAGGGAAAGAAAAGGAAGGGGGAGCTGATAAAAGGGAGGTAGATATATGGGGACATGGTAATCACAAGCAAAACATTAGTGAGAAAGATTAGGGTTAAGGGAAAAAGAAAAATATAAAAAGAAGGAAAAATAAAATAGAAAGAAACAAACAGTAATCATAACTGTGAATGTGAATGGGATGAACTCTCCCATAAAACAAAAGTGAATAGTAGAGGGGATTAAAAAACAAAATCCTATAATATGTTATTTATAAGAAACACAAATGAAGCAGAGAGATATACACAGAGGAATGGTAAAAGATTTGAGTAAAATATATTATGTCATAACTACCATTAAAAAAAAATTAGGGCTAGCAATCTTGATCTCAGAGAAAGTAAAAGCAAAAATAGATCTAATTAAAGGAGACAAGGAAGAAAACTATATCTTACTAAAATATACCATAGACAATAAAGTAATATTAACATTAAACATATATATATATATATATATATATATGTATACACCAAGAGGTATAGCATCCAAATTCTTAGAGAAGTTAAGTGAGTTACAGGAAGAAAAAGACAATAAAATTATATTAATGGGGGAGCCTCAATTTCTCAGAACTAGGTAAAACTAACCATAGAATAAATAAAAAAGAAGTTAAGGAGGTGAATAGGATTTTAGAAAAGTTAGGTATAATAGACCTTTGGATAAAAGAGAATGGGGATAAAAAGGAATATATACTTTTTTTTCCTCAGTAATACATGGCACCTACACAGAAAATATTGATCACATATTAGGATATAAAAGCCTCACAATCAAATACAGAAAGGCAGAAATATTAAATGAATCCTTTCCAGATCATGATGAAATAAAAATTACTTGTAATATATGGTTATGGAAAGATATGTTAAAAATAAATTGGAAAATTTCGTTTTAATCTAGCTTTAATGAAGGAGTGGGCCAAACAACAAATCATAGAAACAATCAATAATTCACCAAAGAGAATGACAATAATGAGACAACATACTAAAATTTGTGGGATTCGGCCAAAGTAGTACTTAGGGAAAACTTTATATCTCTAAATACTTACATGATTAAAATACAGAAAGAGGAGATCAATGAATTGGGCATGCAACTAAAAAAAAAAAAATAAAAAGAACAAATTAAAAATTCCCAATTAAATGCCAAATGAGAAATTCTGAAAATCAGAGAAGAGATTAATAAAATTGAAAGTAAGATAACCATTGTACAAATAAAACTAAGAACTGGTTTTATGAAAAATAAAATAAAGTAGATAAATCTTGGTTTAATTTGATTTTTAAAAAGAGAAAAACCAAATTAGCAGAATCAAAAATGAAAAGGATGAATTCACCACCAATGAAGAGGAATTTTTAAAGCAATAATTAGATACTATTCTGTCCAACTGTTTGCTATTAAATCTGAAATCTAAGTGAAAGGGCCGAATATTTATAAAAATATGTATATATATATATATATATATATATATATATATACACACACACACATATATATATACATGTAGTTATATTTACCATATATATTTACAATACAAATACATTTATATGATGTTTATATAATGTATTTATATTAATATATATTTACAACACAAATACACATATATGTTTATATATTTATATTAATATATTTACAATACAAATATATATGTATTTATACTACATGTTTATATTTACAGAAATATAAATTGCTCAGATTAAAAGAAGAGGAAATAAAATATTTAAATATTTCAGCTATACAAACCATCTATGAATTCCCTAAGAAAGTCTTCAGGGCCAGATTGATTTATAAGTGAATTCTATCAAACATTCAAAGTATAATTAAAGTATAATAAAGCTAGAAAAATAGCTGAAGAATTCTACTAAATTCCTTTTATGACACAAATATGGTGCCAATACTTAAAACAAAAAGAGCCAAAACAAAGAAAGAACATTATAGAGCAATTCCTCTAAGAAATAATGATGCAAAAAATAAATAAAATATTAGTAAAGATATTTATAGCAGTTTAGCATGAGGATAATATAGTAAGTCCACATTTGATTGATATCAGGAATTTAGGTTTGGTTCTGTATTAGGAAAGCTATTAACATAATTGACCATGCCAATAACAAAATCAACAGAAACTGCATGATATCTCAATAGATACAGAAAAAGCTTTTGACAAAATACAGTACCCATTTCTATTTTAAAAAATTAGAGAACATAGAAACAAATGGAACTTTCTTTAAAATGATAAATAGTGCTATTTAAAGCCACTGGGAAACTTATGTGTAGTGGGGATAAGCTAATTGCCTTTCCATTAAAATCAGGAGTTAAACAAGGATGCCTATTATCATCACTATTACTTAATACTGTACCAAAAATATTATTTTTAACAATAAAGGAAAAAAAGTATTGAAAGAATTAGACTATACAATGAAGAAACAGAAATTTCATTCTTTGCAGATGATATGATGATATACTTAAGAAAATCCTAGAGATTCAATAAAATGACTACATGAAATAATTAACAACTTTAGCAAAGTTGCAAGATATAAAATTAACCCACATCCATCAATACACACACACACACACACACACACACACACACACACACACACAGAGAAAGACATTCAAAAACATAACAGAAAGGTGTAGAAAGAGAAATTTCATTTAAAATAACTGAAGACAATATAAAATACTTGGATCTACCCACAACACAAACTTAGTAATTATATGAATACAGTTACAAAATACTTTTTACACAAATAAAGACATATCTAAACAATTGGAAATATATTAATTTCTCATTGGTATGCTAAGCTAATAGTTATAAATGACAATTCTACTTTATTTATCCAGTGCCATATCTATCAAAATATCAAAAATTATTTTACAGAGTCAGAAAAAATAATAAGAAAATTTATTTGAAAGGACAAAAGATCAGGAGTATCAAGGGAATTTATGGAGAAAAATGGAAAGAAGATGGCCTAGCCATACCAGATCTAAAGCTATATTATAAACCAGTAATCATCAAAAGCATCTGATACTGGCTAAGAAAGAAAATCAGTGGAATAGATTAGGTACAGAATACACAGTAGTAAATGATGATAATAAGTGACTTATAAAACTCAAAGATTCCATTTTCTGGGATAATAATTCACTATTTTTCAAGAATTGCTGGGAAAAATTGGAAAATAGTATGGTAGAAACCAGGCATAGACTAACATTTCTCAACATATACAAAAATAATATCAAAATGGTTACATAAGTTAGACATAAAGGGTGGTTGATACCACAAGCAAATTAGGAGAGCAAGGAATAGTTGACCTCTCAGATCTGTGGAGAAAGTAAAAATTTACAACCAAATAAAAGATAGAGAACAATCTGAAATGCAAAATTGATAATTTTGATTACATGAAATTTAAAAATGTCTTGCACAAACAAAATTTATGTGACCAAGATTAGAAATGGGAAACAATTTTACAGCAAATGTTTGCAATAAAAACCTAATTTCTCAAATATATAGAAAACTGAGTCAAATTTGTAAGAATACAGGTCATTTTCCAATTGACAAATGGTCAAAAGATATGAACAGGCAGTTTTCAGATGAAGAAATTAAACCAATCTATATTATAGTCATATGAAAAAATATTCTAAATCACTGCTTATTAGAGAAATGCAAGTTAAAATCATTCTGATTTTACAGTATTATCTGTCACTTATCAGATTGGCTTATATGACAAATAGGAAAATAATAAATGCTGGAGAAAATGAAAGAAAATTGAAACACTAATGCATTATTGGTGGGCTTGTGAACTGATTTAATCATTCAAAGAGCAATTTGTAACTATGCCCAAAGGGCCATAAAACTGTGCATATCTTTTCAGATTTCAGAAAAACTTACACAAAAGAATTACATGAACTGATATTGAGTGAAGTAAACAGAACCAGGAGAACATTGTACAAAGTAACAACATTGTGTGATAATCAACTGTGCTCCACTTAGCTTTTCTCAGTAATTTAATGATCCAAGACAATTCCAAAAGACTTGTAATGGAAAATACTATCCACATCCAGAGAAAGAACTGTGGAGTCTGAATGCAGATTGAAACATACTATTTTTTTTTTTGTTTGGTTGGTTTTTCTTTTTGTTTGTGAATTTTCCATTTTATTCTGTTCCTTATTTTACAATATTACTAATGTGGAAATGTGTTTCTATGAAATGTGGAAATATGTTTCTATGATTGCATATACCTTATATTAGATTGCTTGCTATCTTGGAGAAGGGAAATAAAAAGAAGGTGATGAAAAAAAAATTGATATTCAAAATCTTATTTAAAATGAAGGTTGAAAATTACCTTTAAATGTAATTTAAAAAATAAAATTCTATTTGTTCCAAAATGTTTTGAAATTTGAATGAACTGAGTTTCTATGAACTAGCAAATTCTAAGTAAAAGATTATCATCATAGTTTCAGAGAATTTGGAATTTTAAAATAATTATGAATGAGGTCTGAAACATACAAAAGAAAGATGGGGAAAAGATATCACAGAAGAATTAGCTAAATAAACTTTAAACTAAATGATTATCCAAACATCATCAAAGTATTCTTCTTGATTTGTTTTTATTTGCTTTTGGTTTTTAGTCTGAACATGTGATTTCACTGATATAAGGACTTTCTAATGAAGAAATTTCCAGAACCAATGATGATACCTCTGTTCAATTTATACTTTTAGAGAGTTGCCAGTGTTTAGAAGTTATGTGACTTGCTCAGTATTACATAGTCAGTTTATATCAGATATAGACTTGAGCCCAGGACCTTCTGGCTTTGAGACGAGTATGTTTCTTATATAAGTCTATTGCAATATTTTCTTCTTTAAATTTAAAATTTCTAGTAGCAAGGAACTCGTGTGTGTGTGTGTGTGTGTATCTGAAATCATCCCCTTCAAGGTACTTTTAACTGAATTTCATCGGACAGAAAAAAGGAGCTATGGGTATGATTAAAATTACCTTTCCCCCTCCTTAAAAATTAGTTACAGGCTTTCCACCGCCTCTGCAGTTAGGGAATTAGAAATATTTGGGGGACAGTTTAATGTTTTTATTTTGCACATTTTAAATTCATTTTGGCATTTTTGGGAAAAAAGTTACAAGAACATCTGTTGCTATTCATATAATTTGTTCATCTGCATCAGTGCTCTGTAGCAGTGCATTTCAGCAGTATCATTTTTATTTATTTTCAATTTATGTTAATTTTTAAGGGGAGTTTGCTTTGCTAGAGGCTTTCCAATGTGGGTTTCTTCAACTCTGGCCATTACCTAAAAAATAATTTTTCTTATATTTTTTTTTATTTTACGTCATGTTAATATTCAAAAATATTTCTCCATTCTGACACAAGGAGTATTCTTTTACAACAAGAGAAATGAGACATACAGAGAGAGAGAGAGAGAGAGAGAGAGAGAGAGAGAGAGAGAGAGAGAGAAGAGAGAGAGAGAGAATAGAGAGAGAGAGAGAGAGAGAGAAAGAGAGAGAATGGAGAGAGAGAGAGAGAGAGAGAGAGAGAGAGAGAGAGAGAAAGAGAGAGAGAGAGAGAGAAAGAGAGAGTGTGTCAACAGAGAGAGCCACACTTGAATCTGGAAGTATACATAGATCCATATTACCCTATCTCTACAAAGAAGTATTTTTTTTCTTTTGGGACAAGGATGATCATGATGGTTCCCTTTCTTCTTTCAAAGCTAACTTAGTACCCTTGCATTTAAAAAATGAATTCTTCCCACCACCCCTACCTCTATTTTAGAAACTTTGGTCCCCATTCTTTCTAGCATAATCAACCTCTCATTCTCAGCTGGTTCCTCTTCTCCCTTCACATACACTTTCCTTTATTTCCTTTATTTCAGCACTCCCCTGCATACAAATCCACAAATTTTCCTTTATTTAATCCACTCTCCTCACTGACTTCTGCTTAGATTTTTTCTGTTTCTGTGATTTCTCAAATGTGCTGTTATCTTTTCATAGTCAAATATAAGCTCCCAGAAGACAAGGGCTATTCATTTTCCCCTCCATGCCAAGCAGCTAGCACAAGAGTTTTATCAGTGTTTGTCAAATTCAATTGCTTGTGATCGCCTCTTACCAATACATATGGATATCTTTTTATCTAAATCCCACCATTCTCAAGTCCTACTTCTGTTGGAAAGCTTTCTTGTTAAAATATTTTATGTTGATTTTTTATTAAATTTCTTATGATCAATATTTGTAATCAATCACTCATCATCAATCACTAATGATCAATAAAACATAATTAGTACCTTATATAATATCCAACTTTCTTTAACATAAAACTCAGCAATTTTATTATGTGTAGCTACAATTCTGTCTTATTTACCAGTAGTTCCTCATGTGTAAATTTTCTCTCAATTAAATTATAAGCCAGAAAAGCAAGAGACTCATGTTGTACTATAGTTATCTCTGATTTACTAGAGAAATCCAAGAAAGTTACTTAAGACACATAGAAAACTTAAATAACATACTCAAATACAACTAGTAAGTGCTAGAAGCAGGATTTGAACTCAGGTCTTTCTGGTATTACATTCGACACTAAATTCATTATATCATGCTATTTTCACTATTTTGAAGGATGATATAAAATTTCTATTTGTTTATCTCATTTCTTTTAGAATTAAAACATTCAGGGAACACAGAGCATTTTTCTCTAGAATGTTCTTTTTAAATATTTAAGCATGTCTGTGACCCATAAAAATATTTATTAATAATGGGAGTGATGGTATTGTGATGATTTAGCCAAATATTCCTGGGATACAGGGCTAGATTCCAAGGAGGAAATGATGCATTTTCTTTTATGCTCTCTTAACTGGTTTTTTCTTCCTTTGTTATATACTACTTGTTGCAGCAAAGTTGGCAGTGAAATTAAAAAAAAACAAAACAAATTCTTTAAAGTACTTCTAATGTTCCAAGAAATGGATTCTTTGGAGTTGAAACAGTGGATTGAATTTCTGCCAAAAGGCAAATGTAAAAGTCTGTGATAAAATGATATATGCTACATAGATCAAAAGTTCATAGAACTTTACCAATCATTGTTTTTATGTGCCTATAACATTCTTATTTGATAGCAGAAACATGGACTTAGAAGCTCTCCATTCAATTTGATAAACCTTTCTTAAATGTCTACTGCATCCTAAACATTGTTCTAGGCAAATTATTTAATTAGTGTTTGTTCTCAATGAGCTCAGTTTGAAATGTATGCACAATTATGAATATCATAAAGAAAACTGAAGAGGGTGATAATACAACTAGTTTCATGGATCAAGAAACCTTCATGGAGGAGGTGGCATCATGGTGGAGCATGGATGAATGGTAAGGATTTTGAGAAACAGATAAAGTAAAAGCAGAAATGCAAAGAAGGGCATGGAAGATGATTTGAATGAAGGAACAGAGTCAAAATAGGGACAACTTAGTTTGGCAAATTTAAACTAGTAGTTCAACTTAGCTATAACCAGTGTTCTGGATCCAGCTTGAACAGGCTCTTCAGAACTAATTGTTAAGTATTAAGTGTAAGTATTTACATCTCTGAAATCAGCTAACTCTACAAATCAGGGTTTGATTCATTGTTTTGTTGATTGGCAAAACTTAAGAAACTTATGGATAAAAAGGTTAACAATTAAACTTAAATATGGGTCATGCATGCATCCCTAACCCTCTTGTAGAGGGCTGAAACTATTGAGTCAATGCACTGAGGTCAGGACTGACAAGCACTTGAGGCTGAATACCAATTGGACAATACTCTATGGGCATATATGCTTGGAAAATGGTCCTTCCCACTATCCTGTGCTGGCTCAATGAGTGGTGCATATAGAGGATTGTAGGAGGGACTAAGGGGTGGAGTAAGACTAGCCAGAGTCACACTTTTCTGGCAGTAGAGGAGGGAGAAGGTGGTCATGGAGATTCTGCTTTCATCCTGTTTATTCCTGCAACTAAGGACCAAGAATAAAAACCAAAAACTTTTGCTTATTCTGACTCCGGCTAATTCTAAGGGATCCAGGGTGCGAGCGTGGTCATCATACCCTCCATCGCACCCAAGGAATGTGTTAAACATTTATCACCACATCCCTAAGACTATAATTTAATTATGGAAGGGAATTCAATAAGTTCAAAAAGATTAAGTGAAGGTGAAATTGTGGAGAGACTTAAGTGCTTAGAAAGAAGTATTTGTATTTCACTTTACAGGAAATGAAGAGTCCCTTAACATTTTGAGCTAGATGGTCAGATTTGTGATTTTGCAACATCTTTTGGAAAATTGAGGACTGATAAGATTAGTGAGAACTTTGGAGCATAAAGACCAATATTCTTTTTCAAAAGTAGAAATCATTAAAACTATTTGGGGACTTCTGGTTAAGATGGCGGAGAGGAGGCTCACAGCTGCATAAGCTCTGCGCTTTCTCTCACTATCCATTTCATTACAAGCCTCTGAATTAATGCTTGACTGAAAAAAAAAAACCCACAAATAGTTACCAAGAGAAGCCATCCTTGAGATTCGCCAAGAAAGGTCTGTCTTTACTGGAGGGCTGGGACGGTTTTAGATCGGGCACAGGCGGCGGGCAGCGGCAGTGAGAGCACAGGAGCAGACTGGAGAGGGGGTGGGGAGTGATCGCAGCCGTCTCTGTGGGGAGAGCTTCGCTACAGGTTTGGATACTTTGCTCCGGCAGCAAGTCAGCAGCACAGCAGATAAGCTAAAAACACCGGGGCTGAAGAATACAACCCCAAACAGCTGGAGTCTCTCGGGACCTGGCAGCCCCCCCCTTCCTCCTCCCCCCCCAGTGACTCAGCACGCTCTGGGATCTCAGAGCGCACGCGCACACAGTCCTGCTAGTGCCTCACTGCTGCCCCCTGCAGTCTGTAGAGGAAGCTCGATAACATACCCAACCCCTCCCCCAAAGAAAGACTCCAGTTTTTTCTGTTTTTCTTTGGTAGTTTGTCTTTGATTATTAGACAGAATGAGCAAGAAGCTGAAGAGGACTTTAACCCTTGACAGCTTCTACACAGATAGAGAGCAGACTCTAAATCCTGAGGAGACTAAAAACGGACAGTCCCCAGGTGAATCCCCAAAGGAGGAGATCATCTGTTCCTCAGCACAGATGAACCTCATAGAAGTAATTAAAAAGGCTCTCACAAGGGAGCTAGAAGAAAAATGGGGAAAGCAGAGTGAGGCTTGGCAAAAGGAGAGGGAGGCTTGGGAAAAGAGCCTGGAGAAAGTTAAAGAGAGAGTGGATAAAGAAGTAAAATCCTTGAAAAATAGGATTGGTGAACTCGGAAACAGAAAACAGCTCTCTAAAAAACAAAATTGGCGAAATGGAAAAAAATTCCACAGAACAAAAGAACTCAATGGGACAATTAGAAAAAGACTTTAAAAAAGTGAGTGAAGAAAATACTTCACTGAAAATCAGAATTGAACAATTGGAATTGAATGACTCAAGGAGACAAGAAGAATCAGTCAAGCAAATCCAAAAAAATCAAACAATGGAGAAAAATGTGAAATACCTTCTGGGGAAGACAACAGACCTGGAAAACAGATCCAGGAGAGACAATCTGAGAATCATTGGACTTCCAGAAAAACATGATGAAAAAAAGAGCCTGGACACTATTTTCCAGGAAATTATCAAAGAGAACTGCCCAGAAGTCATAGGAACAGAGGAAAAAATAAACATTGAAAGGATTCATCGATCACCCACTGAAAGGGATCCTAAAATCAAAACACCAAGGAATATAGTGGCCAAATGCCAGAACCCTCAGATGAAGGAAAAAATATTGCAAGCGGCTAGAAAAACCCAATTCAAGTATCAAGGAACCACAACAAGGATCACCCAGGATCTGGCAGCATCCACATTAAAAGATCGAAGGGCCTGGAATATGATATTCCGAAAGGCTAAGGAACTTGGTATGCAACCAAAAATAACTTACCCAGCGAGAATGAGCATCTTTTTCCAGGGAAGAAGATGGACATTCAACGAAGTAAGCAAATTTCATCTATTTCTGATGAAAAAACCAGAACTTAACAAAAAGTTTGATCTACAAATATAGAACTCAAGAGAAATCTAAAAAGGTAAAGATTAATCTTGGGAACTATATTTTGACTATATAGATGTATAAAGAATACATGTATACCTTGTTCTAGAAATTGATGTGGAAAGGACATTGTATCAGAAAAAGGGTAAAGTGGGGTAGTACATCTCATGAAGAGGCATAGGAAACCTATTATATCTGAGAGAAAGAATGGAGGGGGATGAATATAGTGGGTATCTTACTGCCTACAGAATTGGCTTTAAGTGAAAAATCTTAAGACATATTCAATCTATGGTGAAACTTCTCCCACCTCATTGAAAAGTGAGAAGGGAAACGTGAAAAGGGAAGGAATAAGCTAAGCGGAAGGGAATACGGAAACTGGGAGGGAAAGGGGTAAGATAGGGGGAGGAACTCTAAGGTGGGGGGAGGGATACTAAAAAGGGAGGGCTGTGAGAAGCAAGTGGTGCTCACAAGCTTAATACTGGGAAGGGGGGGAAAGGGGAAAGAAGGGAGAAAAGCAACCGGGGTTAACAAGATGGCAAGTAATACAGAATTGGTCATTCTAACCATAAACGTGAACGGGGTAAACTCCCCCATAAAGAGGAAGCGGTTAGCAGAATGGATTAAAAGCCAGAATCCTACAATATGTTGTTTACAGGAAACACCTGAAGCAGGGAGATACATGCAGGTTAAAGGTAAAAGGTTGGAGCAAAATCTACTATGCTTCAGGTGAAGTCAAAAAAGCAGGGGTAGCCATCCTGATCTCAGATCAAGCTAAAGCAAAAATTGATCTAATTAAAAGAGATAAGGAAGGGCACTATATCTTGCTAAAGGGTAGCATGGATAATAAAGCACTATCTATATTAAACATATATACACCAAGTGGGGTAGCATCTAAATTCTTAAAAGAGAAACTAAGAGAGCTGCAAGAAGAAATAGACAGTAAAACTATAATAGTGGGAGATCTCAACCTTGCACTCTCAGAATTAGATAAATCAAACCACAAAAAAAATAAGAAAGAAGTCAAAGAGGTAAATAGAATACTAGAAAAGTTAGATATGATAGATCTCTGGAGAAAATGTAATGGAGACAGAAAGGAATACACTTTCTTTTCAGCAGTTCATGGAACCTATACAAAAATTGACCATATATTAGGACATAAAAACCTCAAACTCAAATGCAGTAAGGCAGAAATAGTAAATGCATCCTTTTCAGACCATGATGCAATGAAAATTACATTCAACAAAAAACCAGGGGGAAGTAGACCAAAAAATTATTGGAAACTAAATAATCTCATACTAAAGAATGATTGGGTGAAACAGCAAATCATAGACATAATTAATAACTTCACCCAAGAAAACGATAATAATGAGACATCATACCAAAATGTATGGGATGCAGCCAAAGCGGTAATAAGGGGAAATTTCATATCTCTAGAGGCCTATCTGTATAAAATAGAGAAAGAGAAGGTCAATGAATTGGGTTTGCAATTAAAAATGCTAGAAAAGGAACAAATTAAAAACCCCCAGTCAAACACTAAACTTGAAATTCTAAAAATAAAAGGTGAGATCAATAAAATTGAAAGTAAAAAAACTATTGAATTGATTAATAAAACTAAGAGTTGGTTCTATGAAAAAACCAACAAAATAGACAAACCCTTAGTAAATCTGATTAAAAAAAGGAAAGAGGAAAATCAAATTGTTAGTCTTAAAAAGGAAAAGGGAGAACTCACCACTAACGAAGAGGAAATTAGAGCAATAATTAGGAGTTACTTTGCCCAACTTTATGCCAATAAATTCGACAACTTAAATGAAATAGAAAAATACCTCCAAAAATATAGCTTGCCCAAACTAACAGAGGAAGAAGTAAATATCCTAAACAGTCCCATCTCAGAAAAAGAAATAGAACAAACTATCAATCAACTCCCTAAGAAAAAATCCCCAGGACCAGATGGATTTACATGTGAATTCTACCAAATATTTAAAGAACAATTAACTCCAATGTTATATAAACTATTTGAAAAAATAGGGATTGAAGGAGTCCTACCAAATTCCTTTTATGACACAGACATGGTACTGATACCTAAACCAGGTAGGCTGAAAACAGAGAAAGAAAATTATAGACCAATCTCCCTAATGAATATTGATTCTAAAATCTTAAATAAAATATTAGCAAAAAGATTACAGAAAATCGTCACCAGGATAATACACTATGACATGTAGGATTTATACCAGGAATGCAGGGCTGGTTCAATATTAGGAAAACTATTAGCATAATTGACTATATCAATAACCAAACAAACAAAAACCACATGATCATCTCAATAGATGCAGAAAAAGCATTTGATAAAATCCAACATCCATTCCTAATAAAAACACTTGAGAGCATAGGAATAAATGGACTTTTCCTAAAAATAGTCAGGAGCATATATTTAAAACCATCAGTAAGCATCATATGCAATGGGGAAAAACTGGAACCTTTCCCAGTAAGATCTGGAGTGAAGCAAGGTTGCCCACTATCACCATTATTATTTAATATCGTATTAGAAACACTAGCCTCGGCAATAAGAGTCGAGAAAGAGATTAAAGGAATTAGAGTAGGCAATGAGGAAATCAAACTATCACTCTTTGCAGATGATATGATGGTATACCTAGAGAACCCCAGAGATTCTACTAAAAAGCTATTGGAAATAATTCATAATTTTAGCAAAGAAGCTGGCTACAAAATAAATCCCCATAAATCCTCAGCATTTTTATACATCTCCAACAAAACCCAACAGCAAGAGATACAAAGAGAAATTCCATTCAGAATAACTGTTGATACCATAAAATATTTGGGAATCTATCTACCAAAGGAAAGTCAGAAATTATATGAGCAAAATTATAAAAAAGTCTCCACACAAATAAAGTCAGACTTAAATAATTGGAAAAATATTAAGTGCTCTTGGATCGGCCGAGCGAACATAATAAAGATGACAATACTCCCTAAACTAATCTATTTATTTAGTGCTATACCAATCAGACTTCCAAGAAAATATTTTATTGATCTAGAAAAAATAACAACAAAATTCATATGGAACAATAAAAAGTCGAGAATCTCAAGGGAATTAATGAAAAAAAAAATCAAATGAAGGTGGCCTAGCTGTACCTGATCTAAAATTATATTATAAAGCAGCAGTCACCAAAACCATTTGGTACTGGCTAAGAAATAGATTAGTGGATCAGTGGAAAAGGCTAGGTTCACAAGACAGAATAGTCAACTATAGCAATCTAGTGTTTGACAAACCCAAAGCCCCTAACTTCTGGAAAAGAATTCATTATTTGATAAAAACTGCTGGGATAATTGGAAATTAGTATGGCAGAAATTAGGCATGGACCCACACTTAACACCATATACCAAGATAAGATCAAAATGGGTCCATGACCTAGGCATAAAGAACGAGATTATAAATAAATTAGAGGAACATAGAATAGTTTATCTCTCAGACTTGTGGAGGAGAAAGAAATTTGTGACCAAAGATGAACTAGAGACCATTACTGATCACAAAATAGAAAATTTTGATTACATCAAATTAAAAAGCCTTTGTACAAATAAAACTAATGCAAACAAGATTAGAAGGGAAGCAACAAACTAGGAAAACATTTTCACAGTTAAAGGTTCTGATAAAGGCCTCATTTCCAAAATATATAGAGAACTGACTCAAATTTATAAGAAATCAAGCCATTCTCCAATTGATAAATGGTCAAAGGATATGAACAGACAATTTTCAGAGGATGAAATTGAAACTATTACCACTTATATGAAAGAGTGTTCCAAATCATTATTGATCAGAGAAATGCAAATTAAGACAACTCTGAGATACCACTACACACCTGTCAGATTGGCTAAGATGACAGGAAAAAATAATGATGAATGTTGGAGGGGATGCGGGAAAACTGGGACACTAATGCATTGTTGGTGGAGTTGAGAACGAATCCAACCATTCTAGAGAGCAATCTGGAATTATGCCCCCAAAATTATCAAATTGTGCATACTCTTTGATCCAGCAGTGTTTCTATTGGGCTTATATCCCAAAGAAATACTAAAGAAGGGAAAGGGACCTGTATGTGCCAAAATGTTTGTAGCAGCCGTGTTTGTAGTGGCTAGAAACTGGAAAATGAATGGATGCCCATCAATTGGAGAATGGCTGGGTAAATTGTGGTATATGAATGTTATGGGATATTATTGTTCTGTAAGAAATGACCAGCAGGATGAATACAGAGAGGACTGGCGAGACTTACATGAACTGATGCTAAGTGAAATGAGCAGAACCAGGAGATCATTATACACTTCGACAACGATATTGTATGAGGACATATTTTGATGGAAGTGGATTTCTTTGACAAAGAGACCTGAGTTTCAATTGATAAATGACGGACAAAAGCAGCTACACCCAAAGAAAGAACACTGGGAAACGAATGTGAACTATCTGCATTTTTGTTTTTCTTCCCGGGTTATTTATACCTTCTGAATCCAATTCTCCCTATTCAACAAGAGAACTGTTCGGTTCTGCAAACATATATTGTATCTAGGATATACTGCAACATATCCAACATATAAAGGACTGCTTGCCATCTAGGGGAGGGGGTGGAGGGAGGGAGGGAAAAAAAAAATCGGAACAGAAACGAGTGTCAATATAAAGTAATTATTAAATTAAAAAAAAACTATTTGAATTAGTAACAAAAAGGGAAAAATATGACCACTGGAACTAATTTAGTAGTCAAGACTCAGAAACAATTGTTTATATTAGCATAGTTTTTAACAAAACTATTCCCTGCTTCAAGTTAAGCCATTTATGGTGAATAAGACAAAATCTAATCCCTTTTCAAAATGGAAGCTCAACAAATATTTGTAGATACTTATGTTCTCTCTTCTCAAGGCTAAATTTTTCTGTGTCCTTAAATTCTTTTTGCTATGACAGTGTTGTCAGTCTCCTTGCCTTCAATCAATCAATCAGTCAGCAAGTATTTATTAACTACTATATGCCAAGCACTGTGCTAGATACATGAAAAATCAGTGAAATAGTTCCAGCACACAAGAAGTTTACATCTAATTAGAATTCAACAAATAAATAGATATGCATGCATACACATATAAACAATACCTAGTGTATACATGCATACATATGTGTATATATATGTATATATATATATATAATAAGCACAAAGAGAAAAAATACAAAGCAGTTAAACATAAAGTAGTTTGGAAGGGAAGACAAACATTTGGGGGATCAGGAAAATGTTTTATGTAGAAGGTGCTGCTTGAGCTGGTTCTTGAAGAAGAGAATAATTCTCTGAGATGAAGGAGGGATGACTACTTCAAAAGCACAAAGGTAGTTACCTTCTTCAGGAGACTTTTCAGCCTTTTCTAAAGTGTACTATTTGGAGTTGCACATAACATCACAGAACTCTAGTGATTGTGATGCAGGGGAATATTACCTTTCCTGTCTTCAACACTTGGTCTCTCTGTGTACAGCTTAAGGTCACAATAGAATGTTATGCTGCCATATTATGTTTGTTATATATGTTGACTTTGCAGCGCACTGAAATGTTCCCTCAACTTCTTTATATAAACTGTAATCTAGCTATGTTTCCCTATGTTTCCCCAAACCTCTATTTTTGGTCTTTTTTTTTTTTAATTTCAAGAGTAGGATTTTTCATTTATTGTGATGATTGCGTATTTAAAATCAGCTGGAGTCAGAAATTCAGGTTAAGGGGAAAATCTTCAATATTCATTGAAGTGAAGAGGTGAAAAAGGATTGCAATAGCAATATGGGCAAGAAAGATTGCGATAGCAATATGGGCAGCTGCGACAGGAAGCCAGCTAGCAGAGGGCGATTGGAGATGAAGAGCCGTGGCAATGGCAATACAAGCAGCTGTGTCAAGATGCCAGCCAGCAGTCTCTCCTTCCACTTTCCTTCCTACTCCCTTGCCTCCACCTACGTCATTTCCTATACAATACATCAAGACTTGCACAAAGAGTGGGCAGGGGCCATTCTTTCTCCAAGCATATATATTAATAGAGTTTGGTCCAATTACTATTTAGCTTCACGTTATTGGGACCTCAGTGCATCAACTCAAGCCTCAGCCCATTACAATTTATCATATTCATCATAAATTTTTAAAGATTGTTAAGGCATCATTTTATTGTTAATTAGCCCTCCAAGTTTCATGTTAGCTGCAAATTTGATAAACATGCCATCTATTTTTTCATCTATTGTGGTGAGTTCAAATGTTGGAGTTCGGTTAAATGTTGGAGTTCAAATGTTGGAGTTCTTGTTCTTCTCAAAACACAGCTGGTTTAGCTTAGAGCCCTCCAAATATCTCCAAATCCAAAGGTTCTGTCCTTTAGCCTCTGCCTCTGCTTTCTTCAGCCTCCAACCAGCACAGAGATGGAATGAATCTCTTGTCTCCTTCATTTGGGGCTTGGCTAGCTTTCTGGTGAGTCTTTCAGACCGGCTTGGTCTCAGTGGGGGAAGTGCAGGAGCCCAGCCACCACAGTGGTGTGAGATGAAGATGAATCTGGTTGTCCACTGAACTCTCCACTCGTAGCTTTATCCTCTGAAAACTCTTCTTCTGCCACCAGCCAGCCAAGTGGAAAATATATTCTCTCTTGCCTCAGAGAGAGGGCTTCTGGAGTAATTCAGCTGAAATCTCTCAAAGTGCTCTGTGTCTGCACCAGAGTGCTCCTCTCCAACCAGCTGAACTCTCTTCTTCAACCAGCCAGCCAAGTGGAATATATTCTTGAATAGCTCTCTCTTCACTGGCCTTATATGTGAATCTTCTGAGAGAATGGGATTATGGGTTTTCTCCCACAGTGCTCTCTGGCCCAAAGAACTTCAAGGAAGGTGTGAACTCACAAAGTTACAAAGTTTACTTTGTGAATCTGGCATACTTGTGAACTCCAATGAGTAAAGGTGCAAACACAAGCATTGTACTAATTAGTTCTACTTAGTACCTTGTTTCAGGTTCTGCCCAAAACATCTTCTTGTAAGATTAGATCAACTCTAATTAGTTAGCAGTTTGTAAGGATTCCAACAATCTATGTCAATGATAAAAATAGAAAGCAATTATCAGTCTTTGAGACTCTCCACCAAATCCTTTTGTTTCTTTTGATATCAATCTATTTGCTACCACATAGCTAGGTGGTACAGTGCATAGAATTTTGGTCTTGAATTTAGTAAGACTTGAGTTCAAATCCAGAATTAGACATTTATTAGTCTTGTAATCTCGGGCAATTCCTTATTCTGTTTCCTCTTCTGTAAAACAGAGATAATATTATCACCTACCTCTCAGGGTTGTTGTGAGAATAAAATGAGCTACTGTTTGTAGACTGACTTGCAAACATTAAAGCATTACTTACGTGCTACCTATTTAGGTCTATTAGATCTATTTATTAATTAGGTCTAGTCATTCAATCAGTTTTAAAACCACCTAATTGTACCATCATCTAGCTCATTCGTTCTTAATCTTTTTGTTCTCATTTTCCCTTTACACTTTTAAAATTATTGAGGACCTTCCAAAGAGCTTGTTTTTGTGTGGGTCCTTTGTATTGATATCTATTATATTAGAAATTAAAAGTCTTAATAATATTATGAAGATAGTTTTGATCTCATGCACCACTAGAAATATTTTGAGAATTCTCATTGCTTTCCAAACATTTAATATCATACCTTGCTCTGAAAAGTTTTTAAAGCATGGATTCCTTCCAAATTGATATTTACTTGTTTAGAAATCATACATATGTACTACTGTCTTAATATATTATGAACATTACAAAATATAAAAATGGAATTTTAAAATTTGAGTTTTAGATAAAAACAATTAAAATAATTATATTTCAAATAAAAAATGCTGTCACTAAAATATAATATTATATTAATAGTCTTTTAACTGAATGTTCTGTTATTTTAAAAAATCTTGCTTTAATATTTCATTATACAATAATTTGAAAGACTGCTTTCTATTTTACCTTTATTCTACCCTTGATTTTATTGGGTATTACATATGAAATATGTAAGTAGATCTAAATGGAATAGATGCTTCTTAAGTTTCTTTGCAAAAATCATATTTTAAGCTCATCTATTAATTTTGAAATTGAGCTAATAAATTTTCATCTTCTTTTATATCAATAATTTGTACAAGTTCATAGGCACGTGTTGCATTTTAAATAAACAGCTTCAAATATTTTCAACCACTTGTTTGTACAAAACAATAAGAAAGTGTAGCATTTTTATATTTTAATAAATGGGTTCACAGCTCACTGAACCTGTTTAGAAGATGTTTAAATAGATTAGAAAATTCTAATTTTTAAAAAAATGTAATAATAAAAGAATATTATACCCAACATAATTTTCAAAACAAAAGTTTTATTTTTATTTGTCTTGCTAATCTTAAGACTTCATACTTAACCATTATTTAATATCTTAAAGCACAATATATACTGAAGATTAGGTCAAGATGAATGTAAATTATTTGGACAATGTTTCACTGGACATACTGTCAGATTTGATTAGATTTTCATAGTTTTCATCTCATAATGCTATTGACAAAAAGTTAATATTGGAGCAGATCTCTGCCACTCTTTATATGTTTGTTGATATTTGCATTGTTCAACTTATCTTCAACCCAAGATATCTTTGCAGGAAAATTTTGAAACTATTTCTAATTTAATTAAGACTAGATAATATACAAAAAATCACTTAATTGGACATATGAAAAGTTGAATTTGTTACAATATGTTGAAAGTGAATGAACTAGTGAGGGTGCTAATGTTAACTGCTCCAAATTGTAGTATTCTTGATTTTCCTTCAAGGGAGTCTCATTTCATATAGTCACATGATATAGGGAATACATGATGGTACCAGCATCAATTTGCCTATGACCTATTATTAAATGTAAATACTTTCTTTTTTAAGGTAAAAATATATAAACATTTGAGTTCTATAGATTCCTCCTCTGTATCCCAATGGATTATTTTGTGTACCTTGCATTTGATCTGGCCTACAGATATCCACATTCATCAATAAATTGATCATGAAAGACTGTTAGATATATTGCTGAAATACAGATATGCTATGAGTAAGATATTGTGTATAACTGTTTAGTAATTTAGTAAAAAATGAAATAAAGTTTATTGTCATATTCATCAGTGTTCTTAGTGAAGATTCATTTTGCTTCCCAGTGATGATGTCCTTTCTTTCTAAATATTCACTAACCATCCCTTAAATAATTCATTTCAAAATCTTCTCTTTGGTACATAAGTAATTTGTTAATTAGGATATGAACAGACAGTTCTCAAAATAAGACATATAAGTTATCAATAACCACATGAAAAGATGTTTCAAACTTATTAATAAGAGGAATTAAAATTAATGTACCTCTGAAATTCTACCATAGCCATTAAATATAAAAATAATTTTATAAGAGAACAGGTACATTAATGCACTGTTGATAGAGTGTAATTTAGATCATTCTGGAAAACATTTGAAACAAAACTCCAATAGTTGATAAACTCAATACATTATTCTTACTAGGTTTCTAATCATCAGTAAGCAGTCCTTCTTTATTAGGAATAATAAGATACAGAATAGCAGCTCTCCCCATTGCTTCCTGAACTTCTTGAGTAGTTGTATTATCATTATGAAAGTTGCAAACAGTATTTGGTTGGGTTTTGATAGAGAGATTTGACAGATATACATATAGTCAAAGTCCTCCAATCACAACTATATCATAGCTACTTGCCAAATTTGGGATATGCTTTTCAAACTTTTTCAATTCTTCCCATGTTTTGTTCACATGGACAGTCTGACATTATTGTAATACTTTTGTATTTGTTTTTCCTTCCATTAATTTTCACAATTGATTTTCAGAAACTACTTTGACTTTTAAAATCCTTTACAATCTTGTCCCAGTTTTTCTTTCTAACCTCATTATACATCATTCCCCTTCAACCACTGGGAATCAGCCAGACTGTATTCTTTGTTTCTCATACACAGCATTCTATTTCTCATCTATCACTTTTTTCCTGGCCATTTCTCATTCCTGGAATGCATTTCTTCCTTACCTCTACCTCACAAAAATCTCACACTTCCTTTAAAAAATGTTTTTAAATTAAAGGTTTTTATATTCAAAACATATGTATAATTTTCAACATTCACCTTTGCAAAAACTTCTTCCAATTTTTTTTCCTTCACTTTCCCCTATCCCCTCCCCTAGGTGGCAAGTAATCCAATATGTTAAACATGTGTAACTCTTCTATATTGTATTTCTGTATTTTGTATAATTCTGTATTTTGATAATTATCATAGTGCGCAAGAAAAAATCAGATAAAAAATGAAAAAAATGAGAAAGAAAACAAAATGCAAGTAAACAACAATAAAAAGGTGAAAATACTGTGTTATGATCCACACTTAGTCATCACAGTCCCCTCTCTAGGTGCAGATGGCTCTCTTCATTACAAAAATGTTGGAACTAGCCTTCATCACAAAAATATTGGAACTTCTCACTGTTGATTAGAGCCACATCCATCAGAATTGATCATTGTATAATCTTGCTGTTGCTTCCATACTTCCTTGAAGATGTAACAAGTGCTACTTTTCATATGAAGCCTTGCTGGATTCACCCAAATCCATCCTCTTTCTCTATTTATACTTATTCTTTTTGAAAAAAAAAAATATATATATATATATATATACCTGTTTTCTTCCTCAATACAATGTAAATTCCATAAGAGTAGGGATTGTTTCATTTATTGTGTATAAATCACCAGTACCTAGTACAGTGCCTGGCACATAGTAGGCATCTTATAAATGCTTCTTGATTCATCAATTGGTTGTTTGATTCATCCACATGCTTTCCACTATAGTTTCCCCTACAATTATTGGATTTTCTCATATTAGTATATGATAGTATATAATACTACTTTATTGGCCCTTTAATTTATTTGTCTTTTAAAATAAAACATTTATCAATAACCTCAACTATATCAGTATTTAGTTCTTTCCCTCCATTTCTTATGGTTATTTTCAGATTGAATTTGCCTCTTTGAATTAAGACACATAACTTACCTTGTTAATTAACCATATTTTGTAAATTTATGATTACTACTGGGAACGTAGTTTATTGCTATGTTTTTCTTGAATTTTGCCTCCTGTTAAGAACTATTTCTGTTTACATTCTTTATCCTATATTCTCCATGCTTTCTCATTTGGCAGTTATATATGGTTCATTTTCTTCAACTTGATCAATTAAATAACATGTTAAACAAATATATATAAATACAGTTACATTTGTATCAGTTTCATTAAGGTCATCATCCCTAGCCAATAGTTCTTTTTTCCTGTACTTTAAATCATAATTTGGAAATCAAAATTCCATTCTGAGACATTGTTCACTTATCAAATGTATCTTTAACTTCTGAAACCCTTAGCTCCATTTTACTATAATAAAACATCATGCTATTCTCCCAAGGCATAAATCTTTGTCCTTTTTGTGTTCTGGACTTTACTGGTAAACTAATAATGCCAATGAATCCATTTTTAGAATAAGAGTTTTAAATTTTTTAACTTCATTAACTTTTTTAAAGTTTTTAACTGCTTTAAAGCTTTTTAGATTCTCACTCGACTTTATAACACTTAGTAATACTTTTTTTATATTCCTTCTAGTGAATCATCATTTCCCAAAAAGAATTACCAGAAATAGATAGTGGTCATCAGTTTTGACAAGACTTGGTGTATTCTCCACTGTATTTTAGATACATGTCCTCGGAACAACACAGATTTTCCATTTTGTTAATGTCACATCAACAAATGGCTGCTTCAGTGTCCCTCAGCAGGGTGTGACTTACCCATCGTTACTCATCTCTTCTTTTTCTGACAATTACTGGATGACCTTTTCCCTGGGGGACATCATTATTCCACAAACACAATCACCTATCTCCTTCTTAGAGGGTCTACTCTTTATGGGGGAGGGGGAAATTCCCACCTATTATAGTGGATGTTAATTGTTTTTGCTCCTTTCATCCTCCCAGTCTATAACTATACTAAGAAGTACTATGTCCTACTCTAGAGGGTTCTGGGAAGCAGTCCTG
This sequence comes from Antechinus flavipes, assembly GCF_016432865.1. Classification (NCBI taxonomy): domain Eukaryota; kingdom Metazoa; phylum Chordata; class Mammalia; order Dasyuromorphia; family Dasyuridae; genus Antechinus; species Antechinus flavipes. The sequence continues at coordinate 267,229,182 of NC_067399.1, forward strand.
GGCAATTTAAATATCTTGATCAGTTGTCAACAGAATAGCTCATGTGACATTACAAGTAATTGTTGAGAAATTATGGTATTTTGTGAAGCTTATAAACTTCTATGATATGCTGACACAGCAAGGAAACAGAACATCTAAGGGGTCTGGAATAGTCCATATATCATAAAGTCATTATGCTCCAACTGGAGGCAAACAAAAATCTCAGAGGTAAGAGGGGTGACATTTTATATTTCCTTGGAGAACCTCTATGTGAGGGAATAGCTCAGCTGAAACTTTAGGGCAAGAGAATGGCTTCAAAGAGGAGGTGCCATAATTTGAGTGATATTATTAATCTCCTGTTATGGCAAGAGAACTCTGATGATCTCCATGTAAGTGTACACCAAGGGACCAATGATAAATTTTGTTAGTTTGTCTTTTCCCCAATAAAAAGGGTAAGAAATACCCTGTTGTTGAAACTAGGATCTATGAGCTTCAGTGAACTACATGAAGAAAGGATGCTTCCCACTGGCAGCTACAGAGAGCGTCAGGAAAGAGAGACAATAGGCATTTCCCATTGTCCATGGTAGAAAATAATTATGGGAGTCACACATCAAAGAGTTTTGATAAATTACACTTTCTGGAAACTCTATTAATGTTAATGAACAATAAATACAAGTCTTTAGGGAAAAGGTTTATTCTGGTAAGGATTTGCTGCTAATTCTAAATTATCCTTGTTTCTTTTAACCTGAAGAGAGAGAATTTCTTTGAATTCTGTGAACTATGTGCTTGCAAGAGGAATCAGTGCCAAAAGATTAAATAGTGGTATCATAAAGTCTTCAGGTTTTCTTGGTTGGAATCAGCCTAAAAGATAAAAATTCTTCCAATATGTAACAGAGCAGCCTTTATATCATATAAGTGCCTCTAACCCAAGAGCTATACATTTTGTTTTTTCATGTTTTCCTACTTGATAATCTTCTGAATGTGGGTAGAATTCCCATCTACATCTAGAGGGTTGTTTCCTTGACTGTTTTCTCTTCAAAGAACATCCACCAGGGAAGGCTTCATTTTCCCAGATAATATGAAAAGTTAAGAGGCACAGTAAGGAAACTAGCATTTTGTGTATTCACAGTTATTATTTGTCACTTACAGAAACACAAACCTAGTACACTTGCTATAATGATGGCGGCCTTCCTCAGTCTACTCTCCTTGTTCACAATTCTTATACCTGATTCAGCTATGTTGTATGTAAAGCTTTACTCCTAAATGAGTTTGTATTTAGAGTGGGCTTCTGCCTTTTTTTTTCCTTAGTTAACTGTCTGATAAATAATTAGCAGATTTTGGTCAAGTCTTCTGGGACATTATCTTCTGTTATAAGGTTTCAAGTAGAAATCAAATTTGTAGTTACTCTGGATTACTTCATACCTTTCCTTTCCTCTTTTCACTTAATGATATCAAATATCATATCCCATCTTGGTTTTGACACTTTTTTGTTATAATAATACATTCCCAGTCCTCTGTCCCTATGATTAGGAAGCTAAGATATCCTACAGTCATCTTATGCTAATATTGAAATCATCTAATGCAACCCCTTCATTTAAAAAATGAGGATGTATCTAGAGAGGTAGAATACTGTGCCCAGTTTTATATGGTTAATTAGTGACAGAACCAAGACTGAAATATAGTTTCTTGATTCCCAAGCCAGCCTCAACCATACTGCGTTGAGTTATAGACATGGAAATTGACATTGCCATGTAAATGTCAAATGTAAATGTAAAATTATAAAATGTAATGCCAAATTATTTACATTTTAGGGCAAGAGAAAGGCTTCAAAGAGGAAATGCCATAATTTGGCACTGCTTTAGTCACAGTGGAGTGATATTATTAATCTCCTGTTATGACAAGAGAACTCTGAAACTCTCCATATAAGTGTACACCAAGTAAAAAATGTAATGCCAAATTAATCAATTTATTTCAAGAATTCTTGTAGTTATATGAAGAATATCAATAAGAATATAGGCAAATTTTAAAAGAATTAAAGCTCAACTTGTAGCTGTTCTGGATTGTTTTTTTTCTCTGAAAGCAATTTTCAAAAGTTTCTTCTTCCCTTAAATTTTATGAACTGTCTGAATTGTATCCAGAAGCAAAATAACTTTCAGAGTAGATTGTAAAGGATTTCACTTTACAAGGAAAAGAATTGTATACTTAAAATGTGATAGTAAGGTAAACATCTTTCAAATTTTAGCATATCTCTAAATTTTGAAGTACTCTATACTTATCCAAACTCTGAGGGTTTATAGAATTACAAATATACTAAATCTATTGTTTATAAATTGAATTAAGTTTTCCCATTGACTCAATCATCAAGATGACTCATTGTTATTTTTATCGATCTTTATTGTTAGCAGTATCTTATGTTTGAATTTTTAGTAATCCCTAAGCCTCAAAGATGTGTAAAGGATGGTGATTTTTTACTATTTTAAAGTTTGTGAAATGGTCATTAGAGGAAATTTTACAATGTTTGTTGTGAATAGGTAGGTTCATTCTTTATATGGGTAGAGTTGGTATCTGCCAACACTACATGGTGAGAAGTGAGACAGTGTGGCATAAGAAATAAAATACTAGAATTGGACTCAGAGAAAGCTTGATTCATCTTTTTTCCTTTGATAGTGATTGAATGCCCTAGAAAAAACAATTAACTTTTCAGTGTCAGTTTCTTCGTCTATAAAATGTATATAGTATCCATCTCAGAGAATTGCTATAAGATATAGCTATTAATATTCTCTTTCTCTAAATTATCATATTTATTTCACACATTCTTTATATGTATACCTTATCTTTCTAGATAGATGTAACCCCTTGAGATTAAGAATTATTTCATTTTTGTCTTTGTAGCCTAAACATTTACAACAGTGTCTGGCACATAGTAAGCACTTAATAAATGCTTATTGATTGATTTATTAAAGTACTTTCCACCTTTAAAAACCTGTGTGAATATTAGTTATTCTTATTATTCTGAGGAATGTTGTGAGCCTGTCAATCCAGAAATATCAATTGCCAAACTTCTCTCAAAACTGGTGAGAAATTCCTGCTACTAAAATTTGGGGGGATTTAACAAATACAACAGGCTTTTGTCAAAATGCCTTTGCTACCAAGGAAGAAATGAGAATCCTAGGAGTCTCTTCCAGCATTTTTCCATTAGCTCTGACCAATTGATCATGTTACCTAACAATCATTTGGGAAAGCACCTGCAGACTTGGTTTAGAAGGTATGAGATATGAGTACATTTCAAAATGAAGGAGACAGGAAAGAGTCAGGTTAGTTCTGGAAATGGAAATGAGGAGGGAGAAAAAGAGTAAAAAAAAGATTATCAAAATAAATAGATCCTCGACCCATTTCTTAAACTAGAATAAGAAACCTCAGTAATGCCTTTTATAAATAAAAGACACAGGGCAGCTAGGTGGTAGAGTGGATAGAGCACCAGCCCTGAAGTCAGGAGGACCTGAGTTCAAATGTGATCTCAGACACTTAAACTTCCTAGCTGTGTGACCCTGAGCAAGTCACTTAACCCCAGTTGCCTCAACAAAATGAATGAATGAATAAATAAATAAAAGATATGTTAACCAACGAAATTTTGCCTTCTCTCCAATTCCATTATATATTGTCATGAAATAGAGGAGACACTAGCCTAGCCTCCTAAAGTTTAATAAGTTATTGATTTCAAAGAGGAGAGAGAGAGAGAGAGAGAAAGCGAAAGAGAGAGAGAGAGAGAGAGAGAGAGAGAGAGAGAGAGAGAGAGAGAGAGAGAGAGAGAGAGAGAGAAATCTTGGTTGTTAGCATCAGATTTCTTAGTGAAAACTGTTTTATCTTTTTCCTGACAATCTTCTTTAGCAATCTACAGTGACCTGCCCTTGGAAGTAGTGGTTTAACAACCTTTGCCCAAGCACTCCCTGGCTGTTTTCCACCTTTAATAATTGTCTTGATGGACTATGAAGAACTGCCAGATGACAGTTCTATTTCATTTTTTTGTCACTGCTGGTGCTCCTTTCTCTCTCTCCCTGCTGTTCTCAAGGGCATGGTTCTCTATAAGCCTGTGTGGCAATGTTCAAGATGGGGATTGCTCTTTCAGGCGCCGTATATTGATGCTATATGAGAGAGTCATGGACATGTCAAGATCCCAGACCCTCAGAAAAGTAATCAAGGGGCTATTTTATAAACTTGAATGTTTTCTACATTGAAAGCAAATTGAAACTGGGCATTAGGTTCTGCTATTAAGAATTTTACTTTAAAACACAGCTGCCAGAGGCATAAAAACACATACACAACCCACTTTGATTAATGTGCCATAGGACTGTGTTTGCTTGCAAAAAATAAAAAAGCAAGTGATGTGCTTTCCCCCAAGTTTTAAATAAAACATTTGTCATTTCCCCCATTGTTTATTACTAATTGCACAATTATTTTATTATATGGCACTCGAAAAATATTATTTGAGGTTCATCCTGCATATTCTATGTTTTAAGTAAATAATCACTTCAGTCAAAAATTATTTATTAAATTAAGTAATTCTTCACAAAACGTAATTGAGACTTCAAGCACCTTTTTTATTAGAGCTCTGTAATGAAATAATTGCACAATTAGTAATAAATTTTTTCCTCTTGCAATTTAGAACAAATAAAAAACAATTACTATGGTTTTCTTTAAAGAATATGGGATTCTAAGAATTATCCTTCATGAAATTACCCTGATAAATGTCTCCTGTTTCTTTAGTAGAAACAGAATGAAATGCTTTTCTCCCCACCTCATCTTATCTACAGAATCAGTATAGTGAGCAGGATATTTGTAATATCAAAGTTTCTTTTCTTAATTCTTCCTTTTCTTATTGGGCTTTAAGATGATCTAATAATAATTTATCATTATCATTATAATAAAGAGCATTTCCCCTATTTTGATGCACTTATAAGTTCCTCATTATGGAGAGTGCCTCCAACAATGCAGATTAAAATCCATCTAAACTACCATCCTGAGTGATTCTTTTTCAAGTTTTTTTTTTTAATTTTCTACAGGGAATCTACCCAATGTTCTAGGGACCTCCCATCTATTTCCATTAACACTACTCAGATAGCAATGGAGTATATAAACTGTATATTATTTATGTCTAGTTCTCACCTTGTTTTCCAGTCAACCTTTATATATTGCTTCTTAGAAGTCATGAAACACCATTACTTCAAAACACTCCCTAGTTTATAGAGTTACCCAAAAGTCAATGGAGAAGTGGATGATGGGTAGAAATAGATTCCAATACATTATAAACAGAATTTCACAAAAAAAGGAATGTGAGAGACTGACACTACAGTAAATTTAAATTGTGTCTTTTCCCCTCTAGAAAGTAGAGAGAAAAATTGACTACTTTTCTAATTAGTTTATAACTACTGTGAAGGAAAAGATTCTATCATGGATTTTTGTATCCTGCATCCAGGTAGTCTGAACATAGTAGGTCCTCAATAGATATTTATTATTTGATTTTTTTAAACAGGTGGACATGCTGAAAATTGATTTGGGAAAAGGAAACAGTAGCAAGGTATGAGAAATAAGGCCAAGTAGAAAGGGGAAAAAAAGATGCTAAGAGGGAAGAAAATCTCAAGAAAATGAGAAGTGCTTTTATTGAAGACATCTACATTTAACTAGATGCTATGCCTTCTGTAGTCCTGGAATATAATCACAGATAATCACAAAATCTATTAACCCTACTACAAAGGACTTTCCCTAATATCTTTTTATTAGGGCAGTTAAACAGAGCAATGGATAGACAACTGGATTTGGAGTTAGAAAGGCTTATCTTTCTGTATTCAAATCTTGCCTCAGGAAGATGTTTGATTGTAGGCATATAACTTAATCCTCTTCCCCTCAGGTTTCTCCTCTGTAAAATGAGTTGGAAAAGGAAATAGTAAACTGTTGTAGTATCTTTGTCCAGAAAACCCAAAAGGAGTCATGAAGAGTTGGACACTATTGAAAGAACTACACAACATCAACAACAATACCTCATCACAGTGTGGAGTTGACCTTGAGTTCTCAAAGTTTATCCCAAAGTATTTTGAACTCTGATGATGTCTACCAAACTGGAAATGATAAGAAAACATAGGCCTAGTCATTTTCTAAGGACCAACCTAATGAAATTTGAAGAAGTTCATCATTAGAAAATTTGTCACCAGATAATATTTCTTTCATTCACATCTTAAAAACTTCTAGAGCATAGAAAAGTGATAACTTGCCTTCAGGTATATAATGCCAATGAAATCTTGGGATTGTTGAACTAGGGGACAATGCATTTTTTTCCTGTGATCCAGGTCAGTTTCTGAAGACTGCGAAGACCTTTCAGTAGGTGACCTGATACCTTGGTTATTTCTTCATTCACATGTTCTGGACAGTTTTCTGGTATTATTTCCTACATTCAGGTGTTTTAATTTGTCATTTTCTATATGGCCTATTGGATAAGACTCTGGATGTGGAATAAAGAAGACATGAGTTTGAAGCCCACTTCAGGCACTTACTAGCTGGTTGTATGTCATTAGTCCTTTTAGTTCTTTTATTTCCTCCTATATAAAATAAAGAAGTTGGACTCATTCTCCCAAAAGGTCTCTTCCAGCCTAACTCTATGCCCCTGTAATTATCCTGAGTTATGAATAATCCCCAAAATTTCTGAATACTTGTGTTCATGATCAGTTGCTTTGGTTTATGTTTAGTCTTGCATTATTTTTGTGTACCACAAGAATTTTGTGGTTAAAATTTGCTAATCTCTTTAATATCTTTAGATACACTGGTATGATTTTTTTGCTCCTAATCTACTCGTTCATTTAAGTTTTTTTTTTGAGAGGTCCGTGTTCTGATATACTTATTCCTAAGAGCTTCTTTTTTTAGATTTCATTTATCTTTTGAACAGTTTAATTTTTTTCTTGTTTGCATATGTTTTCTTAGTAAAATATTTTTTTCTGTTCGTTCACAGGTTTCTGTATTTCACCAGGCATTGATTCATTTTCTTTTGTCTTACAATATTTTAAATAGTTTTTCTTTTAAGATTTATGGCTCACTCTTTCTCCTGGTTTCAGCATACTCTATATTTGTCTGATTTTGTTCTTGTTCTTTATTTTAAGGTTTTTGTGTTTCATCCTTTCCATCTACTATGACTTTTTTGGTAATTCTCTTATCATTGTGACCTTTCTGTCTCCTTCTCTCTTTTGGTAGGTACATTACTGAGACTATTCTGCCTTCCTTCATCAACTGCCTCAAATAGTGAGAAATAGAGGTTTCATTGATCTATAAACTTGCTCTGAGTACTCTTTGGTAGAGAGAAGACTTATTCTATCTAGGTTTTTGTCCCTTTTCCTTTGCTTTTGATGCATCTATATCTATGAACATTGGCTCTTCATTCCAATTCTTCTCTTGACTTTCCTAATTTTCTTCTTTGGTGAGACTAAATTGCCATTTGCTGCTTTTTGCATAGTGGAGAGAAGGTGGAAAGGGTGTTTCCAGGAAGAATCTCTGAAACTTTTGAAAATTTCACTTTGGGACCAGGACTTTTCTCTTCTGCTACTCATTCTGAGTTTGTAGATGCAGGATTTTAGGGTATTTCAGTAATAGGGTAGGGTAAAGTACAAAGACAGTGTCATGGTGAACTCCAGGCACAGGCACGATAATTACCTTGTATCCCTGAATGGTTGTGTGGATGTGGGTGGTGGATGATTGCTGAATGAACATTTTAATAATTAAATTCTCTAGTGTTGATTTATAAGGTTTTGTCTTACTGAAGTACTGCCTTTTTTGTTCTGTGAATTCAACTGTAAAAATTCTATATCTGGCAAATAATTTATGATGTATATGCAATTATTAGAAGTATAATATGCATTTTACAATGGATTATGTCCAGTATCTTCAAAATAAAATTTAACTAACATTATAGCTATTTCTTTAAATTGAGGACTCATCTCTCTTTGTATCATGAATCTCTTTTGCAGTCTGGTGAAACTGATGGACCTTTCTAAGAATAATATTTTGAAATGTATAAAATTAAATACATGAGATAGATGACAAGGGAAACCAGTTATTTGAATTACAGTAGATAGATAGATGGTTGGATTAATGGATAGATAGATAGATTTTTAAAAATGAGTTCTTGGACTTTAGGTTAAGAACCCCTGCAGAATGTTAGCCTGCTTTTGGTTCCTTGTTAAGTGGATCAAACCATTTTATGACTCTGGCTGACCTGTGGGTGATTGTCAGGGTTCTTGAGAGGATGGAAAAGAAATATTGTTTATGGTAGTCTATAGGTAAACAATATGGTTTCAAAGCCCTTGTATCTTTTCTCAGTTTTGAGTCCAAACCAGATCAAAGCAAAGCATACTTGGGTTTGAGAAGTACTGGTGGCAGAGGAGAGAAGGAGATATCCTGTATTCTATATATTCACATGGTCTTCCTCCAGGAAGCAATTAAGGGCAGTATTAAGACAAATAGGAGTGATGTGTTCTCTAATACTGTCATTATCAACAACGCTATATCAATTGTGAAATAAATTGGAAAAACATATAGAAGTTCCATGTGCTGTCTCACATAGCTTCAAAGGAGTTTTCATGGACAATATTATTCTTGAATGCCTGTATCCTAATTAGAAGAAGGTGGGGTTTCCTAGCTAGCAAGAAGCCAGAATTTTGACTTTTAATTAGGAAAAAACATTACTGTAGTTAGTCTTAATAATACTTTAAAATTTAAAATTAAAGGATTTGATCTTCAGAGAGAGAAAGACTGTTACAGAACAACATGCTTCTTAATGAAAGAATGTCATTGTGATCTCTATAGGTAGAGGATGAAAAAAGGACTAAAGTCATGACATAGGGGAGGAAAAGACTTGCACTTTTTTTTGCTCATATTGTGAGATTTTTTATACAATGAAGGTATAATATAAAGGGATTTTCTTATTCCGATAACTATTTGCATTTTTAGATAGTAATCACAAGATAGTAATCTATCTATAATACCCAATATCTATCTATCTGTCTGTCTGTCTATCTGTCTATCTAACTGGGAGGAATTCTGTATGACTCTGTGAGAGACTGAGATATTCATTGGAATATTAGGATGTTATATTGATGGCAGTAGCAAAGTCAATATGGCCTTCTGACAGGAATTCAAATCACCTTGTACTATTAAGCTCAAAAGACCTTATGATCCTGGGGGGAAAGTGTGAGGCACCAAAAAGTGGTTCATATTAAATAATTATTCATCATTTCTTTTTGTGTTTCTTGTATCTATTTGTGGATTTTGTAATTTCTCTTGAAAATGTCACCCCAATTTTCTATGGTGTAAAAAATAAAGGCAATTCTATGTCAGAAATGCACTTGTTACTCTGAGTGTTTGGGAACTCTAGACATGACCTATATTTAGAATTTTCCCAGAGCTAATTCTAGATAGAGGCAATAATATGCCAAAGAAAACATGAACCTTTTGAGACTGCCTCTAAAATTGGAATTAGAATGTGTTAGCTCAACTCCAAGGATATTTGGGCTATCGGTCATAGTTAGGGATGTCAGTTAACAACTGGGTCTATGAAAAAAGAATGTATGCACAACAAACTTTTAAGTTTAATATTCACTATTAACATTTTCTTCATCATTTTAAAGTCTAAACCATAAGTGAAGTAATAAATCAAGTCTTCATTTGTAGCCTTTGTTGATTTCTGAAGTATAAAAACATAAATTTAACCAACAAATTTAACAACCAGGTCTTGTGAGAGTTCAAGATGGCTCACATCCATGGCTATAGTTCTTTTCTAGAATTGTATGTTTTACTTCACCTGAGAATTTTGGTGGACTACCAACTCAATATGAATTAGCAATGGAATATGGCAATCAAAAAAGCTGATGTGAATTGGAGTTGCACAAAGAAAGACATTTTTATTCAAAGAGTAATAAGATAATAGTATCTCAGAATTCTACCTCAATCAGATGATAGTTGAGTTACTGTATTCCATTTTGGATATCTCAGTATAAGAAGGACCTTGATAAACTGGATAATGTCCAGAAGTAGGCAATCAGAAAGAGGAAGAGCAAGGAGTCCTTGCTTTATGAGGGGTCAATTGAAGGACCAAAGAATGTTTATCCTGGATCAAAGAAGGCTCAGGGGAAGGGCTCATGATAAGGTTCTTCCTACACCTTAAAAGAAGTGGTGTGAGAAAGGGATTAGACCTGTTTTTGGCCTCAGAGGATAGATATGGGAGCAAAAGGCAGACGATGCAAAGAAACAAATTAAAACAATGTAAAAGAGACAATTAGAGCACCACAGAAGTAGAATAGGCTGTTCTGGGTTCCAGGTTTTCCCTCTCTGGAGTTTTAAAGCAAAGACTGGATATCATTTGTCCAGAATATTTTTGTGGGGACTGTTTTTTCAAGTGTGACTTGGATGAAATGGCTACTGAGGCTCCTTATAATTCTGTTTTTCTGTGATTCTGTGATCCATGAAGGTCCTCCTTGCATAAGATTGTATTGTAGTGAAACTATGACATAGGCCTTAAGATTTTATATTTGATATTTTTTAATCTTCCATCTATTTCTCCCCCTTCATCACAGCAACATAAAAATACATATTCATAGTATAAAATCGAAAGTATTATCATTTCAGTTCATTCATATCTGTAAATACATGGCAGATGAAAGATAGATAGAAGAGGTTAAGTGATGTTTCCATAGATTCACTATGATGTGTAAGATAAAAGAGACCCATTAAATTGTATATCTTATTTATGGAGAAGTAGAAGTAGCCCCTATGGATTGTCAAATACCATGTGAAATATAACCAAGCATGGTAATGCATTTTGGCTAATAATTCCATTGTTTATCTAAGCCTCAGCAGTGAGGTATTTTGCTCAGTAGTTGCTCAGTGGTTTATATGTTTTCAAGCATTTGGGTTGGGGGGAGGTCATTTTTATAAGCAGTCTTTAAATTACTCTAACAAGAAATTAATATACTTTCTTTATAGAAGATACCAAGCCATATGACATAGAGTTCTGACAACAGACAGAGAATGAGGAAATTTATGTGCCATATTGGCTGGGTGATGGTGGATAGTAAAAAAAAAAAAAAAAAAAACTACATTATACCTAGGTAGCTAAATATTAAGCTACTTCAGGAATGAGATATGACAAAGACAGATCAATTGGACATGAGATTTTGGTCTCATAAACAGAAGCATAAACTTTGAATTAATATTTTTCATAGTGATATTTTGAGCTGGACTAATACATAGATAAAAGGTTACCTATGTGCTGTGATTTAGAGGGTGAACACACAGGTACCCCTCCCTTCCTAGGGCCTGTCTAGCCTTTCTGATTAAGTAACAAAAAAAAAGTCCTTCATCTTCATTGTTACTCTGAAATTCCACTGTTAGATCAATAATCCTCTAGCTTAATATTTTGATTCTTATTAAAGTACAGCTCCTCTAAGGAAGGGTAATGCCATGCTGTTATCTTTCATTCAAACTTTCATACAGATGAACTTCAGATCTGAAGTGGAAAATTCAGAAATTCATGTTGAGAGAGTGACTTTATAAGGACCAAATGAGTATGATCACAAGGATCCTGGTTGCTTATGAAATGTGAGGATGGAACACTTCTGTATAGATGTCATCATAGGACAAAAAGTCTTGTCCTCTTCCCTTCCTCTGTCCTTTTCTCCCTTTCTTTTTCTTTCTTTTCATTAGGGAAACACTTATTGTTTATTATGTGCCATGTGTTATAGTAGTTAGGTTAAATTAACTGTAACATCTGAGATAAGCAAGATAGATGTGGACAAAAAGCATTCATGTTCTTGAATAATTCATAACCTAGGTCCTATTTGCCTTTCTCCCTGACACATCAAAGTTAGTATTGGATCAGATGGATTTAGAAACATGATGGAGTTGATCATGAAAAGTGCTCCTTGAAATAGTGTCACTACGAGGAAATATTTTTTGAGAACATCTTAGGCTAAGAAAAAGTTTTCTTATAAGTATAACATCCTTCTTTTAGGGTACATATCTTTATGGGTTTGTCATGTTTCTCATTTCCTTCCACCCATACTCTAAGAATGGTCCTCCTGTGTTACATATTTTCAAAATGAAAAAATAAAAAAAAATTTGCCTATTTAACTATTTAAAATTAGAAATACTCTCCTCTTGAAGTGGTAATGATTAAGTGAAAAAGAAAAAGAATCATTGCAGTTTATATCCCAATATTTGTACATAGGATGAAGGAAAAAAATTCTAAAAAGAACTTAATAATATTCCTCAAACCAGTCAATCAACAAAAATTTCTGCACAGAGTAAACACTTTACAAATTCTTGTTGACTTGACTGATTGGTTTGGAGGATCTGTCAGGTACAATCACCTGTTACCAATTTGATTGATACTGCTTACCTGGTTTACACACACACACATCTTTTTCTCTCTCCCCACCCCATTTTATAAAGGAAATTGGTAGGGATGGGCCAAGGCATCACAAAATAACCATAATAAGAAAAAAGGGATTAAAAAAAAGGAACTGAAAAAACTGGAAAAAATTATAGTTCTTAAAATGGAAGAGTAATCAAAGTAATATTGACTCACCAAACAATAAAAAGCAGTAGAAAGAAAATAAATCTGTAGAAAACTTTGAGATTCTACTAAATTAGATTATTGCTAAGTATTGTAATAGTCAAAATGGTTGCAATAGTTGAAAGAGGTAAAAGAGTACCATTGAACCATCTAATTTTGACACTATTATTTCATTAATTTATTGCTCTGTGAGGATATATGACATGACACTCATAAAACTGAAGTCAGATAGAGTGGATTAGAAAATACCAGGATTAGAACATTCAAAATAAACTCATATTGGAGATTATATAATTTGGAAGGTATTTATGGACTATTTTAAAGATATATCTAAAATAAAAGTAAATTATCAAAAGAATAGGGGGAAAATATAAGCATTTTAAAAACCCTAAAAACAAACAAAAAACCTCCAGTTACTGAAAGGAGTAACTCTCAAGGCATGGGTTTATTTTCTTATTGCTATAAAATCTTTATAAGAATGTTTTATACATGTACACATGTGTTGAAAAAATCTGAGGAAAACTTAGGTTGAATATTGGCACACTTTCTCAGATTCTTTAAAAAAAAACATATATATATATATATATAGCAGACCACATCCTTTCAGAGGCAACTGAAATATAGTATGTAAAGCATTGGGCCTAAATTATTATTATTATTTTTGCTGAGGCAATTGGGATTAAGTGACTTGCCCAGCATCACACAGCTAGGAAGTCCTAAGAGTCTGAGACCAGATTTGAACTCAGGTCCTCCTGACTTCAGGACTGGTGCTCTATCCATTGTACCACTTAGCTGCCCTGGATCCAGATTATAATTCTAAATTCAAATCCAGCCTCAGACATGCAACATGTTCTAGTTGTATGATCTTGGGCAAGTCACTTAACCCCAATTGCCTTAAAAAAAAAGAGTTTAGCAAAGTGCTCATCAATTAGTAGTCACTCTATGCATGCTTATTTCCCTTTGCCTTCTTTTTCATATTTACATGATATGTTAAAGATCCTGCTGTGTTTATATTTTATTAACAAAAATTGGTTCAATAGACCAGTTTTGAGGTCTCTCCTCCAAGAATTCTTTTATATAGATATTAAAATATATTAGATTCCTTAATAAATTCAATCACAAAGATAATTATGTCTTGCTATTCAAAGAACCAATTATTATTAACATAAATTAAGGCATACCACATAAAATGAATGCATACAACTAATATTTGACACTATTATGGCCTGTGTAAGGTTAAAATGGAAAGGACCCAGTTCTTTGCATTTTGTGGTGGCATTTTGTGGATTGTATAAAGCTCTAGAGTATTTAAGGGCCTCCATATTGAGATTCATGGTCATAGAAAAGAGATCCATTTAATAATCCATACAAGAATAATTAAGCAGATGAAAATAATATTTAGCACCCAGGTTATAAAAGTCAGTTTGATGAGACCAATTCAAAGGATCATAAGACAGCTTACAGCTTATTGTATATATGTAATCACCATACTTCTCACTATTCAACAGATAACCAAAACTTCTTAGTTCCATATTCCCTGCTCCTTTCATTAGGTCATGAGCAAGAGAAGGGAAGGGAGACAGGGAGAATGCCCAAAATGTGGCGGTGGTAAGTTCAATTAACTGACAATGTTTACAGACAGCTATTCTACCACCATATAGTTCTTTGGAATGCAGCCTGTGGATACTCAGAACATTGAGATAGCTTTTGTAAAGCTCCCTTTAATCTCCATTTGCCAGAGAGGGACAAAGCATCTCTAGGCAGGCACAGATGGTAGTAGAGAAAAATTCCCCCATCCTAACTGCTCTTTGACCAAGAAGATTTGGATTTTTCCTTCTACTCTCTAAAATGATTGGGAAAGAGGTTATTTTTTTCTCTCTACCCTGAAGAGAAGTGGAAAAGTAAAATACATAGTGGGGGTGGAGATAGAGGTGGGAGGTTTGATAGACAAGCTGAAGATCTGCTTTAGATTCAAAGCAACTGGAAACCAGGTAGAAAAAAGATAGAATGCAGACTGCAGGGAGTTAAGTAGTGAAGAACACAATCCTTTGTTACCCAGTATGGTTTTCTATGTAGAGGAAGAGAAGGGACATATTTAGAATAAAAAGTGATGTTAAAAGGAAAAGATATCAGTCATATATATTTTTTAAAAATACCATCTAGTTCAAAATATATTAGATTTTTGACTAATATAAGGGCTCTTAATCTGGATGAGGAAAAAAATCACATCTTTATTTTCGCTATAATTGGCTTTCTTTGTAAACCTAATATATCTTACTTTATGCATTTGAAATTATTTGGAAAATGGATTCAAATTTCAGTTAGAGGATAATGAAAATAAAGATATAATTTTTCTCTCCTCCCAGTTTCAGAAGCACTGAAATCTATTCATGGACTCCTTTGGGGTTCCATGTACCTTAGGTAAAGAATCTCTGCTTTATATTAAAATGAACATAAACATATCTTTAGATTGAGTTAATGATCTGTGAATTACAAAAGTTACAAACACTCTTATAATCAATAATAATCTTTTATTTTTTTGTTTGAGCTTTATGATTTTTCCCCATGCTCTTGTTTATATTTTCAAATACCCTTGCCTGTCAAAGGATGTCAGAATAAGGTTTATATTGCAAAAAGAAAAGGCAAAGTGTCTTAACATATCATCATGCTTTATCCTCAGAATACTTCATGAAATTAAAAAGGATAAATGTTATTTCACTCCATAAATGTGAGAAATGAGATAGAGTAGTAGGATCTCAATGGTAATTCTCTGGCAAAGGCTCGGTTCTTAAGGATTCAAGGGCAAATTCACTTATCTATAATTTCATCTCTCAGCCAAAGATTACCTGTTATACTACCAATGAATTTACATAACATTTTGAAAGAAGATGTGATTAGCTGTCCTATGGATAAGTAGCAACATATTGAGTCACATGCTTGCATGCCTACTTCGGGCATTGGCGCAGAATGGCAAGATGCATGCCAAATCAAGGATCTAATTGGTTTACAGAAAAGGGAGGGAGAAAATGCACTTGGTTTTGAGAGGAACTTGCCAATTTTCCTGGTCTCCTGGCACTCTCTGGCAGCCAATTTACAGACTGATGTTGGCAACAGATCTGAAAATGTCACTGATCCAAGTGGATAGCTGCAGGCCATGGGGCAAAAGAAGGGAATTTTAAAAGGAGAGAGAAGCTGAAAAAAAAATGCTACCTAACCTATTCTTACAGTATTTTTTCCCTTTCATGGAAGGGGAAAGACCTGAAATGAGAAAGCTGTTATACTGGAAGAATCCTAGTATCTAAAATAGGAAAGGGCCTGAAAGATCATTTGATCAAATAGGTAACTGAAATATAAACTCTTTCTATGATACCTCTGAATAATGGTCAACAAATTAGTTTTAGTTTGAATATCTCCAGTAACTAGGAACTTACTACCTTTGAAAGCACTTCTACTTTTTGCATAGTTCAAATTGTTAGAAAGTTTTTCCTTCTCTTAAGCCAGTCTCCCTTCCTTTAGAATCTGGTGGTACAGTAGATAGAGGCCTGGAGTCAGTTCAAATCCATTTATTAGCTATGTGATCCTGGAAAAGTCTTTTAATCTCTTTTTGCTTCTATTTCTTCAACTGTAAAATGGGAGTAATGTTAACACCTACAATCCATGTTATTGCGAGGGATCAAATTTGATCCTATTTGTAAAGTGCTTAGCACAGTGCCTGGTACACAGTAGGCACCTTCCTTCCTTCCCTTCTTCCCTCCTCCTCCTTTCTTTCCTTTCCTTCTTCCTCCCTCCCCCTCCCTTTCCCTTTTCTTCTTCCCCTTTCTTCTCTCCTTCCTTCTCTCCCTTCCTTTTCTTTCTTTTTTCCTTCCCTCCCCATTTCTTTCCCTCCCTCTTTCCTTCCTTCCCACCTTCCTCCCTTTCCTGTTTCATATTAACTATGTAGTTTTGTGAAGATCAAAACAAACCAAAAAAAAGTATTTTTCTCCTATAAGCACTAGTTTTAAGACATATATCCCCATCTTGTATGTGAAAATGATTTTGTGAACCCAAGTACAGGACATTTATCTCCATTAAAATTCAGTTTATTCAATATAGGTTGGTGTTACAGCTTGCTGAGATTCCTGTTCTGTCATTCAGTATGACACAGGTTATCACTCTCAGCTTTAGGTCATCTGCAAATTTGAAAAGCATACTATGTACACCTTCATTCAATTCTCTGATGAAAATTTGAATTAATAAAACCAAAGAAAAATCTCCAAATCCATTTGAGATCTTCTGTCTAGATTGACATGGATCCATTAATCCCATTTTTGGTTTTCAATCATTTAACCAGCTCTGAATTCAACCATGCATTACTATCCACTTCACATTCCTCTTTCTCATCCACTAGAGTACTGTGAATAACTTTGTCTAGTACCTCCTTGAAATATGTAAATTTAGCCTTTGATAGCTCTCTTATCAGGCATTCCATTTACTTGGTCATTGTAAAGTTATGAAGCTAAACTTGCTATACTTAAATCATATGGTCATAAAATTTGAGAATTGGAAGAGATTTTATCAGATATTCAATCAATCAACAAGCATTTAAGATGTGCCAGTTACTGCACTAAACATTGGGAAAATAACTACATACAAAAAGAAAGATAGCTTCTGCCTTGAAGGAACTTATATTCTAATAGGAGAAGAGAACACATAAAAATAAATTGAAAATATATGGGAAGTGAAGAATGTTCTCTAAGCAGGGGATAGTAAAGAATCCAGATTACAATTTTTAGACAGATTGAGAGATGATTTGCTTGGGTGATCTTTTAAAAAGTTCTGAGAAGAGCCATCTAATGAAAGGGAGACACCCCAGTAACTGAGAATATTTCTGAGGAAGGAATTCTCAGATTTAAATGATCTTCCAAGATAAACTATTTTCTGGGTCAGAGGAGAAAAATCCAAATTACAATTTGGTGATAAATAAAAAAAAAGTTTTGATCAAATTTATTTCCTAGTATTAATAAAGTAAATTAGCTTCCTTTAAGAACCAAAACTAATAAGGACAAATGAATATTGTTCCTGGATCTCATCAGTATTCCCCTTCTACTCATCAGTAATACCTTAGAATTAACCCCTTATTCATTGGTTGGTGTAAGCATTGAGTTGTAAATCGTGCTTTCTCTTTGCTTTGATTGGGGCTTTGCCCCTTGGCACTCACACCTCAAAGGGGAGGTGAACTGGTGGGGGAATGCAGTTTAACATAACATTCTGGTTCATGGTACCTACATGTTACAATAAGCCATCCACCATTTTCATGCCACACAGAAGCAAGAGGTTTCAGCATTTCCTTCATACTACAAGGTGCGCCTCCTATCTGCTGTTTCTTCTTTGCCTTTCTCTAAGGGTTTTCCAGCACAACTACACCATACTAGTATGGACTGACCTCGGTATATCTCTCTTACCTTCTAAATCCAGATGAATTTGTCCGGGATGTCAAATGACCTGGTTATATCTCTGAGAGGGAGTTTTTACCCTAGGAGGTACCTACTCTAGTCAAGTCAAAGAGCTCTTGTAAATTTATGAACAAATAATTATCCTTTCAACATTTTGAGTGTTAGGAGCACAGCACTCTGGTGATCTGGAAAATCTATAAAAATATTTTTGGTCCTCCCTTCATAACAGAGAAGAAGTCTGAATTATTATGATATTAAAAATAAAACATGTTAACATACAATACTATACATGTTTTATACATTTCTGAGTTTCTAAACTTTTTCTTTCATGTGTTGGCCTTCACATATCATTTGAGGCGTCTGCAAACCTCCACCCACATTTCCATTTACTTTCTTATGTCGACCTGCATGGAGGTAAGTCATGATGGAGAAGGGGAGAGTACCATGATCAGAATAAATGATTTGATCATCTCACTGGGAATCCAAAGGCATGGTTCAGCTTATTTCCTAGTTTCTGGACTTATCCCATACATCATAGTCTTTGTCTAGGTGGGTCTCAGCTGTTCTCATAGAGAGCAAATGCCAAGTCAGAAAAGATAATCTTCCTTCTCATTCATATCATTTATTGACTGACTTTAATAGAGAAGGAAAAATATGATAGCTACCATCAGCTTTGCAAAGCAAATAATTTCATCCAAATAAACAAAGCAAAACCAATCCAAAGATTAACATTTATTTTTCTAGTACTTTGCACATCATCTAAATGTTTTTATTTGCTATGCGAAGCAATGGGGAGCCAATGGAGAGATTTGGAGATGTAAGGAATATTGTGTTTATTTTTACCCTGCATGAGGTCAATAACTTGCTGCTGGGCTTCTGAAGTCACATCATCAATTGCCTACCTCATGTGCATGTCTGTCAAATACAGTTGAAGCTGAAACACTTCCAGATGACCTTTAACATCCAGTGCTGGATCTCTTACTTTTTAATTCATTTATCACTAGGCAATGCCCAAGTTTCCAGTTAGTCTTAAAAGTATCTAGACTTAATTAAATTTTTTACTTGCAAGTTTGAAAAAAATGTCTAGAATCACCCCTCCCAGATATGTTAATCTAAGTGTTTGTATATGGAAGGTAATGATGAGTGGAGGGGGGTTTTCAGCTTCCTTGATTGAGTAAAGGTGCTGAAGAAAGGAATTAAGAGGAAGGAGGGAATAGACAGGAACAGAAAAAGTACAGGCAAGTATTGTTGCTTATTAGAAGTTGACAATGGAAAACTTTCTTGTAATTAATGATTCCAAAGAACCTAATCTATATTTTGCTGGAGGAACTAAGATTAAAAGAGATTTAGAAATTGGCTTTTTTTATTTTGGAGGTCACTTCCCTTCTCTTATACTCAATTTCCTCATGAAGAATGAATGCTCTGAAATAAGTTATTTTTACGATTTCTACTAGCAATTTTTACAGAAAGGGTAAATAGCTTACTCTCACATAAGTGGGAAGGAGAGATATCATCAGTGAAGAAAGTTTAGTTTAGACAAATGCCCTTAGATGTTAATAAGTAGTGAATTGGCACAGGAAATAGGAATTATGGAGAGGTGTCAAAAGAGTTGAGTTCAAATTTGACCTCAGATACTTCCTAGCTATGTGACTCTGGCCAAGACATTTAAATTGTCCCAACCTTAGTTTCCCTCTCTGTAAAATAAGAACTGTAATAACTTTTTATCTCCTAGAGTTATTGTGAGGATAAATGAAATAACATATATAATACTTTGCAAAACTTAAAGTTATTATTTTGAGGATGATATTCTTGGTCAACTACCCCATACGGGAGATAGATGTAAAAGGATGTTAGAGAAATTCACTCTAGTCCATTATTTGGTAGCTTCCCATTTGAGCTGTTCAATTTCAATAACTAGATTTTTATACTATGAGTTTCAAGTATTATAAATGCCTTCAAGATTTGGTGCTCTGGTAACCAAAAATGATTACCCTACCTGAGTTATGTTTCTAATTGCAACTCTAAAACTCTTCTAATGTATGAAAAGGTAGCCCCAGAAAGTTAGAATTAGCATTTTGAATGGATTTGCTTGATTGGCTGAGACAGATATATACCCATGTATAGCCAAATCTGTATTAACCTCAATGACTAGATGTACCATTAGCCACATTTTGAAACCTCTCTAGTCATATGGGTTTTTAGAAGGGTTATTTTGATGGGCTCAGCAATTCACTCTTCCTATCAAGGATTATAGTCTTTTTTCAAACCATTTGTGTCAAAAATATCAATACCTGACTCAGCCATTGCAAACAAATAGCCCACTACATTCTTTCTGACACACAACTTTTTTGCTTACTTGCAAATACCCCACGATCATTACCCTTCTGTCTCTTTATTTAGAAGAGGATGAGAGTTTAGAATTCCTTTTTTTGCCTTTCCAAGTGGAATTCTTAGCACATTTCCTCCAGATTCAGAAAATAATTGCTATTTTTCATTCCTCTTCTCCCTTTTTAAAATACTTCAAGGATGCTCACTCCCACTATCTTGACTTCCTCTCATGGTGTAGTTAGAGAATGTACACTTCAGTCCTGTTAATGCATATCATAAGTGGACAGTCTTGCTAACTCCTATTATCATCATTATTTCTAGATTCCATGTCAGGGCTGTACTAAATGTCCTTCTTGGCATCTGCATGACTTTTCAAATCCTTATCAGAATCTGCATTTATATAATGCCTATCTTCACATTTATCAAGTCTCTTTGACAAATGTCCCATTTCCCTATTCTAATTTTGCAGCTAAGGAAACTTAGAGGCAAAGTAAGTTGTCTAAGGTCACACAAGCAGAATTTTCCTAGGCTAAATATATTTGCAAAACATTTAATCTTCCTTGAAGGTAAGAGTCATTTATTTGTGATCAGGTCACAAAAGGATCAAATTATTGGTTATTCAAAATACTTTTATGCTATACCTTTTTGGGGGAATTTAGAATAATTTCCATTTTAATTGCCAGGACCTTGAAAGGGACAAATTTTTATTTAACAAGGTATGGCTTATGCAGTGTTTTTTATTTTTAAATTAATGAAATCCACAGTGATTAAGGAGTATGAGAGTACTAGTTTAGATTATAAATATTTTAAAATATCTTGTTGTTAGAGTAATGACATTACATGAGATTTTGGTATTTCAACAATAAAACTATAATTCTATTCATGATTCAAATTAATCAACAAACATTTATTGATGTATCTACTATGGGATGTATCTACTAGTACACTAAATAGTAGGGATTAAAAAAGATGAAAAATATTCCCCAACCTCAAGAAACTTATATTTTCCATCAATCCATTCTTCCACTGATGTAAGATAATATTGAGATTCTCAAATAATAGTTAACATTTTTATAGTGCTTGAAGTTAAGTGATTTGCCCAGTGTGAGAAATACTCTATTAGTTTCCACAAGATGTTGCAAATTTCAAGGTAATGCAAGATAACAAACACTTCTAACCAATCAGCTTTCAGAAGAAGGAACTAGCTTAATCACAAAGTCCTGATAAAAGGGGCTAGTCTAGAAACTAGCTTAAACCAGTCAGAGGTTTAATAACCTGAAGATTTTTCTTCATTGTACTTGCTTAATAGGCTTATTGTATATTATCTGATATACCCTGAGGATGGAGATAGCTGTCATTTTTGAATATGGGATGTATGACCACAGAGAGAGAACATATCTAGGAGAAACATATAAGGTGTGCATGAGGAGGATTGTAAAGTGGAAGGGCTGAGATCAACCAGAACTATGAAGGGAAGAGTGGGACTAACCTTAGAGTATAAAATCTTGTTCTCCTTTATATATTAATGTGTAAACTCATACGGAGTTTAAAAAACTGCTTCTGAAGGAACATATTAAAAGTTGAAACTACTTCATTCATCCTGAAGTTGTTTATTTGCTGCACTCTTTAGAGGTTAAGAATTTTATTAATAATACCAGGATCATACAACTAAGCATCTGAGGCAGGATACAAATCTAGGCCTTTTGATTCCAAATTTAGCAGGCTATCCACTTTGTTACCTAGTTACCTTAATTATTTACCACAGTCCTTTTTGGTGAAAATTCTTTAAATCGTTAGAAAAAAATAGTATATCTAAAATATGACTCAATATTTATTATTTGTGAACAAAATTCTTGCTTTAAGGTAGCCATGGAGAATTTAAAAACAGATATTGACACTGGCTGCCAAACCTTTTCAGTTTAACTGTAAGTGTGTGGGGGGAACATCTACAATCAACAGAAGTTGATCTTTTTTATACATCTTTTGCAACTTTTTCTATCTCCAGGAAAGCTATTAATAGCCAAGGTGACTTTAATTCTACTCAGTTGCCCTAGAGAGAGCCTTTGATACTTTGAGAGAAACATGTCAACTTCTGAAAAAGTTAGTGCTCACTCAGGAAAGGAAGACATTTCTCTCATGTATATAGGTGTGGATGAGACAATTGAATGTGTTTTATTTGGTCTTAGAGATAGGGAATGGCAGATCTGCTATTTTTATAAAGTTAGTGTTAACATATATAGTAGCAACAAAGGGGAGGAGTTTTAAAGAGTCAGTCCAGATTGTGGACTGCCATGAAGAGAATTTTTCCTTCATCTTGGAGCATCTTGGGAGCAGGAGTATCTTGGAGAAGTGATTTTTACTACACCCATGGGTGCTGATGCCATAAACTGGTGAACTATGAATCCCTTTTCATAATAACAGTTATCAAGGCATAAAATAATATATATAGGATTGCAAAGAAAACTAGTTTATTGAAAGGAAGATGTGTTTTCTCCCTTCCAACATCACAAACCCCTTGAAATGTGTCCATATATTGCTTGGAGGGTCCATGGCCCTCCAGTTAAGAACTTCTGCCCCAAAGCATTCCCCTCTGAAATGATTGGAAAGGATGCTAAAAGATAAATCTCAAGATGCAGTCACAATGAGAAGTGAATCATGGTGGAGAGGTATGGGGAGTGAAGGAGAAAGCACAATGAAGAACTGTTGTTTGTCCTTCATTTTTGAAGAGAACCATGGCATCAGGGAAGTGATGCCATGACTCGCAAATAAATTGGATTTAAGTGAGAGAGAGAGGTCTGTGCAAGGTCACCTGCCTCATTTTCCCCTCCCGAACCATCTGAGTCCAATGGCAAAATATAGATCAAGAGGACTGGAGATAGCCTGGGATGAAATGGGAGACTTCAGACTTTTTAACCTAAGGACTCCAACTGATATCAGTTTGCTTGAAGTTGCAACTATTCAGCGACTAGCAATTGAGGCAAAGAATCTCCTTTTTCACCTAATCCAAAGAAATCTAAATAAATGAATGAAAGAATAAATAAATAGATAAATGAATGAATAAATAAATGAATCACTTCAGATAATACCTGTTCTATGTTGGGCAGAACTACAGAAGGAGATGCTTGTTGGAACCCCATTTGGACATGATAGGAAGTAATTAAAATCTTTTTATTAAAAAAAAAACCTGCAACATGCTTTCTTCAACCTTTTGTTTTTAAATTAATGCATTTTAGCAATGATTAATAAATAAAATCATTCCAATATTCAAAGAAAAGGAGACTTCTATGAGAAACTGTTCTTTAACACTGTTTATATATGCATATGTATATGAGTATATGTGTGTGTATGCAAGGTAGTCAAAAAACTGTGATATTTTTGATATCTATATGTTTTGCCTTCTTTTGAGTGTGTGTATGTGTTTTATTGATACTCTCCTTTGATATATGTCATTATCCACTAATTTGCCAGTCCTACCATTCTCGCAGTAGAATCTTTTCAGATGACAGATAAATAGACCCCAGAAAAATGAATAATACTTTCCTGAGGTCTTAAGAAAACATACTTTGTTAATTTTGTGAACTGATTTTTTTGAATGGAGATATCATGCCAATGTATCGATACAATATAAATTTCTTGTGTTCAATGACTTTTCATTTTGGTCTTACTATTGTTTGGACCTAGCATAGTGCAGGACATTTAATACATGCTTCTTGAATACAATTAGTCAATGAATAATTATTAAATATTATAATTGATAAGTACTGTGCCAAGGTAGAGGTACAAAGAAAGGCAAAAATAGTCTCCAATCCTCAAGGATTTTAAATTTTAAAGGAAGAGAAAACATGTAAATAACTAGATACTTACAAGACAGATACATAATGGATACCAAGTAATCTCAATAGAAGTAACCTTTGGGAAGACCCTGGGAGAAATTCTGCAGAAAGAATCTGAGAAGAAATCTTGAGGGAAGTTAGGGAAGCTAAAATGCAGAGGTGAAGAGCAGAATGTGCTAGGCATGAGGAATAGTCAGTGCAAAAACATGAACATAGAGGGTGAATTTGAAGAATGGCAATTAGGTCAGTGTAGCTGGTTCAAATAGGAAATAAAGACTAGAATCCTAGATGATTAGAAAGAGGACAGGTTATGAAGAATATTAAATGTCAACTAGAAGACTTTATAGCTGAGTGAAATCTATTTATCCTCTTAGAATCCATTGATATTTCTGGTGGGGCAGGGTTGGGGGGAAGAGTTGTTTTTCTAAACTATAACTCATAAAATTCTATGAGGATGTTTGCCTCCATAATTATGAATTGATATTGATTAGTCAACTAGACTGAATTAATTTTTTAGAAAATGTATTTATAATATAGACTAATAATAATAATGGTTAAAAAAATCCACCAAAAGGTCTTTGACATTTTTCCACCAGCATATAGAGAGTCTGGGGGGGTAGAGCAGTTTGGGAGGGGGGAAGTGAACTTAAGCATAGAGAGCACATGTAGCAAAGAGGTGACTCATAATTCTGACAATTCTTTTCTTCAGGTGATACTCATGACATTCTTTTTTAGACATTTAAGAGCTTTTATGCTGAGGTCCTTGTAGAGTTCTGAAGCTGACTTTTTTCAGTGTATTTTCTCTGTCTTTGGTTCCTGAAATAGACATTGAGTTAGGTGGTCCATGTATAATGTAAAGAGGTTATCTATGAATTGCCAAAAGCTGCTAATCCTACAAAGTTTATAGGGTCAAACTCTAGTTAAGGATGTAAGAGGAGGAGTGAGATTGAGATACAGGATCTTCTATTCCTTCCTACCTTCCTCCTCTAAGCTGTATCTTTCCAAGGGCTGTGCTGAAGACATCTACATAAGCTGTCAGTGACTTGAATCCTATTGTCCTGAATTAGCTAATTTCACAGACCACCACAAGGTATGACTATGTTTTTCAGCCAATGCTGACATACTTCCTATGCAATATCACCTTTTCTCACTTCATCCAATGGCTTTCAAGGACATCTAAATTGATCAAGGATTTTTCATACTTAACTTAAAGCTTATGATTGATTCATTCAATAGAGATGTCTATGTCTTGTTCATATTTCTCATTGATTGATAGTTCTTAACTGACAAAGGTATCAAAGAATGGCATCTTGTCACTTTAAGGTAGATAGACTAATGAATTGATTGACTCAACCCACACTCATAATAAGTAATAGATTTGAAGCTAGAAGGATTCTTAAAAGTCACCCCTCTCATTTTACAGATGAGGAAACTAAGATGTAGCAAGCTTAATTGATTCAACCAATTTACACAGCTAGTAACTGTCTAAGGCAGGATTTGAATCCAAGACTTTCTGACTTAAAATGTAGTCTCTTATGAATTATGCCTATTGAAGGTAAAACTTCATCATTGTTGAAGTAACTATTCTAATACTCTGGGCAAATCACTTAACCTGATTTTCCTCAGTTTCTTTTTCTGTAAAATAATGTGGAGAAGGAAGTGGCAAACCACTCTAATATACTTGCCAAGAACATGCCAAAAGAGGTCACAGATAGTGAGACATGACTGAAAGAACTCAAAAATAACAACAAAAATTTTGTGAAAGATTTTAGTTAGACCTAAGGAAGAAATTCAGAAAAGAATGTTACAAATTCTACTTCCTTAGAGTGTTTTGAAAATCATAGATAGTTTCAAATAAAGATGTTGGGGGTGGGGAAGGTATTATTTAGTGCGGCATTCTCATTTGCTACACAATATTATGTGACTATTTTTCTCTGGAGATTCAACTTTACAACTCTCAAAGTACAGGTAGCTACAATGTCATCTGGTTTTCATGTAGAACATTTGTGTTTTGCTATTGTGTGAGTTTTTCTGCTCTATTTTTCACTATTGTGTTGAACTATGTTGTCTAGTGTTTCCCGATGTTTCTGGCTGTAATGTGGCTATCAATATGGCTGTTTCTTCCTCAGAATTTACATCTTATTTCCCCAGGAATACAGCAGATGTGCTAAATTATTTTTAAAAGACAATCAGAAATGGGTGATATAGATCAGGGGCAGGGGAAAAGAAATGCAACCTCTTTAATATTAAATGATATGTATTAATATTTAATAGGGAAAAAGACACATCATGGTTTGTGTTACTGCTTACAGGAAAATGGGCTGTGTTAATCTACACTAAATTATCTGGAGAATAGTCAGAATGGTGAAAAGAACAAAGCTGTGAGATGATACAACTTAAATCTAACATCGACTGAAAAGCTCCTTGTCAAAGCCACAGGATTTCTTCAAACTTCAAACCAAAATAAAACTAGAAGAGTTTTAGTTAAGAGTTTCTGAAAGATGTTCCAATGTTTATCGCACGGACATTTTGAATCAAAGTTGGAACAAGGCTATTTGTTCTATTGTATTGTTCTGAGCATCAAACTAACATGCCCTCATTGGAAAATGAATTTCTTATTCACATCTATGGGGACATGGAAGACAGAGGCAAGGAAAGATGCTTTTAAAGGACTTAAAACTGCTGACAAAACAATATTTCGCTTCATTAAGTGTGAATGAATTAAGAGGCATATGCATTAGTTTTTCCTCCAAATGCACATGGCCTTGAAATGCAAAGTGAAAAACCTATTGGCAAATGATATTTGGAATTTTGTTGAACCTAAGCCATTTTTGTCAAAAGTAAATTAGGTTGGCTAAGAATGGGGAAAAGAAGGAATGGAGGGAGGATAGAAAGAAAGAAGCAAAGACAGATAAAAGAGGACAGAGAAAGGGAAAGGAAAGGGAGAGCAAAGAATAGGGGGAAAAGAGAAATGTAGGAAATACAGAGAGAAATGAGTTGGAAAGAAAAAGAAAAGAAGGGAGGAAAGAAAGATGGAAGGAAAGAAAAAAAGAAAGGAATTATTTTAAAACTAAAACTGTTGTGTTTTTTGGCATAAAAAGTTTCCAGTGAGGACTTTACATTGCCAATTTAGATTATTTCTTTCTCTATAATTTGCTATATTTTGCAGTTGTCTGGGGACTAGGAGTCACATAATTCTATGTAAGAAAGAGGCAGTATTTGAATCCTAATTCTTAAACAGCTCTCTATAAATTATATCTTGCAGCTTCTCATGGATGGAGATATATGCAGTGTATATGTGTATATATGTATGTATGTACGTATACACATACACACAATACACATTTCTATTTATGCTTCATTTTCCCCAAATATAATGTAAGTTCCTTGAGAGAAGATAAAATTTTTCTTTCTTTCTTTGTGTCCCTATCATCTAGAATGGTATTATGTATTTGGTAGGTACTTAATGCTTGTGAAATTAAAAGAAAGTTTGGAAATAAAAGATGAAATAAAAATAAAAGAAAATAAGTTTCTTTAGGTCTATGAGTCTGTGGACTGAACATTCTTTAAAAATCATTGGTCATAATTTAAGTTCTTCAAAGACCAGACTGATTCATGACAAAAGTAATGAATGGCATTTTCTACTCCTAAACTTGCTAGAACCATTCAAATATCTTCAAATTAATATCAATCAAAATAATTCTCTGATAGTAATTTGCCATCTGATATAAATTTGAAAGATAACAATAGTCCTAGTACAAACATCTCTTAACAAGATCCAGTTAGCTTCTAAGAGGACAGTCTTGGAGATCTCTTCCTTTAGCTTTGATATGCCTACCAATTGTAAGCACATATGTTTTTCTAGGACAGGGTCTCAGAACAGCGGGTTGGCTGATGGACCATATGTATGCAATTGGTAGGCACAACAGGGTTGTGTTAAGGTTATTACAGCTGCCCTCACTCTGAATTCCCTTTTATTCATAAATTTACATTAGGATATTAATGTTATTCTAGCAGGTTTTTGCCTTCAATTTCATTTTTCTTTTAAAACAGCAGTAGAATTTCCTTTCTTTTCTGTATTCACTTTGACTTTGTAGTACAATCTCTAAAGACTTATCTCTAAATATATTATAATGATATACTAATGGAAAAACTCTCATAATCTAAGGCTATATTTCTCCAATGCTAAAACAATAACTTAATTCTAAATAGGGGGAGGATGTCATTGTAAGTGACCATTTGGAATTGAGTAGCCACAAAAACTGGGCAGCTAAATATTGGGCTGGATAGAATGCCGGACCTGAAGTTAGGAAAACTCATCTTCCTGAGTTCAATCTGTTTACAGACACTTACTAGCTGTATGATTCTGGAAAAGTCACTTAACCTGTTTGCCTCAGCTTCCATCATCATCATGAGCTAGAGAAGGAAATAGCAAAACACTCCAGTATCTTTGCCCAAAAAACCCCAAACAGGACCTTGGGGGAAAATATTACTTACAGCAGTACTCTCTTGGAATGGGAGCATTGGAATTATTATTTGATGGAAAAGGCTAGCAAACTAGTTTCCTCTGTAATCCTAAAGGATGTTGTCTCATCAGATATTGTCTCTGACAAAAATTAAAGTATAAAAATCCAGAGAGTTTATATGATGGGCTCTAAACCCATTAAGATTATAACTTTCCCATAGTCAGAATTATACATTTTGCTAAAAGGAAAACAATAAACTTTTTGAAGACAGGGACATGGTTTCATGATTTTTTTGCTTTTTTAAGTGCAGGAAGATAATTAAAAAAAAAATAAATATATATATATATATATAGCTACAAGTCTGGATATTGAGATACTTAGAATGGAGAGTGACACAGGGGAAAAAGGAGAATACAGTAATGTATCAAGAGTGTGTGTGTGTGTGTGTGTGTGTGTGCACACACGCACTCTAGTAAGCTGTCATTTTAAAAAAAAACCTATGATGTGCTAGTATCATGGTAAATGTACAATACAAAGAAAAGCTATGAACAAGTCAACAATCCATACTTGCAAGGTCTTCTCCATTTGATAAAGGGGAAAATAGGTAAACAATTATGAAGCAACAAGCTATAAATAGAATGAACTGGAGGCAGTATCAGAGAGATGGCACTAAAATAAGGAAAACCAGGAAAGGTTAATTGCAGGGTGGAAATGAAAATTTTAGCTGAGACTTGAAGAAAGCCAGGGAAACCAGGAGATGGAGATGTGGAGGGAGAATATTCTAGGGATGGAGAGCAGCTGGTAAAAATACCCATTTGGGAGATGGAAAGTAATTTGTGAAAAATAGGAGGAAAGGCTGTATTACTGGATCATAGAGTATGTGGAGGAAAGTAAGTGTAAAAAAGCTCAAAAGTTAGAAAAAGTCTAGGTTGTGAGTAACTTTAAAAGACAAATTGAGGATTTTAGATTTGATTTTTGAGTTATTAGGGAACCAATGAAGTTTGTTAAACAGGAAATATAGGGTGATATAGTTAGACCTGCATTTCAGGAAGATCCATTTGACAGTTGCAGGATGGTATATACCCACACATATTCATATACTTGCACATGTACCTATACCTATATGCCATATATGATAATTTACCTGTGTCCCTCTCCCTCTCTGTTTCTCCTGATATACATGTATGTATATACACATAAATGCACATGTATTTATACATATGTGTACATGTGTATATTCATACAGTATATATTTATATTTTATATTATATATGTAATTTTATATACATTGTGTAATATACATTTTGCTAAGTGTGTGTAAAATGCCTAACAAAGAAACTCACTCTACTAATATTTCTATTCTGGATCTTGTAGTCTCTGGAGTTGTCTAGAAGCATTAAAAGACTTTAAATAGATTAAAATAAGATCCCTCATCATATCCCCTCTCACATATCTGTTGGCATGTCTCTCAGCTTCTCTTCATGCTTATTTCAAATGATCCACAACTTAAGAGCTTGTTCAATATAAATCCTGCCAACAAACAAAACTGGAGACTCTTGAGGTTAACACCAGATTGGAGCTATACCAGCTTATGTTTAGAGATCAATTAGTTCTCAGCTATTGAAATTGATTTTCTCTTGATTTAAGAAGCTTCACTCACCACTATACATGATAGATAAGTGGCACTCTGCTTGCCACATTTCAAGAAAAGCATGTTAAGTTGGATAATAACTTGAAGTAGTTACTGGAACAGTTCAGACAGTGGTTTACCTCTAACTTCCTAGGGACAAAGCTAATTGTATCTGATGAGTCTATCAACTTGGAGAAAAGAGGAGTAGTCACTGAGAGCCTTCTACCCACATCAGGTGGATTTGCTTTGATAAGATTTTCTAGAATAGTTTATAAAAGATTTAAGTTTCCAAAAGGCAAATTATGAACATTCCTTTTGTTTGCTCCAAAATTTCCTAGACTTTGAATACTTCCAAGATATTAATGCATGTAAAAAATACAATCAAGATAAATTCATCAATGAAGTACTCTTTGGTAAAAATCTAAGTCTATCTATTTCTAACTTACTATAAGTATGAGTTGTTCTCAGTAGTTTGCAAAAAGAAGAAAGCTACAATGGGACTACTTGGTATATACCCAGAAAGGTTAAAGGTAGAAGGGGAAAAGGACTCATATATTCAAAAATATTTGTAGCAGCAATGAATTGGACAGGTAATGGGAGCCCATGGATTGAAGGAAATACTGAACAATTGTTGCAATGGGTATTTTTTTTTAATTTTAAAGTAAAAAAAAATCAATTCCAAATTTTCTCCTTTCTTCTACCCCTTCCCCACCCATTGATAAGGTATATATATTATCATAAGAAATAATAAATAAGAAATTTCCAGAGACTCTTGAGAAGACTCAGATGAACTAATTCAGAGCAAAATAAGCAGGACTAAGAGAATAATGTAAATAGTGACCATATTAACATGAAGAAAAACTACATGCAAAACTTCAGAACTCTGACCAAAAAAAAAGGAATAGTTGTGACCTTAGAGAAGTGATGGTAAAATATATCTTGGTAAAGCATGCCACTCTTTGTAGTGGCCAGAAACTGGAAACTGAGTGGATGCCCATCAATTGGAGAATGGCTGAATAAATTGTGGCATATGAATATTATGGAATATTATTGTTCTGTAAGAAATGACCAACAGGATGATTTCAGAAAGGCCTGGAGAGACTTACATGAACTGATGCAGAGTGGAATGAGCAGGACCAGGAGATCATTATATACTTTAGTAACAATACTATGTGATGATCAATTCTGATGGACGTGGCCCTCTTCAGCAATGAGATGAACCAAATCAGTTCCAATGAAGCAGTAATGAACCGAACCAGCTATACCCAGCGAAAGAAATCTGGGAGATGACTAAGAACCATTACATTGAATTCCCAATCCCTATATTTTTGCCTGCTTGCATTTTTTGATTTCCTTCACAGGCTAATTGTACAATATTTCAGAGTCCGATTCTTTTTGTACAGCAAAATAACGGTTTGGACATGTATACTTATTTTGGATTTAATTTATACTTTAACATATTTAACATGTATTGGTCATCCTGCCTTCTGGGGAAGGGGTTGGGGGGAAGGAAGGGAAAGATTTGAACAAAAGCTTTGGCAATTGTCAATGCTATAAAATTACCCATGCATATAACTTGTAAGTAAAAAGCTATTAAAAAAAAAAGCATGCCACTCTTTTGAGAGGTGATGGACTGCAGAGGCAGAATAAGACATACATTTTTAGACTGTATCAATGTGTTGACTTGTTTTGCTTAATTTTTACTCATTTGTTAGAAGGGTCCTTTGTTAAGTAAGTTGGGAGACTTGTGGTAGAGTATATTAGGAAATAACAATGATGTAAAAAAAGTATAAAGCACCAAAAATGTTTTAAAAGAAAAAATAATGGAGTAAATAGTTGCCTGAATCCCTTAAATCAGCAGAATTTCCCAAGGGAGTCATGATTCCTTGATAATTCATATGTACTATATTATTGTTTAATCATTTTAGTTGTGTCCAACTCTTTGTGATCCATTTGGGGTTTTCTTGGCAGAGATCCCAGAGTCGTTTGCCATTTCATTCTCAGCTCATTTTACAGATGAGAAACCTGAGGCAAACAGGATTAAATGACTTGCCCAGGATCATACAGTTAAGAAGTGTCAGAAGACACATTTAAAGTCTAAGAAGAAGAATCTTCTGACTCTATTTCCTAGTGCTCTACTCTTGTACCGCTTGGTTGTCCACTGTATATTAATATCCACATGCTAAAAGGAGTACTGAGGAGGAACAATAAAGCTGATAATATCTAGATCAGGATATTTTCTATAATTAGAAGCATTGAATAGTATTTTATACCTGCAGTTAACAGATATAACTGTTTTTCAATCCTGCTTCATACATTTAACTTATGCTTATGGACAAGTCAATTCATATCTCAGAATATCAGTTCCTTTTTCTATAAAATGCAGATTCTAAACTTTCATTCATTCTATAAGCACTGATTTGCAATATATACCTCACAGATTTGTGAAGAAAATGTTATGTATTGAAACCATAAATAAGTATATTAGAAAAGGTCTTTAACTAACTATATATAGTCAAAGACTGTCCTAGCATACCTACTTATATATACATATATATGTGTGTATGTCTATATATACACATATATTTATGTGTTTGTGTATGTACCTGTATGTACATATAAATATATGCACACAAACATATATGTATCAGGTTCCCCAAAGCCTCAGGTTCTTTAAGGAGTAGCCATAACATTCTTTGGTTAAGGTTTGTTGATTTGCTTTCTCCCAAAATTCCTTCCTGCCCTCCTTTTTTACTTTCTAATCTTTCCATTGATAAATTGAAATCGATCTCCTAAATTTGCCTTAGGTTAAGTGACTTGCTGCTTGTCCTTATTCTAAGATAGAAAGTCTCCCTATACTAACACAATTCCAGTTCTAGACAAACAAACAAACAATAAGAAAGCAACCAACAATTGCAAAAACCCCACCCCAAACCACCTTATTTTCTTCTTCTTTCTTGGCTCTTATCTTTCATGAATGGTAGTAGCAGTAGCAGTAGGGGTCAACAGAAAGAATGCTGAGTTTGAAGTGAAGAAGATTCAGTTTCCACATTTGTCTCTTGATACCAGTTGTAGGAAGAAGGATGAGTCATTTAACTCCTTTGAACCCAGATTTCCTCATCTGTGAAGTAATTCCTGCAGTATCTAGTTTATGGGGTTTTTGTGAGCATAAAATGAGATGTTTATAAAGAACTTTGCAAACTTTAAGGTGTTATATAAATGTCAGTTATTATGGTTAAAAGGGTTTTTTGCTTGTTTATTCCTTTTTAGTTCAAAATTCTTTTAATGTTTTGCATTTTCACTTATTTGAAGAAAGATGCTATAGTAATATAAAAAATAAAAATATAGTATCACTATAACATGAAGCAAACTGATCTACTTAGACACTAAGATTTAGTAGAAACAAACTGCCACTAAATTGTTGCTTACTGTGACCTCATAGAACTTTAGTTTCCCCATCTGCAAAATGTAGGGTTTTGAAATAGTTGAGCTGTAAGGTTCATTCTATTTCTTAATAATCTGTATCAGTGGGCAACTAGGTGGCACAGTGGATAGAGCAGTGGCCCTGAATTCAAGAGGACCTGAGTTCAAATTTGACATCAGTCAACATTACACCATTTCCCAGTTTTTATGACACTGGGCAAGTCACTTAACCCCAACTGTCTCAACCCTCCCTCCAAGAAAAAAATTAAAAACAACAAAAAAATCTAAATAAATTGTTAAATATTTGGATATGGCTCTTTTCAACAATGAGATGATTCAGGCCAGTGACTATGAGGTCATATAAGAAAATAATGTCTTAGAACGATTATAAAAAATAATCGTTCTAAGACATTATTGCTTATTAAAACATTACTCCTTTCCCACTACATATTTCTGTGAGGCTGATTTTTTTCCCACATACTTCAACCGCAAACAATATATCACAACAGATTGAATGCAGAAGAAGATATAAGAATCCAGATGTCTGTTTTAAGCCAGACATTGTAGAGATTTGCAAAAATATGTAAAGCAATGCCCCTCTTTTCACTATTTTTTTTGTTTTGGAAAATATTATTTTTTCACAAAAATAGTATTTATGTTAACATGCAATGAATTTATTATAATTTTAAAATAAATATATCCAATATCGATGATTATAAGTCACATAAACAAATCTCCTCAAATAGTTTTCAAAAGCATAATATAGTCCTGAGAGTCTAAAGTTTGAGAACCACTAAGCATTCCTCTAGTCTATATTCTAGGCTTTCTCTTCTGTTCCTCAGCTCTTCATCCCGGACTCTAACTCCAGCTATAGCATTCACATATTGGAAAGAACCTCTGGCCTGTACAGACCTTTCCTTTTGATTAAATGGTTCTTCCACATCTCATTCTTCTCCAGCCTGTGTTCCACTTTGTGCTCAAATTGGAAACCTTTGCCTTTTTCTTTTCCCCCTTTTACATTTTTTTTTTTTTTTTTTTTTTTTTTTTGCTGAGGCAACTGAGGTTAAGTGACTTGCCCAGGGTCACACATCTAGGGAGTGTTAAATGTCTGAAAGCAGATTTGAACTCGGGTCCTCCTAACTTCAGGGCTGGTGCTCTATCCACTCCATCAGCTAGCTGCTCCTATGTTCTTTTTATAGGCTATCTTCTCCTATTAGAATATAAGTTTTTCAAGGGTATTTAAGGGTAGGTGTGGTCATTCTTTCTATATGCTTTTGAATTTCCAGCCTTTAGCACAATGAATGGCAAATAGTAAATGTTTAATTAAGGCTTGTTGACTGACTCTGTGTCTGTAATTCTGATTAGTAAGCACTTGTTCAGTTGTGTCCAACTCTTTGTGACCCCTTTGGAGGGTTTTCTTATTTTCTTCTCCAGCTCATTTTATAGATGAGGAAACTGAAGCAAACGGGATTAAGTGACTTGCCCAGGGTCATAAAGCTGATAAGTGATTGAGGTTAGATTTGAATGCAGGAAGATGAATTTTCCTATCTCCAGGCTCTCTATTCAAGTGTCACCATCTGTCCATAGCACCAGATGACACTATTAGGTAACTTAAACCCCCCAAAAAGGATTTCTAGGTGGAAATAAGAGAGCAGAGAGGTATCTTTTTAAAGTATAGTAATTTTGACTTTTTTAAACCTAATTTACAAACATGGACTCATACTCTATGCTCACATAAACACTATATCAAATTGAAGAAATAGAAAATATAGGCATTAGGAGATAATAACAACAGTTGACATTTGTATGACTTTTTTTTTTGTATGGCAATTTGGAACTATGCTCAAAGGGTTATCAAACTGTGCATTCTTTTTGATCCAGCAGTATCACTACTGGGTTTGTATCCCAAAGAGATCATAAAAGAGGGGAAAGGACCCATATGTACAAAAATGTCTGCAGCAGCTCTTTTTGAAGTGGCAAGGGAAAGGAAATTGAGTGGATGTCCCATTAGTTGGAGAATGGCTGAATAAGTTATGATATATGAATGTAATGAAATATTTTTGTTTATAAGAAACCATCAGCAGGATGACTTCAGAGATGCCTAGAGAGACTTGCATGATCTGTT
Source organism: Antechinus flavipes (assembly GCF_016432865.1). Lineage (NCBI taxonomy): Eukaryota > Metazoa > Chordata > Mammalia > Dasyuromorphia > Dasyuridae > Antechinus > Antechinus flavipes. The sequence goes on from NC_067399.1 coordinate 267,265,008, forward strand.
GCTAAGTGAAGTGAGCAGAACCAGGATATAGTGTTCTTCTCTAAAACGTAATGTTCTCTGGGAGCAGGTTTCTTGGGGGCTTCTGGAGGCAGCCTTAGTTTCAGTTCAAAGTAATAGCATCTTGTTTCAAGTTCTGGCCCATAATATCAGGAAATCATTATACATAGCAACCACAAGACTATACAATAATCAATTCTGATGGACCTGATTCTTTCCAACAATGAAATGATTGAGGCCAGTTCCAATGATCTTGTGATGAAGAGAGCCATCAAGACCCAGAAAAAGGGCTGTGGGAACTGAGTGTAGATGACAACATAGTATTTTCACTCTTTTTTGTTGTTGTTTGCTTGCATTTTGTTTTCTTTCTCATTTTTTTTCTTTTTGATCTGGTTTTTCTTGTGCAGTAAGATTATTGAATAAATATGTGTATATATATTGGATTTAGCATATATTCAACATGTTTAACATATATTGGATTATTTGCAATCTAGGAGAAGGGGTGGGGGAAAGGAGGGGAAAATTTGGAACACAAGGTTTTGTAAGGGTCAATGTTGAAAATTTATCCATCCATATGTTTTGAAAATAAAAAGCTTTAATAAAAAATGGGAAAAAATAAAAAAGGGATACAAATAAACAGGGGTGTTATGATAACACTTTATTAAATGAAAAGTATTATCTAAATGCAAGCTACTATTTATGTCCATAATTAATCGCTTTTGGAAATGAATCTCAACCATCATTTGTCATGATTCTTTTATTGCTTTTCTTTAAAAAAGGATTACCGTCTCATAAACCATTTATTTGTTTGTTTTAATAAGGAATAAAGATGATGAAAATATCTACTTTTGTCAGGAAATAGAGAATTATGTTTGGTTTATTGTTGTTTTCTTTTAAAATTTCCCTGTTCTTTTTAGTTAAATGAAATAGAAAAAATGCTGAAGTTAAAGGAAAAATAAAATGAAGCAATAATCTAACTTTTTAAAAAAGTGTCATTATATATATACATATATATGTATATATATACATAATCTATGTCAGATTGCTTGCAATAATGGAGAAGGAGGAAGTAACAGGAAGGGAAAAATTAGAACACAAAATCTTGCAAAAATGAATATTGAAAACTATCTTTACATATATTTAGAAAAAAATAAAATAGCATTGAGTGGAAAAAAGAAATTAAATGATTTGTCCAAAATTAGTTGATCAAAAATATTTATAAGGCAACAGCTATGTGACATACACTGTATTAGACACTGGAGATATAAGTGCAAAGAACAAAATAATCCCTACTTGCAATTAGCTGACATTCTAATTAGGTGAAGAGAAGAAGAAAATATAAAGCATGTGATATTTTCTGTGATATGTAATTTATTTTAATAGCTGAAGGCTACACTGAGACTTTTGAGACACCTTAAATAAAGCATATATAAAGTTAATAAATACAAACAAAAATATATACAAATTAGTAGAATCAGGAAAGATACAGAAGATAGTTCCAAAGCAATCTTAAAGAAGGACAGGGACCTTGAGGCAAGGTTATAATGACAGGAAGATGGGAAATAAAGTTTGTGAGTGACATAGAAAAGATCAATTTTATCACATTATAGAATGTGGAATAGGAAGTAATGCTCAAAGACTAGAAAAGTAAGATTGGTCTAGAATGACTAGGGAATAAAAGCTAAATGGAAAAGTCAGTATTTTATCTTAGAGGAAACAGTAAGCCATTATTATTGGTTGAGTAGGGAAGTAACATGTTCATATCTATACTGAAGGAGAATCACTATGGTAGCAGTGTGTAGGTGGAACAAGTGTGAGTAAGAGGCTTGAACCAGGGAGACCAACTGAGAGACTTTTGCAATAATCTAGGCAAAGGGTCACAAATTGAAGGAGGTACTGGAGCTAGTTTAACCCAGATCCAAGAACTGATTATTAAATATTCATTGTAAAAATTTATATCGCAAAAATCAGGGTTTGATTTATTTATTTGTTGTCTAGACTTTAAAAAGTCATGAAGAAAATGCAGATTAAACAAAAGTATGTATTTTTTCTCAACCTCAAAGAATTAGTTGTTAAACATCAACCAGAATATCCTGAACAATGATAGTAGCTGTGTGAGTAGAGAAAAAGAATCACAGGGTTAACATGTAACAGAGCTAAAAGGGGAGCTCAGGTCTTCTGAAAATTTATTCAGTTATCTTTATCTATTCATATACTACATTGTCTCATGACTTGTCTTTTATTATTTTCTCTTATTTTTGTTTCTATTGGCCAAAATTTAGGATGGCTAGTCTCATGTCATAGTGGGAAAAACACTGGATGTAGAATTAGAGAATTTGAATTCAAATTCTTAAAAAATTTTTTTTAAATTTATTTTATTAAAAAAATTAAGAAAAAAACAGAAGAGGAATATAAAACAAGAAGAAAAGAAAACAAAAGAAAGCATTGTCATGTGCCCAGCAGAACATTAAAATATATCCAAAATATACAACAGCAAATTACCAGCTCAAGAAATTGTATATAGTAGTAGAAGAAATTATATTCATGAGCTTCCATCTTTACTTCCTTGTAAATTGTTTTTTCATTCTCTGCTGCACACCTTTTTTACTTTATTCTTTCCCCCTTCATCCCCCACCCATCCACAAGCAGACTATAGTTAAGAAAAGTTATATTTATATTCATACATAGCTATATACATGCACATGAATATTCATATCCACACACACACACACACACACACACACACACACACACACACACTCACACATATTTTTCCTATCCCTGCTGACACTTTGCTTTAATTCTACTCCTTAACTTGCCTTGCTATTACTTAACGTTCCTCCGCCCATGGATCCCTCCCTTGTCTTCTTCCTGAAACTTTTGCTTCCCTGTCTGCCTATCCCTCCCCTCATTTCTTTATAGATTTTGGAGGCTGTTATCCTTCATGATATTTATGTAGTGTTACCTATTTAACCCATTCCTGACGTGAGAAAGTTTTCAGAACTACATATCCTCCTCCTCTCTCTAATACCTCTGTGTCTGTTCTTCCTTAACACCTCATTTGTGTAACATAATTGTTATTTTTACCTTAACTCTGCCCCAATCTTTCTTTTGAGCTATCTTATTGTTGATATTAGTCTTAAACATATGGAATACATTTCCCATGTAAAAGAACATAAGCCATTTGTCCATGCTGAGCTCCTTCCAACTGATCTTTGATATTTGCTCTCATATGTTAAATTTTCTATCAAGTTCAGATTTTATGGATAGAAAGTCCTAAAAATCTGCAAGTTTGTTGAATGTTCATTTACATTATAGATGATTTTGCTGGATATGATATTTTTGGCCACAGGACTAGTTTTGATCGTTGGTAGATATAATTCCAGAACCTGTGGTTTTTTATTGTGGCTGCTGTTAAAATTCTAATTGTAGCTCTAGCATATTTGAATTTTTTTTCTCATTTCTTGCAAAATTTTCTCTGATCTTGGGATTTCGAAATTTGGCAATAATAGTACTATGTGTTTTCCACAAAGGATCTCTTTGAGGTGAATTTTTTTTTCTATTTCTACATTCCCCTCATGTTCTATCATTCCAGGACAATTTTCTTGAATTATTTCTTGCATTATTGTATCAAGGTTATTTATTTATTTATTTATTTTGGTCACAACTTTCAGGCAGTTCAATTATTCTTATAATTTTTTCTTCTTGATCTGTTTTTCAGATCCATTATTTTTTCTTATAAGATGTTTCAGATTGTGTTCTATTTTTTCATTTTTATAATGTTTTATTATTTCTTGGTCTCATAGCTTCACTGGATTCCCCTTCCCCAATTCTAATTTTCAAATAGTTATTTTCATCTTTGAGATTCTGTATCTCCTTTTCTAATTGGTTAACTTTTTTTCATAATCTTGTTTTTCTTGAATGGTTTTTATTTTTATTTTTTTTAACTTT